>NW_021703775.1:62675430-63053006 GCF_005190385.1 Monodon monoceros
AAGATATCTAAGTGAGATATATCACAAGAATATTTGTAATTAATAAAATGTTAGTTCGAAGTTGTTTTACTGCAGAGCCATGAATTTAATATGTAATTAGATATAACTCTATCACATACAAGTCTGTAAGGAAACATCAATGAATCTTACACAAATACTTCGATAAAAATAACTTCGTATCTAAGGATTCATACACAATATTTCAATTTTTCCACTGTTTAATTTCTTGAATTTATACTTTTCAATCAAGCCTTAGCCAACCAACTGTTTTGGGATTCATGTCAACCCTAGAATATGTTAAACTTGGCTGAAGGTGGCAGTTAAGCCAGCCACTAGGCAAAATAATGAAATAAACGGAAACCCTATCAAGAGGTCAAAGATTTTTGGCAGGCAATATCAAGTATGAATGTTTTTTTACACAAGTCAATGCCAACCTGCTCTACTCAGCAAGAAGGATATTCTACTGGGGGCGGTGATACACACACACCACCACACACACACAATCTTTTACATTTTCTCATGTAAGCCTAATTCAATGATGTTTTAGCCAATTCCCTTTTTATGCTTTTTAAAAAGTATTCTACTGGGAATTCCCTGCTGGTCCAGTGGTTAGGGCTCGGCGCTTTCACATGCCACGGCGCAGGTTCAATCCCTGGTCAGGGACTAAGATCCCATAAGCCACACTGCACAGCCACACACAAAAAAAGTATTTCACAAATTTATCATATAAGCATCTAGTATGTGTCTAATTTGACTATGTAATGGCAATAAACTAGCATAAACAATTTGGAAACAAATATAACTCTTAATAGGCTTACAATTTAATTAATGGAAATTATATTATATATATATATATATATATGGCACAAGTCAAGCTGTTTATAGAAGAAATGAAGAGTTATAGTTTCATTTGAGGTTGGTTGTAGGTGGAATTTTATTAAGAAGGTGTGTACTATAAACACACACAATGTGAGAAGTGAAAATATAAACAACAGATACACTGGCAACTAACAGGAAGAGAAGGACCTCTACTTTGGGTAAACAAGGAAGGTATCTTAAAGGTTCCAGATATTTACCCTACAAATCTATACAAATCAATCAATGGAGACCAGATAATTTTAATTTAAGCAACCTCTCTCCCCCTTATAAAATTATGCAACATAATCATTTAAGAGACAGAGTAATGATTCCATACCAAAGACTTTCAAATAGAATACCTTGACAAACGGAAATTCTAGATAAAGAAAACTAATATTTATTGATGAGTACTTATTGTGCCAGATACTCTGAGTGGCCACAACATCTCCAAAATTTTGGTACTCTGTACTCTTTTACCAAGAGAAACAGCGACAGGGATCTTGTTTTTGACTCATATGCAGAAATAAAATCCATTAAATGCAGGCAGTGTTTCATTTATTTATTTGTACTACTCAGATAATTTTTAGAAAACCAGGCCATATTATACCACAGTTTGGAATTAAAAACAAGTGACCTGAACTTTACTTAGCAGAAAATCTTGTAAAATCTTCACCCATTTCTTTTTTTTTTTTTTAACTTTATGAGTTTTATTACATGATTTTCATGGTTGCCTTAGATTTTTTTTTTTTTTACCCTTCCCCCTCCCATAGCCCAAGTCCATTCTCTGTAAGTCTTTGTCTTTATTCCTGTTTCACACCCTAGGTTTTTCATGACATTTTCCTTTTAAATTCCATATATATGTGTTAGCATACGGTATTTGTCTCTCTCTTTTGAATTACTTTACTCTGTATGACAGATCTAGGTCTATCCACCTCATTACAACTAGCTCAATTTCGTTTCTTTTTATGGCTGAGTAATATTGCATTGTATATATGTGCCACATCCTCTTTATCCATTCATCCGTGATGGACACTTAGGTTGTTTCCATCTCTGGGCTACTGTAAATAGAGCTGCTGCAATGAACATTTGGTACTGACCTCTTTTGATTATGGTTTCTCAGGTATTATGCCCAGTAGTGGGATGCTGGGTCATATGGTAGTTCTATTTGTAGTTTTTAGGAAACCTCCATACTGTTCTCCACAGTGGCTGTATCAATTTTACATTCCCAACAGTGTAAGAGGGTTCCCTTTTCTCCACACCCTCTCCAGCATTTATTGTTTCTAGATTTTTTGATGATGGCCATTCTGACTGGTGTGAGATGATATCTCATTGTAGTTTTGATTTGCTTTTCTCTAATGATGAGTGATGTTGAGCATTCTTTCATGTGTTGTTGGCAGTTTGTGATATCTTCTTTGGAGAAATGTCTATTTAGGTCTTCTGCCCATTTTTGGATTGGGTTGTTTGTTTTTTGTTATTAAGCTGCATGAGCTGCTTAAATTTGGAGATTAATCCTTTGTCAGTTGCTTCATTTGCCAATTTTCTCCCATCGAGGGTTGTCTTTTGGTCTTGTTTATGGTTTCCTTTCCTCGCAAAGCTTTTAAGTTTCATTAGGTCCCATTTACTTATTTTTGTATTTATTTCCATTTCTAGGAGGTGGGTCAAAAGGACCTTGCTGTGATTTATGTCATACAGTATTCTGCCTATGTTTCTTCAAAGAGTTTGATAGTTTCTGGCCTTACATTTAGGTCTTAATCCATTTTGAGCTTATTTTGCGTATGGTGTTAGGGAGTGATCTAATCTCAACTTTTTACATGTACCTGTCCAGTTTTCCCAGCACCACTTATTGAAGGGCTGTCCTTTCTCCACTGTACATTCCTGCCTCCTTTATCAAAGAAGGTGCATATGTGTGTGGGTTTACTCGGGCTTTCTGTCCTGTCCATTGATCTATATTTCTGTTTTTGTGCCAGTACCATACTGTCTGTTACTGTAGCTTGTAGTATGTCTGAAGTTAGGAACGTGATTCCTCCAGCTCGTTTTTTCGTTCTCAAGATTGCTTTGGCTATTCGGGGCCTTTTGTGTTTCCAAACAAATTGGTGCATTTTTTGTTCTAGTTCTGTGAAAAATGCCAGTGGTAGTTTGACAGGATTGCATTGAATCTGTAGATTGCGTTGGGTAGTAGAGTCTTTTCACATGTTGATTCTGCCAAATCCAAGAAAACTGGTTATCTCTCCATCTATTGTATCATCTTAATTTCTTTCATCAGTGTCTTATAATTTTCTGCATACAGTCTTTTGTCTCCTTAGGTAGGTTATTCCTAGAATCTTTTATTCTTTTTGTTGCAATGGTAAAGGGAGTGTTTTTCTGATTTCACTTTCAGATTTTTCATCATTAGTGTATAGGAATGCCAGGATTTCTGTGCATTAATTTTGTATCCTGCTACTTTGCCAAATTCAATGATTAGCTCTAGTAGTTTTCTGGTAGCATCTTTAGGATTCTCTATGTATAGTATCATGTCATCTGCAAGAGTGACAGCCTTACTTCTTCGTTTCCAATTAGGAGTCCTTTTATTCCTTTTCTTCTCTGATTGCTGTGGCTAAAACTTCCAAAACTATGTTGAGAAGAGTGGTGAGAGGGGGCAACCTTGTCTTGTTCCTGATCTTAGTGGAAATGCTTTCAGTTTTTCACCATTGAAGACGATGTTGGCTGTGGTTTGGTATATGGCCTTATTATGTTGAGAAGTCCCTTATGCCTCCTTCTGCAGGGTTTTTATCATAAATGGGTGTTGAATTTTGTCAAAAGCTTTCTTGCATCTATTGAGATGATCATATGTTTTTCTCCTTCAATTTGTTAATATGGTGTATCACGGTGATTGATTGTGTATATTGAAGAATCCTTGCATTCCTGGAATAAACCCCACTTATCATGGTGATGATCCTTTTAATGTGCTGTTGGATTCTGTTTGCTAGTATTTTGTTGAGGATTTTTGCATCTATGTTCATCAGTGATATTGGCCTGTGTTTTCTTTCTTGGTGACATCCTTGTCTGGTTTTGGTATCAGGTGACGGTGGCCTCGTAGAATGAGTTTCAGTGTGTTCCTCCCTCTGCTATATTTTGGAAGAGTTTTGAGAAGGATAGTGATAGCTCTTCTCTAAATGTTTGATAAATTTCGCCTGTGAAGCCATCTGGTCCTGGGCTTTTGCTTGTTGGAAGATTTTTATCACAGTTTCAATTTCAGTGTGTGATTGGTTTGCATATTTTCTATTCTTCCTGATTCAGTCTTGGCAGTTGTGCCTTTCTAAATTTGTCCATTTCTTCCAGGTGTCATTTTTATGGCACAGAGTTGCCTGTAGTAATCTCTCATGATCTTTGTATTTCGCAGTGCACACTCTACCCCACCATTTCTATCGACTATGTGAAAAAATAGGAACAATTGGGAAAAAAATAACTAAAAAAATAAAAAAATAAAAGAAAACTAAAAAAAGTGAAGGAAGGAAAGAGAAAAAAAAATTAAGAAAAAAAAAAAAAAAAAAAAAAAACTATAGAAGGGAAAAAAAAAAAAAAAAAAAAAAAAAAAAAAAAATGGAAACTAATAAACGAAGATCACCATTTTTAAATTAACTATAAAGAGAAGTGAAAAAAAAGAAAAAATGGGATAGAAAAAAAAAAAAAAAGAAAAAAAAACTGAGAAAAAATGAAATTGTGAAAAAGAAATAGAGAAAACAGGGATTTTGAAAAAAATATGAGAAAAAGAATAGAAAAAGGTACGAAGGCTAGATCAAGCAAGAAGACCAGAAAACTAAGTAAATAAGATAAAGATTAGAATATAAGGGTGAAATCATAAATAATAGAAAGCACTATAAAAGGGCGGAATAATTCGTAAGATAAAGACAGAGAGAAAAATAGGATTAAAAGCTAGGGTGGAGAGTTGGCAGGAAGGATATCGTTTCCTTCTTTTTTCTTTATTTCTGATCTGATTATGATTTCTTTCCTCTGCTAACTTTGGGGGTTTTTTGTTCGTCCTTCTCTAATTGCTTTAGGTGAAGGTTAGGTTGTTATTCGAGATGTTTCCTGTGTCTTAAGTTAGGATGTATTGCTATAAACTTCCCTCTTAGAATGCTTTTGCTGCATCCCATAGATTTGAGTCGTCGTGTCTCCACTGTCATTTGTTTCAGGTATTTTTGATTCCTCTTTGATTTCTCAGTGATCACTTCGTTATTAAGTAGGTATTGTTTAGCCTCAGGGTTGGATTTTTTTACAGATCTTTTCCTGAATTGATATCTAGTTTCATAGCGTTGTGGTTGGAAAAGATACTTGATACAATTTCAATTTCTAAAATTACCAAGGCTTGATTGGGACCCAAGATATGATCTATCCTGGAGAATGTTACATGAGCACTTGAGAAAAATGTGTAATCTGTTGTTTTTGGATGGAATGTCCTATAAATATCAATTAAGTCCATCTTGTAATGTATCATTTAAGCTTGGTTCCTTATTATTTCATTTTGGATGATCTGTCCATTGTGAAAGTGGGTGTAAAGTCCCCTACTATGAATGTGTACTGTTGATTTCCCTTTATGGCTGTTAGTATTTGCCTATGTATTGAGGTGCTCCTATGTTGGGTGCATAAATATTTACAATTGTTGTATCTTCTTGGATCGATCCCTGATCATTATGAGTGTCCTTCTTGTCTCCTAATAGCCTTTTATTTAAAGTCTATTTGTCTGATATGATATGCTACTCCAGCTTTCTTTGGTTTCCATTGCATGAAATACCTTTTTCCATCCCCTTAATTCAGTCTGTATGGTCTCTAGGTCTGAAGGGGTCTCTTGTAGACAGCAAATATATGCATCTTGTTTTTATCCCTCAGCCAATCTGTGTCTTGGTGGAGGCATTTAATCACTTAATTTAAGGAATTATTGATGTATGTTCCCATTCCCATTTTCTGTTTGGGTTCGTATTGTAGGTCTTTTCCTTCTTTTGTGTTTCTTGCCTAGAGAAGTTCTTTAGCAGTTGTTGTAGAGATGTTTGGTGGCGCTGAACTCTCTCAGCTTTTGCTTGTCTGTAAAGGTTTTAATTTCTCCATCAAATCGAAGAGAACCTTGCTGGGTAGAGAAGTAATTTGGTTGCAGGTTTTTTCCTTCAACACTTTCATATGTCCTGCCACTCCCTTCCGGCTAGCAGGTTTCTGCTGAAAGATAGCTGTTAAACCTTATGCGATTCCCTTGTGTGGTATTTGTGTTTTCCCTTGCTGTTTTATATGCTTTCTTTGCATTTAATTTTGACAGTTTGATTAATATGGTCCTGGCGTATTGTCCTTGGATTATCGTATGGGACTCTCTGTGCTTCCGGTTGATGAACTATTCCTTTCCCATATAGGGAAGGTTTCAACTATAATCTCTTCAAATAGTTTCTCAGTCCTTTTTTTCTCTTCTTCTTCTGGAACCCCTATAATTCGAATGTTGGTGCGTTTAGTGTTGTCCCAGAGGTCTCTGGACTGTCCTAGTTTTTCATTCTTTTTCTTATTCTGCTCTGCAGTTAGTTATTTACAAATATTTTATCTTCCAGTCAATTTCCGTTCTCGCCTCAGTTATTCTGATATTGTCCATCTAGAGTATTTTCATTTAATTTATGTGTTGTTCATTGTTGTTTCATCTTTAGTTCTTCTAGGTCCTTGTTAACGTTTCTTGCATTTGTCTATTCTATTCAAGATTTTGGATCATCTTTACTATCATTATTCTGAATTCTTTTCAGGTAGACTGCCTATTTCCCTTATTTGTTAGGTCTGGTGGGATTTTATCTTGCTCCTTACTGCTGTGTGTGTTTCTGGCTCATTTGCTTATCTTACTGTGCTTGGGGTCTCCTTTTGAGGCTGAAGGTTCGAGTTCCTGTTGTTTTTAGAGTCTGTCCCCAGTGCTAAGTTGTCAGGGGCTGTGTAGGCTTCCTGGGGGAGGGCCTGTGTTCTGGGGATGAGGCTGGATCTGTCTTTCTGGGGGCAGGTCCACGTCTGGTGGGTGTTTGGGGTGTCTGTAGACTTATTATGATTTTGGGCAGCCTCTCTGCTAATGGGTGGGGTGGTGTCGCTGCTTGCTAGTTGTTGGGAATAGGACGTCCAACATTGTAGCTTGCTGGTCGTTGAGTGAAGCTGGTGCTGGCGTTGAGAGGAGATCTCTGGGGGTTTTCGCCGTTTGATATTATGTGCAGCTGGGAGGCCTCTTGGGGACCAGGTCCCGAAGTTGGCTCTCCCACCTCAGAGGCACAGCACTAACTCTGGCTGCAGCACCAAGAGCCTTTCATCCACCGGCTCCTTATTTGGGATGATTGTGTGTCCATCTGTATTCCACAGTGCAGGGTACAGTCAAGTTGATTGTGGAGCTTTAATCCGCTGCTTCTGAGGCTGCGGGAGAGATTTCCTTTCTCTTCTTTGTTCTCACAGCTCCCAAGGTCGCTTTGGATTGGCCCCGCCTGGCGGTGTAGGTCGTCGGAAGGCGTCTGTTTTTGCTCAGACAGGACGGGGTTAAAGGAGCCACTGATTCGGAGGCTCTGGCTCACTCAGGCCGGGGGGTGGGAGGGAGGGTCACAGAGTGCGGGGGGGCCTGCGGCGGCAGAGAGCGGCGTGACATTGCCAGCCTGAGGGCGCGTGCGTTCTCCCGGGGGAGTGTCCTGGATCACGGGACCCTGGCAGTGGGGTCTGCACAGGCCCCGGAAGGGGGGTGTGGAATGTGACCTGTGTTCGCACACAGGCTTCTTGGTGCGGCAGCAGCGGCCTTAGCGTTCATGTCTGTCCTGGGGACCGACTGTTTAGCCGCGCTCGGCCCGTCTCTGGAGCTCCTTTAAGCAGCGCTCTTAATCCCTCTCTCGCGCACCAGGAAATAAAGAGGGAAAGAAAAGTCTCTTGCCTCTTCGGCAGGTCAGACTTTTCCCCGGACTCCTCCGGCTAGCGCAGTGCACTAACGCCCTGCAGGCTGTGTTCATGCGCCAACCCCAGTCCTCTCCCGGCGCTCGACTGAAGCCGGAGCTCAGCTCCCATACCGCCCGCCCCGGTGGGAATATTCACCCATTTCTGACAGACTCATTATTAACAGTGTAAAGAAATGGCAATAAAATACATGTAACTCAAAAGTTTCAAATGAACTATACAAGGAAGAAAACCGTAAATAAGGATAGGAGTAAGAACTATGGTTATGACAGCTCAATAATTCACTATTTGTTTCTCAGGCAATGTGTATCAACAAAACAAGCAAAGTAACTATTTTGTAAATGATAAAGTAATATATTTCTACTGATAAACCACTATATTTTCATGTGAACAGTACTAATATAAATTTGTAAGCCTCTACAAACAACAGGTCCTCCTGAATTGCTGCCTGAGGCCGAAAAAGATAGCAACGGTTCCAACTGTACGTTTACCTGAAGGATCTTTTAGTAATAATTTTGGATTAAAAGAATGTGGTCATATTTAAGACATTTGCCCTAAACAACAAAATTAACTTTATTTCTCATAAAATAACTTAAATACTGAAGTTTGAGGAATATAACCTAAGATATATTCCAAAGATATATGGATTTTAACCCAAAATCCATTTTCCTGAGGAAAAATAGGGTATAAGAAAGCTTGCAATAATGGCTTTTTCCCATTATAGCAGTTACAGAACTCCATACCAAATTATGAAAAATGAGGAAAATTTTAATACTAGTGTATAATATCACTTAGCTAAGACAAACAAGCCAATTAGTAGAACTTATAATGTTCTCAATAAAAAAAAGTTCTGGCTTTTATCCTTTTCTTCCTTTAAAATATCACATTTATTCATTTCTTTCATAGTGAAAAAAATCCATTATATCTTTTTAAAATTGAAAATAGTGAGCTTAGAATGGCCACATCCAGCTAAACAGTAAAACATGGGACAACTGAATAATTTCTCTGGATTTCATTTGCTGTTTCCTAATCTGACACTATGAAACACGCACTAAAAAAGGTAGAGATTTTAGAACACTTTGATAAAGAGTTTCCAGCATGCCTTACTATATGATGGCAAGTATTTAGTGTGCTCAGTGGTGCTGTTTTCTGAAGACAGGAAAACATGTCATTTTCAAAACAGGAATGAGAATGATAAGGGTGGGGAGAGACTCTAAAGTAACATTTTACCTGCTAATTCTCACATCATACAGTTTACAAAGTTTCTAGCAATGAAATGAGATCGCCATCTGTGGCCAGTGGGGTAACTGAAGGCTTACTCAATAGCGTGTATGTAACTGACAGCCGCTGGGGAAAAAAGAATCCTCGTTCACAACGCAGCTTTCAAAAATGACATGGCTGTGACAAAGGAAATGAGATGTTGGGAGAGAGAAATTAAATGAGCACATCCTTCATATGAAGATCTTCCTATTACCTAAGAAATCTCAGAAAATAATTACTTTCTTCTTTTAAGATTTTTATCATTCCTTTAAAATGATACTGGAGATAAAAATAGCTAATACAAAACATATAAATCACTATTTGTTCAGTTACCTACCTTGAAGCTGTGGCTTCAAATTCACTGTTTTATACACAGGTTACCTTAATGAGCATTGTTCGCCTCAAGTCTCACTCATTCACACTTGTGCTGTGTGCACCCTTTGTTTCTATGAAAAAAAAAAGGCCTCTAAAAAGCAATTAAG
Source organism: Monodon monoceros (assembly GCF_005190385.1). Lineage (NCBI taxonomy): Eukaryota > Metazoa > Chordata > Mammalia > Artiodactyla > Monodontidae > Monodon > Monodon monoceros. The sequence continues at coordinate 62,684,946 of NW_021703775.1, forward strand.
TGGTCAAAGCAAACACCTCAAAGGCAAGAGGGAACTAAAGTGCTATCTCTTGACGAGAAAATAAAAATCTTAGATCATTTAAAAAGTGCATGTCGCCTGCCAAAGTGGACTGGTAGGCTGATAAGAATAAAACTGAACGTCATAAAATAAAACGGAAAGAGTCAAAATGTGGAAGTGTTAGTGCTGTTTACAACGGCAAAAAATGGTTCTCTGGTTCGTGATAAGTGCCTGCAAAGATGAAAAAGCATCAAGTTTGTGACTAGAGGACATGTCAACAGAAGCATATCCCCGGGAAGGCAAAACAATGTGTGAAAAAGCACTTGCCTCTATGAGCACTACTGTGAGGGGGTTGAGGAGAGCTGAGGAGAGGAAGTCAAGGCTAGTAAAGGATGGTTGGGAGTACGGAAGTGCTACAGTCTTAAGAACTTAAAGAGCACGGAGAATCGGCATTCCCAGAAGAGCTCAAGAAAACTCACAGAGAGAAAGGCTTCTTCTAGAGAAGTCTTCAACTGTGATGAAACGGCTTGTTCGGGAAAATAAGATGTCCAATCATACCTCCATCATAACAGTACCAAGCAGGCCGGGGGGCTTTCTAGGCCTGGAAAGATAGCTTTATGGGCGTGTGGAAACACAGCAGGTCCATGATCAAGCTAGGCCTCATCTATGAAGCAAAACAATCCCAGGCTGAAAACAAACATTGCTGCCGTGTGTGATTGCAAAAAGAAAGCTTGGTGACAGCCATCTGTTGAGATGGTTCCACAGGCTTCATTCCTGAAGTGAAGAAATACTCAAAGAGAAGGGGCGCCAATAAGGTCCTCCTCACAATGCTCCAGCCATCCCCAATGTTCTGCTTTGCCAACAAGGACATGGAAGTGATGTTCCTGCCTCTTAACACTACCTCACTACCATAGCCATTGACCAATGGATCATCAAGTGGCATTATGAGGTGACTTACACCAACTTCACCTTCAGGAGGATCCCTGCTGCCCTTGATACAACTTGACTTCGGCATCATGGATTTATAGAAGAGCTTCACAATAAGATGAAGCTGTCCTTATTGCAGAGGCTGCAGATGCCCTAAAGCCCAAGAACGTTAATGCATGTGGAAGCCATTATGAGTGGGGGTAGTCAGTGATACCCATTATTGATGCAGAAGTCAGGAATATCTTGAATGTTGCAAGTGAAGCGGTGGAGAAGACTTCACTGTAGATGTGAGGACAAACAAGAAAACACACAGAAGAACAGAGAAAGAAATCTTCCCACAAGGAACTCAAGATCTACTGAAATCCTTGACAGAGTGATGATGATGACGATGCAGCAGAGAGCTAGAAGAGGCAGGGCTATCAATCGGAACTTGAAAAATTGCAGCGTTTTTCAAAAGGTGGAATTGTTAAAGGATATGATCCTGAGTAATCTCCAATGGAATGAAGCCTCCGTGTCACCGAGGGAATAATAACATAAGTACAACCACTGCAAGATTGTTTGATGGATGCAAAGAAAAGAAAAGAAGAAGAAACAGCTTACAACAAGGTTTTCAACCAAAGCACCGCAATGTGAAGCCTTGATCTTCAATACTTCAAGACCTCAGCTCTCAACCTCACCACATCAAAGACATCATATTATGGACCTCCTCCAAAGTATCAGCATCTGCAATAGAAGCTGGTTCTTCCAACACAGATGTCCTGTCAGCAAAGTCAAGTTAGCCCGATGTCTCACTGCTTACCTACATGCTACACATCTGTCGCCTCGCCATAGGCATAAGACAGCAACCATCATCAAGGACGGTTAACGAAAGAGAAGAACCAGGGTTTGGTGAGTTGTAACAGGTGTGTGTGAGAAAAAGATAATAATTTATATTTTCTCTACTTATAACTATATTTCTATATGTACTTATATTAAACATTCTATGTATTTCTCTTCATTAAGAAAGACGTCTGTAGTGTTGGATGCTGAAAGGAGAAAATATTATGTTGTTGCTGGTGGTACTATGAGTTAGGTCTACGATGAGTGTCTCCGTACTGAACCTGTAGACTTTTTCTTGTCATTATTCCTTAAACAATACAGCATAACAACTAGTTATGTAACATTTACATGTGTTAGGTATTATAAGTAATCTAGAGTTGATTAGAGCATACGGGAGGATGTGCAGAGCGTATATGCAACACCTATGCCATTGATATAAGGGACTTGAGCTCTGTGGATTTCAGTTTTGGTGGAGGGTCCTGGAACCAATCTCCCAAGGGTTAACTATATTTTCTACACGCTCCAAAAGAGCTTATTACATTAGGCTTGTGTTTTGCATATCATCTGCTAGCAATGTAAGCAAACACATTGAATATAACATCTCACACGAAATTATTAGCATGCTCTCACACTTAAAACCCAACTTGCTGGATATGCATAAAATAGTCTGTTATTTGTAAAAAATGTCAATAAATGAAAGACAAAAAAAGTTGGGAACTTTTCTGGATTAAGGAGACAAAGATATGACAATTACATGAAGTAAGATTCTGTATGGAGCTCTACCTATTCCAACCCCTCAAATGGCCAAAAATATATTCTACAGACACAAGACAAAACTGGAAAATGGACTTAACACTAATTTTATAAATAAGAATTTTACTAAGTTCCGAGAAGACTGACTAGTAAATTTGTTCAAGATTTTAAATGTCCTTAAAAATCACGGTTTTAACCAAAATTGATAATTTATAAGTAGCATATTTACTAATATATTAAGTTACATTTTCTTGAAATACATCTATACTCATATTTAGAATATTCTAAATGGGGCATACTTAAATAATATACCTTGTTCTTTAAAAACTATGGATTGAATATATCCCAAGTTCAAAAAATTTTTGTATGGAATGAAAACATCATTAAGAGGGTTCTGCCATATCGAACATTTATCTTAACAGTTAATTATTTTATATTAATTTACCTTAACTTAAAATCTTATTTCAAAATAATTTTTGTAAGTGGTTACAAACGTGGTTCAAATATAAACGTGGTTCAAATATAAATCTATCAATTAAATTATACCACTATCAATTAAAATTAAAATTATACCACTGGACAAAGTACCAGATTCAAGCATATAAAATCTCACCTTGGGAAGAAAGTCTTTACTCTGGGAAAAACAATCACAAAGGAAAGGCAAAGTAAATTTCTAAGTAGTTCCAAGAGATAGACTACTAAGTCTCTGGCAATTCCATATATTACCAGAATCAAGGCTTATACTAAAAATACACAGTTAACAGAAGTTGCACCTACTTGATAGACTATTTTAAACAGTAAAAAGTAAGTAATACCAGATTTCCTTTTTGATTTGAACCATAAGATAAAAGCTACAGTGTTACACAAGGAGCGAGAATTTCCGAACAAGACAAAGAAATTAAAAATTCTGAAAGAGGTCATATAGTTTGAAAAGTAAAAGGATAAAATATTTTAACAATGTGGAAGGAAGAAAAGTAAAGAGAAACCTTATCTTACTATGTCAATTTTTCTAAACGATTTAATATTAATTGCGGCACTGATTGACAAATACTTAAGGTTTACAGCTCCAAAATTTTACTTAATCAAAAATGTATTGTGCATTTGACATCTATTTTTCAAAAAAGACAACTGTGGAATCAAACAGGTCAATCTAAAAAAAAAAAAATAATAAGAACACCTCAATATTTTATAAAAAGTTTGAGGGGTAGGCTGGGAAATGGGTGTTGGAAGCACAATAAACTTTCCAGTGGAGAATATGGACGAGTAATCACTTTTCAAAAACAAGTACATGTTCCATCCATCCAATTGCATTTGAACTGCTACCACAAATCAAAATAAACACATCAAGAAGTCATTCCTTGCTTTCTTACTATTCCTTAAGTAATATGAATAAATGTGTAAGTGTTATTTTATTGAGTAAGAAATGAATAAAAGCAGAGATAAGAAGAGAGCAAATGATTTTAAATTTAAAATGAATAAAAAAATTAAAGGTCCTGGCTAAAAGGAAATGAACTGTTTGTTTTTCTTGGCATATGTATGTCAATGAGTGCTAAATAATACATAACTTTCTATTCTTATTAGAAAAGAAACATTCTTGAAGATAATTCCACAAACCAGAAAATAAAAAACTAGTTTCAATCAAAATCAATTGTATATGACAAAGAAGTAATATGGCATTTATACTGAATTGTAAAAACTAATACTCATTGTCAAGTATTAGGACTGAAAATTAATCTATCTGCCTTTCTCAAATAACAGGGTGGAAATTCTAAATTGAGACAAACATTAAAAAACATAGAAATCAATTAATCGTATCAGATCAGAATATTGTCATGAAACTGCTAGCCTTGGCCCTATCATTTTCAAGTTACAGGTATTAAAAGAAAAAAAGGTATTTCACAGTTGAAAAACAAAAGGGATAATCAAAACTTTAGTAAATGTTATAGATGACTAATAGTAACAAATTAGGGGCCATAAAAACAAGTTTGCAAATAATTTTAAGAAATAAAAATACATCAAATCACACCTTAGTATTAGTGAAGGATAATTTCAAAATTCAATTGAACCTTATATTTAAACTGATAATGATAAAATAAGTAAACAAAGTAATCATCCAACAAGAATTTCAAAGGACTAGTTACAGTGTGATTACCGAGCATTCGTAGATAAGATGCAGGGCTGGGATGAGGCAGAGAGACTGCTGAGAAGTCTGAAGAACAGAGGAGGGCATTACGTTCGTCTCTACTCTCGTGAGAGGAATGAGCTCTCCATTACAGCACCACTTGCAGGATTTATATAACTTGCAAGAACAAAAAATAAAAATTGATGGATGTAAATTGCGTTCTAGCTTTGTAGTTGAAAGCCCATATTTTATGTAGTCAATTGAATACCAAAGAGAATGATTTTCAAACTCAACAATGCCTAGACTACAGTTGTAAAAAATGACGTTTTTTCTTAGTTTTCAAAAGAGGGTATGCTTGCTGATGATGTAGTGTAGGACCAGGACATACAGAAGCAATCCACTTAAGAACATGAATTAAAAGCTTAGTAGCAACTGAGATTATTTATTCATGAATGGATTAAGTTATAGTTTGAGGGTGATGGGAATCTTGATTTATATAGGAATAAAGCTTATATCCAGAACGCAAAAATTATGTTCAAAGACTTCACAATGCTCAAAAAAAAAACGGACAATAATTTAGTCAATTGTGATCCAGGAACAAAAGCTAATCTGTAAGAACGTATCTTCTCATTCTGTGGTACTGAAGACTTATAAGCTAAGTTCACTTGCCCGTTCTAGAAAACTTATAGAACAATGTGAGAAACAAGATGTAAAAAACAGAATTTTTAAAGATCCAGAATAGACTTTGAGAGAAGTTACCAGAAGAAAGTAGAATGGCACATTCCAGTATGTTGATAATTTGTTTGCACTTGTCCGTGAAGAAGAAATAGAGGGAGAGAATTAGAAGTTGCAGTAGAAGAGAAATCTCTGTCCAGTATCTAAAGTACCGAGAGCAGAGTACAATGGGCTGGAAAAAAGTAGCTTAGGATGAGATGGATAGTCAACAACAGTAAAAATCAATACAACAACAAAAAATTAACTTATCACTGGACAAGATCAACTTTGCAAATATCTGCAGGAGGGAAGGGGGAACTGTTACTCTTCCAGCATCTGTGGAGTTAAGGCTTGTTCCACATCCCATCCAGAAGCTGGAGAGCCTGGTTCCAAGCAGTCCCTTTGGACCCATAGAGTGCTGTTCTTCTGTGATGTGAGGGTGTGAGAGATTGATACTGGTGGCTTAACAAAAAAAAAAGTATTACTATTGGTTCATTTATCGTCAAAAATTATCAGTAGAAATGAAAAGGTTTAGCGCTATGGAAAAAAGTTGGACTCTAAAAATTGAAAAAGAAAGAAAATGTGACCCAGCAATTCAACTCCTAGGATACATCCAAAGACATAAAAACTGAGACTCAAACAAATAGTTACTCTTATGTCATAGCAAGACATTACAAGAGCCAAAAAGGGTCAGCCAAAAGCCCACCAAGGCTGAAGGAGAAAACAAACTGTTTTACATACAAGGGAATATATTAGCCATAGGAATAACGAAGTTCTGAACATGTTACTGGATGAAACTCAAAAAACATTATGAAGTCAAAGAAGCAGACACAAAGGGAACATGTTGTATGAATTCCATTTATAGAAATATACAAAGTAGGTAATAACAGGACAGGAATGCAAGATAGCTGTAAAAGGGTAGGGGAAGGGAAAAATGGGAACAAAGCTTAATTAAGAATAGATAAATGGGGACTTCCTGGGAGCGCAGAGATGGTTAAGAATCCACCTGCCAATGCAGGGGGAACATGGGTTCGAGCCCTGGTCCAGGAAATCCACATGCGTGGGCAACTAAGCCCATGGGCAAAAACTACTGAAGCCCAAGCGCCCTAGAGCCCGGCTCCACAACAAGAGAAGCCACGAAGAGAAGCCCACGCACCGCAACGAAAGAGTAGTCACCCACTCTGTGCAACTAGAGAAAGCATGCCCGCAGCAACGAAGACCCAAACGCAGAAAAAAATAAAAATTAATTATTTTTAAAAAAGGGATAAATGAAAACTTAACAAGTTTCACAGGAATAGATAGGTCAAGCAGTTTAGGGCCTAAGGAGTCAATACTCAAAATTAAACAGAGAAAAACAGTGAAAGGGAATGGAGGGATATGAGCCAGATCTTTAGGATGAATGGATAATGGTGTCAATGTTTTCAATTAAGGAACTTAATGAGTAATGTGACCGGCACCACGGTTTGCCATTGCAAAGAAGAAGCTAAGAAATCTAAAATCACCTGTCAGTTTACATAAAAGCTGTAATGTTAATTTTAGAACTAATTAAACTTGAAACATGGAAGTTTTTGTCATAAAACTCTTAAGAGTGATACTCCTTGTTATCTTGAAGGTTTTGAAGTATCAAACTAAAGATTAAATCAGAAAACATATATATTGAAGATTTATCAAAGTTTGTCAAGATCCAGTTAAAGATAGATTTGTTTGGAACTGCTAAATCAGAACCAATGAATTATTCCAATGAAGGGTTGAACAAGGACTACTTTCCAATATATCTTCTCCTTCTTATTGTGTCATTTCTAAAACAGTCTCTGTTAGTGAGGCCTTGATTTTTTTCTTGGCTATGTCACTGTATTCCTTCTTTTTATTTTTGCCACGGTCAAAAAAAAAAAATGTTAATGAAAGGCCTATTTCACTCTGTGAGAGGAGGGTAAAACATGGACAGATGCTTCAGTATTAAAGTCTACAATAAATGAATTCTAAAAATTTATATATTTATGAGGGCTTACAATTTTTCAGATTTATTTATAGATATTTTCTTTTTTTTGGCCGTGCACCAAAGGAGGGGGAATAGTTCCCGACCAGGGAGAACCCGTGCCCCCTGAGTTGGAAGCACAAGTCTGAACCACTGGACCCCAAAGAAGTCCGAATTTTCTATTTTTGATACTATTCTAAAAGAACTTTAAAAAGTCATTGGGATTCAGTGGGGCGCGGGTGAAGAAACCACGCCAATGCAGGGACACAGGTTCAGTCCCTGGTCGGGAAGATCCCAATGAGGCGGAGCAAACTAAGCCTGGTGCCACAAACTACGGCTGCGCTCTAGAGCCGGTGAGCCACAAACTACTGAGCCTACGTTGCCACAGTACTGAAAAGCCCACGCACCTAGAGCTGTGCTCCACAACAAGAGTAGCCACGCGATGAGAAGACCAGACACAAAGGGAAGAGTAGCCCGACTCCCCTCAAAACTAAAGAAAAAGCCAACACGCAGCAACGAAGACCCAACACAGCAAAAAAATAGATATAAATAAAATGACACCTTTTAAAAAAACAACAACAAAAACTGAACTACCTCGTGTGATGAGGCTGAGAGTTTGGAAATGTGGGGACATGGTGGGCTCAGAGAGAGAGGACGACAGTATGAGGTGTAGTGCTCAAGTCAATGCCTCCTCCGCAGAAGCACACATCGTCAGCGTCAAAGGTTGGGAGGCTAAAACAAGCTACGAAGGACATGGAAAAGGAAGGGTTGGGGCACATTGGGATGGAGATTGAGAGGAATGACCTGTTAAAGGAGAAGAGAACTCAAAATAAAAAATATTAAAACACAAATAAGGAACAACACAAAAGGCCTCAAAATTTTATAATGGCATGTAATATAAAATATATCATTATATATAGAAAGTAACCACAAAATATCAGGAAATGTGATATCTTAACTTTAATAATAAAGTGTCTAGAAAACTCAGTAAGAAGACATCAGATACATAAACTCAAAGAAAGTGAAATACTCATATGATATTAGTTAAGCAGATGTCAAAATATTATAATCTAGATTTAAGCAAAAAAACAAAATAAAAAAGAGCATTAAAAGTTCTTACAAGAGTATGAAAGTAACTGCTTGCCTTGGAAGGATTTCAACCAGAATGCAAGAGGTAACAATTTTGTTTTGTTGCAAAAGTTGTGTACTATGTCATAGCTAGGGAGGAAGCCTTAAATGATAAAAAAAAAAAAAAACAAAACACCCACTCCTAAATGAAAATGGGAGATGAGACTACTGTAAAGGTATGTCCGAATAGCTTTTAATAAACATTCATTGTATATTCACTAGAAATAGTTTGAAAGACCTAAAGACAATCTTTTCCGTTTCAGTTTAGCGTTACACCAGTATCTCATAATAGAGTCCTAAAAATGACGTGGTTCGATCCATATAGGTATTAAAAAAATCAGATAAAGCAATTAGAAATTCCTGAGCTATTAAAAAAGATATACATTTATATATGAAAACCAAAAAGCAGGACTTAGTTAGAATAGACACGTAATTTTAATAACAAATACAAAAAACATTTAAAATTATGTCAACATTTTTGAAGAATTCAATCAATATGAAAAACAAAAAGAAAAAGTCCAGCAATATATTCAAACAGCTCAGAGTAGAGGATTACGAATAAATCATATAATTTTATTGGATTATATATACTTGTTGTCATGTACAGGGTTAAAAGGATACTTTAAACGGCATGTGAAAGATATCACCTCTAATCAAAAACAGGAGTTTAAAGTAAGATTAAAAAATACTAATTATCAAAGGTAATGGTATGAAGGAATAGAGGTAAACCAAAGTGAAATGTCTTGCTAGGCACCCTATGATTTTTCTTTGTTCTTCTAGCACACAACTGCCAGCCCAATGAAATAATCACCATAACTTTCTATTATTATTCCTTAATATATAGGGAAATAGAATAATATAGTATATTGTTATAATAAAATATTTCTCATTCTGTTCTCTCTTTTGTATTTTTGTGGTACGGGACCCAGACCCTCGCGGCATGTGGGATTCCGGACCGGGGCACGAACCGTGTACATGCATTGGCAGGCAGGAATTCTACACACTGTGCCACAGGGAAGCCCATTCTGTTATCTTGAATCTAAACATGCACCAGAGCACTGAAGTTCTTAAAAGATTCTCTCATATCACTATTCAATAACATATGTAATAAATTTAATTACTTTCGGAAGAAAAAGTCTAAGTTGTAAGAAGCTTTCCATGATCGTTATCAATAACAACTTTTAAGAGTTCCAGTCATGCTTATGCAATTCATAGCCAACTTAGCCCCTCTATATAATATGAGCATAAAACCAGGCTCAATATCTTCTTTTCTGAAATAACCATCTCAAACTACATTGACATTCCTTCAAGGCCCCACTAAAAAAACATGCTGTTTTATTCAATTGTGGGGGTAGTAAGGAAATGACTCACACTGGTAAGCTCCATAATACTGTACTTCTCCAAGGCTTATAACTTGAAGTCTATATGTGTATATACATTCCTCATTGCTATTACTGGAAAAATAGCTAACTTGATGGCAGGATCTAAATACCTGCTTCATCTTAAATGCCCCAACGATGCCAGCAGTTTGTAAGCACTCAATATAAACTTTGAATGAATAAAGAGTGAAAATGAAGCTTCTTTAGGATTATTATATCTATTATTGGAACTAAGTGCCAATAAGAAATACTAGTTAGGAAATATGAAATAAATAAATGATGAATAAAGGTAATGATATGAGTAATTTTACACAAACCTACTACATTAAATTTCATTAATAACACTAAACACTTATCCTCTCCATCATCTGCACTCCAAACCAAGCGAAGAAGGACTGGGCATGTTTCTTTCTTGTAGTAGCACTCAGCAAGCCGGAAGACGAAGAAAGAAAAAGAAATAATCCAAAGCAAGCCAAAGAAATGGGCGGTGGGAGACATGGCTGTAGCTGACTGAAGGTGGAGGGTCAGCAGCAATGGTTTTGGGTTCATAACTAATGCCCTGATGTTCAATAGTCACCCATCAATATGATCACTCACCTTGTTTCTCCGAGGGTAGATGTTACAATGGAGCACTCACTAAAGAAAAAACAATTTTGTTGGCGATTTGGAGCAACAAGAGTTCAAACTAAAGACTTGAATTCAATGACTCCTTAAATATAAGAAATAAAAATAATAAAGGAGTATAAAACTTAACTTTGGTGTCACCTGAAACTAACACATTGTAATCAACTATACTCCAATATAAAATAATTTTTTTTAAAAAAATCAGTAAAAAAGGAATGTTTTTTAAAATGAGTTACTGTAATGAGTATGGTGGGGTTGCCAAAGTACCTCTATCTAAAAAATTACTATTCTCCTTTGGAATAGTTAAGTATATGTAGACAGGTTCTTTGAGACTATATAAATACCCTGTTGCACTAAAACTTGATCAGTTAGAGTTAGCATTTTATGCTGTTGAATAATAATTATTACAGTGGTTGCCAAAAGGTGATTTCTAATTCACCATCCGCTACATTAGTGGCACTGAATGTACACAAAAACTTTCCTTCTTCTCACCTATTTATTCATCATTTATTTTATCCATATGGATCTAATTTACTCTATAAGTATAATCTGTTACTATCATTTAGTCTGGATGCCAAGGAGAATCAGATGTGGCAGGGAAACCCCCTTAAGCAGGCTTCGTATCTAGGCTCAAGCTTGTACATTTTGCCCAATCCTGAGAGAAGAGAATTTTCCAAGGGGAATGATTTTAGTGGAAAACAGTATTGTAAGAAGAAGATATGGAATATAGGTATGTACACACTGGGGGGGGTAGTGTACTGAGGGCAGAGACAGGTGCACCCTATAAAGCAAAAAGTCTAAGAGAAAAAATATAATAAGAGAGAGGGAAAGGGGACATGGTAGATCTGTGATACATATATAGACAAAAAGTTTCAGACCATGTACTTTCTATGCCATGGTCATGAAAAACAAAGGTAACAAGAATTGTTACAGGTACAGGAGATAAAGGACAACTGAATGGATTGTGCCTGAAAGATCTATGACGATTACCTCCTAAATGCATGCAAAAGAATTGAATTTTTTCCTTTGGCCCTTGAGAAGAAGGAACAATTAAAGTGGGGGAAGAAAAACTAGAAGGAAAAGTGAATAAGATACTGTCAGTGACTATTTTACTGTTAACCAGGTAAACATTTTATTTCTTTGCACGTTGGTAATGTTTTATTATACACGTACACTGTTGATGAGATGTGGTGTAACTCGTTAGTTCTATAACACACTCTGCAATGTGATCAGTTTTATTTTAGAAAAAGTTAAATTACTGATAGGTAACCTTGAAGGCCTTCGGTAAATTTATTAGGAGAGTCTATTTGGTTTGCTCTTATTCTCAAGTGAATCCATGATTACGGGATGCCATCTATACTTTAATGTGTGACTCATTTGCAATTCCAAACAAAAGCCGATTTTACCTCTAAACTGGAAGGAAACAGAACGCAAATGTCTCCCAGCTGGAGATAGACGCTGAAATCTCGGAAAAGAGCTCGTCACCTTCTAGTTTCCCTCAAGATCCAGTATCCATAATTCAGGGGCCAGCTATTGTGTACAGAAATTCATGTGAGAATCTGAGCTCCCCATGGGGCTCCCTCTGTTGAATTTCCCCTTTAATGTCCAGGGGGGCCAGGAGGAAGAACCAAATCCTCTGCAGCTTTGCATGAGTCTACATCCCCACAGGACGAGGAGTATTGCAGGAGGAAAAGTCACGTGACACTAATCTCACCAGGTGTGGTTACATTCGTGTTGTGTTTAAATCTCTTCAATTGGCTATTTAGTCGCTCTCCAGCGCTTTCAACATTTTTTTTTTTAAATAGTTGTCCAGAGTTAAAAGGAGAGTTAAGCTATCCTGTTATTTGTTTACCAGTTCACTTTAAGAAGAGTAGTAAGGTTGAGGGAAATATGCAAAATTTCTTCAAGGGGTATACAATTTAGGATGGAGATTTTTTTTCTTTTTGACATTCAAAGATGAATTCCTGGCTCCCAAGGTTTCGGATGAAAGGTTAGTTGTCAGATTATGTACTGTCTGAAAGAATGAGTTGACGCTTTTTGGCATGGTTGTAAGCTCTCTCGTTTGTTTTAAGCAGTTATCATAATGTTCTAGACATGAATACCTGCTGGGGTTTACAGAGCTTCGGAATTTGGATTTAGGTTTTATATCAGTCTGGAAATTTTTTCCTTTCTGTACTGTTTCTGTCCATGTTTCAATCCATTTTCTGCAACCAAAATTCACTCAGAATTTTTCATTACTAGCTACAAGCCATATACTCTAGTTCTTTATCCTTAAATTCATGCTAGTTTGGATGATGTCTTTGACGGCATCTTCTCTATCACTAATTGTTGTAATTTGTAGTGTTTAATCTTAGAAAATCATCTAACAGTTTCTTAATATGGAAGTACTAGAATTCCCAACCCTTACAAGTGGATTACCTGATGAACCAAATGGACAAAAACATCTAAGAAAGTACAGACAAAATCTGTATCATTTCGATAGGGTAAAGCTGTAACACATCACCACAACTAGCTTAAAAACAACGCAAATTAATTTACTAAAGAGCTAGAGAGTCAGAAAGAAATCCAAAAAGAGTCTATGGGAGTAGATCAAAGCTTTTGATCTAATATCAAGTGTTCCTCTGGAGACTCTCAGGGGTGGGTTCCTTGTGTTTTCCAGCTTCTAGAGGTATCACATCCTGCGTTTGGCCACTCATTGAACTATGCTTCACAGTCAATATCATCTGTGGACTTGAACTTAACCATTGTCACCAAATTCTTATTGTGGCGTTGTTAGAATGGCTGAGGGGATCCATTGAATAATAGGACTGGTCTCTCAAATAGCACTCTGTGTGACTGAATGCCACTAGGCATCTTGATTTTCTGAGGCCGGCCCAGCAACGGTGATGGAACAGCCACATCTTTGGTTTTTCTCAAGAGCATGCTTTTCTGCAGCAAATCTCTAATTTTGATCTTTGGCAAATGGATAGATGAGAATTAGAAGGACAGATCAGGGGAGAGAAGCAGAGTGAGAGTTGCTTGTTGACTCACAGTTCTTTCCTCTCAAATTTTACTATTAGCACCAAGAAGAGAAAACAGGGGTAACTTCACAACGGGTGGAAATTCAACTAAAATCCAAGTCATCACTTAAAGTACTCTGCCACAGTCAGGACAATAAATATGCTAGGATTCTCCAATAAAAGACAGGGATACCTTTCTCCAGGTTCAATAACATGTTCCTATTTTTTAAGCTGCCACCATAGTACTGTAAATCCATATTTTACAACAGTCGCTTAAGCCAATTTAGGTATTTCTATGATACACAGGTTCTCTCTACCGTGATACCTCACTTTCATCTGGCCCTCAGTTTCTATGGGCAAGGCTTCATCATAGTTCTACTAGTCATTGTCAAGGCAACTAGGACCTCTTTTCATCATGCTCCTCAAATTCTTCCACACTTGACAACTACCAATTCTAAAGCACTTCCCCTTTTAGGATTATTACAGAAGCACCCAATTTCCAATCAATAAAATAAAAAGCATACTGAATACTGAATTAGGGAAAGTCATTTCATTGAACAACAAATAATGTTGAGAATGTCGAAGTTTTTCCATTCAAACTTTTGGCGTATCATGACTTTCTAGGAAAGAAATAAATTTAGTCATTATTTCTGTGCAGTCATCTTATATCATGGTTAATTATTTAAAATAAAAATAGCATAAGCTCTGTGAATAGCAGGTAAGTAAACCATGACTGATAGTATTATGTGGATTGAAATGATCCCAAAGGATATGACTCAGGTCTAAACCCAATACTGTGAAGAATGTGACCATTTGGAAATAGGGTCTTGCAGAGTAAGGCAATAAGAGATGAGGTAATAATGGCTTAGGGGACCCAAATCCAATGGACAGTGTGTATAAGGAAAGGGAGATACGAGCACACAGATACACAAAAGGAAGATGGCCAAGGAAAAGGCAGGCAGAAACGGAGGATGCAGCTACAGACCATGATGCAATAACTGCAGCAATAACCAGAAGCTAAGAAGAGGCAAGGACGGATATCCCTGAGCATCAGTGAGCAGGCTTGGTGACACCTTGATTTCAGACTTACCGCCTCCTGAGCTGAAGAAAATTAAAGTTCTGTTGTTTAAGCCACCAGTGTGATACTTTGTCACAGCGGCCCTAAGAACAACAATGAAGGCAACACCACACACACACACACAACCAACACAACAACACACACACAAACCCCCAAGTAGATAAATTAGAGAGAATAAGTCCCTACCTCAATCAAAGAAATAAAAGAGCTTGGGATTACAACCCCACGATCACACTCCCCTATTAATAACAAACATCAAAAAGTACACACCTCAGTGACGGGTAATCAATGAACAGGGGAGAGGGTAAATGAAGTTTAAAACTACTTAAATGGAAAAGGCACTTAAAAAGGAAATAAAAGTTAAGCCAAAAGACTAGTGATTGGTAGAAGTAACACTACTATTCACTCTCCATTTCCAGTAATATCCATATAATATCAACCGTAGAGAAGACAGGAACAAAAAGTTACAGGGTGCTGACATGAAATCAAAGGATGCTACAGTGTGAAGCCCTGCAAATCTGCCTGGTCTTCAACATTCTTACCAAATTAATTCTTACAAAGTCGATATAGGGCTGAGTGAAAGGTTTATACATACTCAAAGACTTAAGGGAACGTACTCCAAATGTTAACTTAAAACACAAACCAGAAAACGGGATGGTTTTCCCAGATGATAAATTAATAGGAATCTTATTTAACTGTTGAAGTTACTTCTGGATATTAGAAGGGTTTTCGGCAATAAGAGCCAGGCCCCCCATTCCTGCAAAAAAACTTGTAATGGTGAATGAATGGGACGGTTTAAGTAAGGGATTCATCAGTATCCATCCTACATTCAGCACTTGGAGTGAGAGCCCTCATATGGGACAACTACCAAGTAAATCCACCATGATCAGAAGAAAATCGCAAAACAGATAAGAGAGGATGCTATTTTTATAAGACTTTTCATTTACAAAGGAAATATGTTGTCACTCTATATAAAACAAAACAGCAGAATTATCTTAAGTATTAGATACAGCTATTTTAGCTAGATTACAAAAAGTTAGGATAAATCTGATGTTGCTTCCTACAGTTATATCGAAGTATATGGTCCTGGACTAGTAAGATCAGATCAGCTGGAGCTTCTGAAATGTAGACTCTCAGGGTCCATCTAGATGTGTAGGAATTGATTTATTTTATAAGTTCTGGTGATGTTACAAGCATAATGAAGTGAGAGTTGTCCTGTAGGGCAAAAGTAAACACAGAGACTCCGAGAAAATTTAAAGTATGTGAGTTATGCTCTAAAGATCCAAGTAGGAAAAACTGAATAATGACAAAGACTTTTCTACTGAAACTGAAAATTATACTATATTGGTTAACTTGAATCACTCACGAGGGAAAACCAAAGTTTATGTTCACACATAACCAGACCCTACAAACATTAAACAGACAAATGATCCTGCGTGAAAATGGGGCAAAGAAAACGTACTACAATTGATTAAAGATACAAAAGGCAATAATTGAATCTTCATCATGAGAAAGACGACAATAAATAAGATGACACACATATCCACACTATGAAAATAATCTTGAAAACCATTATAGTAGTGAAAAATCAGAAACAATCAGATCCTTAACAAATTGTGAAACAGATAAATATTAATCCATAAAAAATAGGCAATAAAATAGCACATTTATATTAATTGAATAGGTATAAAATAAAAAGGTAAGAAAGGTATGATCCCACTTGGTTTAAGGAAAAAAATAAAAAAATGGATGAGCACAAAATATCCCTAATATAAATTATTAGTAAATTGGAAAGTCAAATTGGGGTTCTCACTTTGATTAAAAAATTATGAACAATTCACAGGCTCTACAGAAATAATTTTTAAAAACAGGGAATTCCTTGGTGGTCCAGTGGGTTAGGACTCCATGCTTTCATGCTGAGGGCCAGGACGATTCCAGGTCAGGGAACTAAGGATCCTGCAAGCCCACACAGTGTGGCCAAAGGAAAAAAAAATTAAAGCAGAAATAAAGATATGGGCCCATAAAATAAGTGATGCTACACAAGGAATTAACATTAATTCAATGGAAATAATGGCAATTTCTAGATTTACAGATAACTCAGTATAAAGAAAGAAAAGGATCTCATAGTTGATGTACAAAAATGTACATTAAGTCATCAGCATAGAAATCCTGACTGCTCAGATACAGACTACAATTTAAAGAAATATCATTATAATACCTTTCTAGGGTGCAGTCTTTAAAAGATCTGTTTGACAGATGGGTGTGTGATGACTCTAGAACCAATTTAACTGTCAGATCTATGAAACGGAAACTGAGGAAGTTTCGGTCATATAGCGCCCCGAGTATGAAGACGATGTTGGCTGTGGGTTTGTCGTATATGGCCTTTATTATGTTGAGGAAAGTTCCCTCTATGCCTCCTTTCTGCAGGGTTTTTATCATAAATGGGTGTTGAATTTTGTCAAAAGCTTTCTCTGCATCTATTGAGATGATCATATGGTTTTTCTCCTTCAATTTGTTAATATGGTGTATCACGTTGATTGATTTGTGTATATTGAAGAATCCTTGCATTCCTGGAATAAACCCCACTTGATCATGGTGTATGATCCTTTTAATGTGCTGTTGGATTCTGTTTGCTAGTATTTTGTTGAGGATTTTTGCATCTATGTTCATCAGTGATATTGGCCTGTAGTTTTCTTTCTTTGTGACATCCTTGTCTGGTTTTGGTATCAGGGTGACGGTGGCCTCGTAGAATGAGTTTCAGTGTGTTCCTCCCTCTGCTATATTTTGGAAGAGTTTGAGAAGGATAGGTGATAGCTCTTCTCTAAATGTTTGATAGAATTCGCCTGTGAAGCCATCTGGTCCTGGGCTTTTGCTTGTTGGAAGATTTTTAATCACAGTTTCAATTTCAGTGCTTGTGATTGGTCTGTTCATATTTTCTATTTCTTCCTGATTCAGTCTTGGCAGGTTGTGCCTTTCTAAGAATTTGTCCATTTCTTCCAGGTTGTCCATTTTATTGGCACAGAGTTGCCTGTAGTAATCTCTCATGATCTTTTGTATTTCTGCAGTGTCAGTTGTTACTTCTCCTTTTTCATTTCTAATTCTATTGACTTGAGTCTTCTCCCTTTTTTTCTTGATGAGTCTGGCTAATGGTTTATCAATTTTGTTTATCCTTTCAAAGAACCAGCTTTTAGTTTTATTGATCTTTGCTATCGTTTCCTTCATTTCTTTTTCATTTATTTCTGATCTGATTTTTATGATTTCTTTCCTTCTGCTAACTTTGGGGGGTTTTTTGTTCTTCTTTCTCTAATTGCTTTAGGTGCAAGGTTAGGTTGTTTATTCGAGATGTTTCCTGTTTCTTAAGTTAGGATTGTATTGCTATAAACTTCCCTCTTAGAACTGCTTTTGCTGCATCCCATAGATTTTGAGTCGTCGTGTCTCCACTGTCATTTGTTTCTAGGTATTTTTTGATTTCCTCTTTGATTTCTTCAGTGATCACTTCGTTATTAAGTAGTGTATTGTTTAGCCTCCATGTGTTTGTATTTTTTACAGATCTTTTCCTGTAATTGATATCTAGTTTCATAGCGTTGTGGTTGGAAAAGATACTTGATACAATTTCAATTTTCTTAAATTTACCAAGGCTTGATTTGTGACCCAAGATATGATCTATCCTGGAGAATGTTCCATGAGCACTTGAGAAAAATGTGTAATCTGTTGTTTTTGGATGGAATGTCCTATAAATATCAATTAAGTCCATCTTGTTTAATGTATCATTTAAAGCTTGTGTTTCCTTATTTATTTTCATTTTGGATGATCTGTCCATTGGTGAAAGTGGGGTGTTAAAGTCCCCTACTATGAATGTGTTACTGTTGATTTCCCCTTTTATGGCTGTTAGTATTTGCCCTATGTATTGAGGTGCTCCTATGTTGGGTGCATAAATATTTACAATTGTTATATCTTCTTCTTGGATCGATCCCTTGATCATTATGTAGTGTCCTTCTTTGTCTCTTCTAATAGCCTTTATTTTAAAGTCTATTTTGTCTGATATGAATATTGCTACTCCAGCTTTCTTTTGGTTTCCATTTGCATGAAATACCTTTTTCCATCCCCTTACTTTCAGTCTGTATGTGTCTCTAGGTCTGAAGTGGGTCTCTTGTAGACAGCAAATATATGCATCTTGTTTTTCTATCCCTCAGCCAATCTGTGTCTTTTGGTGGAGGCATTTAATCCACTTACATTTAAGGTAATTATTGATATGTATGTTCCCATTCCCATTTTCTTGTTTTGGGTTCGTTATTGTAGGTCTTTTCCTTCTTTTGTGTTTCTTGCCTAGAGAAGTTCCTTTAGCAGTTGTTGTAGAGCTGGTTTGGTGGCGCTGAACTCTCTCAGCTTTTGCTTGTCTGTAAAGGTTTTAATTTCTCCATCAAATCTGAATGAGATCCTTGCTGGGTAGAGTAATCTTGGTTGCAGGTTTTTCTCCTTCAACACTTTCAATATGTCCTGCCACTCCCTTCCGGCTTGCAGAGTTTCTGCTGAAAGATCAGCTGTTAACCTTATGCGGATTCCCTTGTGTGTTATTTGTTGTTTTTCCCTTGCTGCTTTTAATATGCTTTCTTTGCATTTAATTTTTGACAGTTTGATTAATATGTGTCCTGGCGTATTTCTCCTTGGATTTATCCTGTATGGGACTCTCTGTGCTTCCTGGGCTTGATTAACTATTTCCTTTCCCATATTAGGGAAGTTTTCAACTATAATCTCTTCAAATATTTTCTCAGTCCCTTTCTTTTTCTCTTCTTCTTCTGGAACCCCTATAATTCGAATGTTGGTGCGTTTAGTGTTGTCCCAGAGGTCTCTGAGACTGTCCTCAGTTCTTTTCATTCTTTTTTCTTTATTCTGCTCTGCATTAGTTATTTCCACTATTTTATCTTCCAGGTCACTTATCCGTTCTTCTGCCTCAGTTATTCTGCTATTGATCCCATCTAGAGTATTTTTCATTTCATTTATTGTGTTGTTCATCATTGCTTGTTTCATCTTTAGTTCTTCTAGGTCCTTGTTAACTGTTTCTTGCATTTTGTCTATTCTATTTCCAAGATTTTGGATCATCTTTACTATCATTATTCTGAATTCTTTTTCAGGTAGACTGCCTATTTCCTCTTCATTTGTTAGGTCTGGTGGGATTTTATCTTGCTCCTTCATCTGCTGTGTGTTTTTCTGTCTTTTCATTTTGCTTATCTTACTGTGCTTGGGGTCTCCTTTTTGCAGGCTGAAGGTTCGTAGTTCCTGTTGTTTTTAGAGTCTGTCCCCAGTGGCTAAGTTTGGTTCAGTGGGCTGTGTAGGCTTCCTGGTGGAGGGCCTGTGTTCTGGTGGATGAGGCTGGATCTTGTCTTTCTGGTGGGCAGGTCCACGTCTGGTGGTGTGTTTTGGGGTGTCTGTAGACTTATTATGATTTTGGGCAGCCTCTCTGCTAATGGGTGGGGTTGTGTTCCTGTCTTGCTAGTTGTTTGGCATAGGACGTCCAACATTGTAGCTTGCTGGTCGTTGAGTGAAGCTGGGTGCTGGCGTTGAGATGGAGATCTCTGGGAGGTTTTCGCCGTTTGATATTATGTGCAGCTGGGAGGCCTCTTGTGGACCAGTGTCCCGAAGTTGGCTCTCCCACCTCAGAGGCACAGCACTAACTCCTGGCTGCAGCACCAAGAGCCTTTCATCCACACGGCTCCTTAATTTGGGATGATTTGTTGTCTATTCATGTATTCCACAGATGCAGGGTACGTCAAGTTGATTGTGGAGCTTTAATCCGCTGCTTCTGAGGCTGCTGGGAGAGATTTTCCTTTCTCTTCTTTGTTCTCACAGCTCCCAAGGGCTCAGCTTTGGATTTGGCCCCGCCTGTGCGTGTAGGTCGTCGGAAGGCGTCTGTTCTTTGCTCAGACAGGACGGGGTTAAAGGAGCCACTGATTCGGAGGCTCTGGCTCACTCAGGCCGGGGGGTAGGGAGGGTCACAGAGTGCGGGGCGGGCCTGCGGCGGCAGAGAGCGGCGTGACATTGCCAGCCTGAGGCGCGCCGTGCGTTCTCCCGGGGGAGTTGTCCCTGGATCCCGGGACCCTGGCAGTGGCGGTCTGCACAGGCTCCCCGGAAGGGGGGTGTGGATTGTGACCTGTGTTCGCACACAGGCTTCTTGGTGTCGGCAGCAGCGGCCTTAGCGTCTCATGTCTGTCTCTGGGGTCCGCACTTTTAGCCGCGGCTCGCGCCCGTCTCTGGAGCTCCTTTAAGCAGCGCTCTTAATCCCCTCTCCTCGCGCACCAGGAAATAAAGAGGGAAGAAAAAGTCTCTTGCCTCTTCGGCAGGTCCAGACTTTTCCCCGGACTCCCTCCCGGCTAGCCGCAGTGCACTAACGCCCTGCAGGCTGTGTTCATGCCGCCAACCCCAGTCCTCTCCCGGCGCTCCGACTGAAGCCGGAGCCTCAGCTCCCATCCCCGCCCGCCCCGGTGGGAATCTTCACCCATTTCTGACAGACTCATTATTAAAACAGTGTAAAGAAATGGCAATAAAATACAATGTAACTCAAAAGTTTCAAATGAACTATTACCAAGAAAACCGTAAATAAGGATATGATGTTAAGAACTATGTGTTATGACAGCTCAATAATTTCTACTTATTTGTTTCTCAGGCAATGTGTATCAACAAAACAAGCAAAGTAACTATTTTCGTAAATGATAAAGTAATATATTTTCTACTGATAAACCACTATATTTTCATGTAACAGTACTAATATAATTTGTAAGCCCTCTACAAACAACAGGTCCTCCTGAATTTGCTGCCCTGAGGCCTGAAAAGATAGCAACGGTTCCAACTGTACGTTTACTCTGAAGGATCTTTTTAGTAATAACTTTTGGATTTAAAGAATGTGGTCATATTTAAGACATTTGCCATAACAACAAAATTAACTTTATTCTCTCATAAAATTAAACTTAAATACTGAATTTTTGAGGAATATAACCTAAGATATATTCCAAAGATATATTGGATTTTAACCCAAAATCCATTTTCCTGAGGAAAATCAGGTGGTATAAGAAAGCTTGCAATAATGGCTTTTGTCCCATTATAGCTAGTTACAGAACTACCATACCAATATTATGAAAATGAGGAAATTTTAATACTAGTGTATACTATCACTTAGCTAAGACAACAAGCCAAATTAGTAGATACTTTATAATGTTCTCAATAAAAAAAAAGTTCTGTGCTTATTCTCCTTTCTTCCTTCCTTTAACATATCACATTTATTCATTTCTCTCTTCCATAGTGAAAAAATCCATTTATATCTTTTTTAAAATTTGAAAATATGTGAGCTTAGTAATGGCCACATCACAGCTAAACAGTAAAACATGGGCAACTGAATAAATTTCTCTGGATTTCATTTGCTGTTTCCTAATCTGACACTATGAAACACGCACTAAAAAAGGTAGAGATTTTATAACACTTTGATAAAGAGTTTCCAGCATGCTCTACTATATTAATGGCAAGTAATTTAGTGTGCTCAGTGGTGCTGTTTTCTGAAGACAGGAACATGTCATTTTCCAAAACAGGAATGAGAATGATAAGGGTGAGAGACTCTAAAGTAACATTTTACCTGCTAATTCTCACATTCATACAGTTTTACAAAGTATTTCTAGCAATGAAATGAGATCGCCATCTAGTGGCCAGTGGGGTAACTGAAGGCTTACTCAATAGCGTGTATGTAACTGACAGCAGCCTGGGGAAAAACGATCCTCGTTCACAACGCAGCTTTCAAAATGACATGGCTGTGACAAATGGAACTGAGAATGTTGGGAGAGAGAAATTAAAATGAGCACATCCTTCATATGAAGATCTTCCTATCTACCTAAGAAATCTCATGAAAATAATTACTTTCTTCCTTTTAAGATTTTTATCATTCCTTTTAAAAATGATACTGGAGATAAAAATAGCCTAATACAAACATATAAATCACTTATTTGTTTCAGTTACCTACCTTGAAGCTGTGGCTTCAAATTCACTGTTTTATACACAGAGTTACCTTAATGAGCATTGTTCGCCTCAAGTCTCACTCATTCACTACTTGTGCTGTGTGCACCCTTTGTTTCTATGAAAAAAAAAGGCTCCTAAAAAGCAATTAAGTGGTCAAAGCAACACCTCAAAGGCTAAGAGGGAACATAAAGTGCTATCTCTTGACGAGAAAATAAAAATCTTAGATCATTTAAAAAGTGGCATGTCGCCTGCCAAAGTGGACTGGTAAGGCTGATAAGAATAAACTGAACGTTCATAAAATAAAACGGAAAGAAGTCAAAATTTGTGGAAGTGTTAGTGCTGTCCTTACAACGGCAAAAATGGTTTCTCTGGTTCGTGATAAAGTGCCTGCAAAGACTGAAAAAGCATCAAGTTTGTGACTAGAGGACATGTCACAGAAGCATATCCCCGTTGAAGGCAAAACAATGTGTGAAAAAGCACTTGGCCTCTATGAGCACTACTGTGAGGGGGTTGAGGAGAGCTGAGGAGAGGAAGTTCAAGGCTAGTAAAGGATGGTTGGCTAGCTACGGAAAGTGCTACAGTCTTAAGAACTTAAAGAGCACAGGAGAATCGGCATTCCCAGAAGAGCTCAAGAAACTCACAGAAGAGAAAGGCTATCTTCTAGAGAAAGTCTTCAACTGTGATGAAACAGGCTTGTTCGGGAATAAGATGTCCAATCATACCTCCATCCATAACAGTACCAAGCAGGCCGCGGGGGCTCTAGGCCTGGAAAGATAGCTTTACTGGTGCTGTGTGGCAACACAGCAGGTCACATGATCAAGCTAGGCCTCATCTATGAAGCAAACAATCCCCAGGCCCTTGAAAACAAACATTGCCTGCCCGTGTGTTGGCAATGCAACAAGAAAGCTTGAGTGACAGCCATCTTGTTGAGATGGTTCCACCAGTGCTTCATTCCTGAAGTGAAGAAATACCTCAAAGAGAAGGGGCTGCCAATAAGGTCCTCCTCACAATGCTCCCAGCCATCCCCAATGTCTCTGCTTTGCCAACAAGGACATGGAAGTGATGTTCCTGCCTCTTAACACTACCTCACTACCATAGCCACTTGACCAATGGATCATCAAGTGCATTATTGAGGTGACTTACACCCACTTCACCTTCAGGAGGATCCCTGCTGCCCTTGATACTAACCTTGACTTCGGCATCATGGATTTATAGAAGAGCTTCACAACTATAGATGAAGCTGTCCTTATTGCAGAGGCTGCAGATGCCCTAAAGCCCAAGACCGTTAATGCATGTTGGAAGCCATTATGGAGTGGGGTAGTCAGTGATTACCCATTATTGATGCAGAAGTCAGGAATATCTTGAATGTTGCAAGTGAAGCTGGTGGAGAAGACTTCACTGATATGATGTGAGGACAACAAGAAACACACAGAAGAACAGAGAAATCTTTCCCAACAAGGAACTCAAAGATCTACTGAAATCCTTGACAGACGATGATGATGATGACGATGCAGCAGAAGATCTAGAAGAGGCAGGGCTATCAATGCGGACACTTGAAAAATTTGCAGCCGTTTTTCAAAAGGTGGAATTGTTAAAGGATATGATCCTGAGTACATCCTCCAATGGAATGAAGCCTCCGTGTCACCCGAGGGATAATAACATAAGTACAACCACTGCAAGATTTGTTTGATGATGCAAAGAAAAGAAGAAACAGCTTACAACAATGTTTCTAACCAAAGCACCTGCAATTGTGAAGCCTTGATCTTCAATACTTCAAGACCCTCAGCTCTCAACCTCCACACATCAAGACATCATTATTATTGGACCTCCTCCAAAGTATCAGCATCTGCAATTAGAAGCTGGTTCTTCCAACACAGATGTCCTGTCAGCAAGTTCAAGTTAGCCCGATGTCTCACTGCTTACCTACATGCTACACATCTGTCGCCTCGCCATAGGCATAAGACAGCAACCATCATCACAGGACGGTTAACGAAAGAGAAGAACCAGGGTTTTGGTGAGTGTTAACAGTGTGTGTGAGAAAAAGAATAAATTTATATTTTCTCTACTTATAACTATATTTTCTATATGTACTTATATTTTAAACATTCTATGTATTTCTCTTTCATTAAATGAAAGCCGTCTGTATGTGCTGAAAGGAAGAAAATATTATGTTGTTGCTGGTGTGTACTATGTAGTTAGGTCTACGATGAGTGTCTCCGTACTGAACCTGTAGACTTTTTTCTTGTCATTATTCCTTAAACAATACAGCATAACAACTATTTATGTAACATTTACATTGTGTTAGGTATTATAAGTAATCTAGAGTTGATTTAGAGCATACGGGAGGATGTGCAGAGCGTATATGCAAACACTATGCCATTTGATATAAGGGACTTGAGCTCCTGTGGATTTCAGTTTTGGTGGAGGGTCCTGGAACCAATCTCCCAAGGGTTAACTATATTTTACTACAGCTCTCAAAAGAGCTTATTACATTAGGCTTGTGTTTTTGCATATCATCTGCTAGCAATGTAAGCAAACCATTGAATATAACATCTCACACGAAATTATTAGCACTGCTCTCACACTTAAAAACCAACTTGCTGGATATGCTATAAAATAGTCTGTATTCTGTAAAAATGTCAATAACATGAAAGACAAAGAAAAGTTGGGAACTTTTCTGGATTAAAGGAGAACAAAGATATGACAATTACATGAAGTAATAGATTCTGTATTGGATGCTCTACCTTATCCCAACCCCTCAAATGGCCAAAAATAATATTCTACAGACCAATGACAAAACTGGAAAATGGACTTAACACTAATTTTATAAAATAAGAATTTTACTAAGTTCCGAGAAGACTGACTAGATAATTTGTTCAGATTTTAAAATGTCACTTTAAAAATCAGCGTTTTAACCAAAATTGATAATTTATATAAGTAGCATATTTACTAATATATTAAGTTACATTTTCTTGAAATACATCTATAACTCATATTTAGAATATTCTAAATGGGCATACTTAAATAATATACCTTGTTCTTTAAAAACTATGGATTGAATATATCCCAAGTTCCAAAAAATTTTTTCTGATAAATGAAAACATCATTTAAGAGGTGTTCTGCCAATTATCTGACCTATTTATCTTAACTAAGTTAATTATTTTATATTAATTTACCTTAACTTAAAATCTTATTTCAAAATAATTTTTGTAATGTGGTTACAAAACGTGGTTCAAATATAAACGTGGTTCAAATATAAATCTATCAATTAAAATTATACCACTATCAATTAAAATTAAAATTATACCACTGGACAAAGTACCAGATTCAAGCATATAAATCTCAACCTTGGGCAAAGAAATGTCTTTACTCTGGGAAAACAATCACAAAGGAAAGGCAAACGTTAAATTTCTAAAGTAGTTCCAAGATAGACTACCTTAAGTCTCTGCAATTCCATATATTTACCAGAATCAAGGCTTATTTACTAAAATACACAGTTAACAGAAAGTGCACCTACTTGAATAGACTATTTTAAACAGTAAAAGTAAGTAATACCAGATTTCCTTTTTGATTCTGAACCATAAAGATAAAAGCTCAGTGTTACACAAGGACTGAATTTCCGAACAAGACAAAATTAAAAATTTCTGAGAGGTCATATAGTTTGAAAGTAAAAGGATTAATAATATTTTAACAATGTGGAAGGAAGTAAAGAGAAACCTTATCTTACTCTGTTCAATTTTTCTAAACGATTTAATATTAAATTGCGGCACTGATCTGCAATACTTAAGTGTTTACAGCTCCAAATATTTTACTTAATCAAAAAATGTATTGTGCATTTGACATCTATTTTTTCAAAAAGACAAATCTGATGGATCAAACAGGTCAATCTAAAAAAAAAAAATCAATTACATAACACCTCAATATTTTTATGAAAAAGTTTGAGGTAGGCTGGGAAATGGTGTGTTTGGAAGCACAATAAACTTTTCCAAGTGGAGAATATGGGCAGTAATCCCTTTTCAAATACAAGTACATTTTCCATCCATCCAATTGCATTTGAACTGCTACCACAAATCAAAATAAACTACTTCAAGATTCATTTCCATTGCTTTCCTTACCTATTCTTCCTTAATAATATAATTAAATGTGTAAGTGTTTATTTTCTTGAGTAAGAACATGAATAAAAGCAGAGATAAGAAGCAGAGCAAATATTTTAAATTTTAAAATGAATAAATAAAATTAAAGGTCCTGGCTAAAAGGAAATGTTAACTGTTTGTTTTTCTTGGCAATACTTGTATGTCACTGAGTGTCTAAATAATACATAAACTTTCTATTCTTATTTAGGAAAAGAATACATTTCTTGGAAGATAATTCCACAACCAAGAAAATAATAAACTAGTTTCAATCAATAATCAATTGTATATTGACAAAGTAAGTAACTATGGCACTTTTATTACTGAATTTGTAAAAACTAATACTCATTGTCAAGTATCTATGGACTTGAATAATTCATCTATCTGCCTTTCTTCAAATAACTACTGTCTGAAATTCTAATATTTGAGACAAACATTAAAAACACATAGAAATTCAATTAATCGTATTCAGATCAGAATATTGTCATGAAACTGCTAGCCTTTGCCCTATCATTTTCAGTTACAGGTTATTAAAAGAAAAAAATGTATTTTCACAGTTGAAAACAAAGGGATAATCAAAACTTTTATTTATGTTATAGATGACTACATAGTAACAAATTAGGGGCCCCCTAAAACAACTGTTTCTCAAATAATTTTAAGAAATAAATCCATCAAACTCACACCTATATATATTAGTGAAGGATAATTTCAAATATTCCAATTGAACCTTATTATTTAAACTGATAATGATAAAATAAGTAAACAAAAGTAATCATCCACTAAGATATTTCAAAGGACTAGTTACAGTGTGATTTACCTGAGTCATTTCGTAGATAAGATGACATGGCTGGGATGAGGCAGGACTGACTGAGAAGCTCTAGAAGAACAGATGGAAGGGCATTACTGTTCTGTCCTCTACTCTCGTGAGATGACTGAGCTTCTCCATTTACAGCACCACTTGCAGGATTTATATAACTTGCAAGAACCTAAAAATAAAAATTGCTGGATTTAAATTGCGTTCTAGCTTTGTAGTTTAAAAGCCCATATTTTATGTTAGTCAATCTGAATACCAAAGAGAATGTATTTTCAACTCAATCAATGCCTCATACTACATGTTTTAAAAATGACGTTTTTTCTTTAGATTTTCAAAAGAGGGTATGCTTCGCATGATGATGTAGTGTATGACCAGACATACAGAAGCAATCCACCTTAGAACATGAACTTAAAAGCTTAGTAGCAACTCTGAGATTATTTATTTCATTGAATGGATTCAGTTTATAGTTTGAGGGTGATGGAATCTTAGAATTTTATATAAGAATAAGCTTATCATCCTAGAACTGCAAAAATTATGTTCAAAGACTTCACCAATGCTCTAAAAAAAAAAACGGACAACTAATTTTAGTCAATTAGTTGATCCAGGAACAAAAGCTAATCTTTAAGAACGTACTCTTCTCATTTCTGTGGTACTGAAGACTTTATAAGCTAGTTCACCTTGCCCAGTTCTAGAAAACTTATAGAACAATGTGAGAAACAAAGATGTAAAAAACAGATTTTTTTAAAGAGTCCAGATATAGCACTTTAGATGAGAAGTTGACCAGAAGAAAGTAGACATGGCACATTCCAGTTATTTGATAATTTCATGTTTGTCACTTTCGTCTCAGTGAAGAAGCTAACTAAGAGGGAAGAATTTAGAGTTGCAAGTAGGGAAGAGAAATCTCTGTCCAGTATCTTAAATGTACCGAGAGCAAGGAGTACAATGGGCTGTATAAAAGTAGCTTAGGATGAGATGGATAGTCAACAACAGTTAAAAATCAATACAACAACAAAAAATTTAACTATTATCACTGACAATATCAACTTTGCAAATATACCTGCAGGAGACAGGTAACATGTTCCTCTTCCAGCCTCTGTTTAGTTAAGGCTTGTTCCACATCCCATCCAGAAGCTGTAGAGCCTGTTCCAAAGCCAGTCCCTTTGGCCCAATAGAGCTGCTGTTCTTCTGTTGATGTAGGGTTGTGAGAGCTTGATACTGGTGGCTTATAACAAAAAATAAAAATGTATTACTATTTGGTTTCATTTATCGTCAAAAATTTATCAGTAGAAATGTAAATGTTTAGCTGCTATGGAAAACAGTTTGGCACTCCTTAAAAAATTAGACAAAGAAAGACAATGTGACCCAGCAATTCCACTCCTAGGTATACATCCAAAGACATAAAAACTGATACTCAAACAAATACGTTACTCTTATGTTCATAGCAAGACCATTCACAATAGCCAAAGGGTCAGCCCAAAAGCCCACCAATGGCTGAATGGATAAACAAACTGGTTTATACATACAATGGAATATTATTCAGCCATAAGGAATAACGAAGTTCTGATACATGTTACCTGGATGAAACTCAAAAACATTATGCTAAGTCAAAGAAGACAGACACAAAGGTAACATGTTGTATGATTCCATTTATATGAAATATCCAAAGTAGGTAAATAAACAGAGACAGAATGCAAAGTATAGCTGTCAAGGGTTAGGGGAAGGGAAAAATGGGGAACAAATGCTTATATTTAAGAATAGATAAATGGGGACTT
Source organism: Monodon monoceros (assembly GCF_005190385.1). Lineage (NCBI taxonomy): Eukaryota > Metazoa > Chordata > Mammalia > Artiodactyla > Monodontidae > Monodon > Monodon monoceros. The sequence goes on from NW_021703775.1 coordinate 62,714,175, forward strand.
CCCTGGTGGCGCAGTGGTTAAGAATCCACCTGCCAATGCAGGGAACATGGGTTCGAGCCCTGGTCCAGGAAGATCCCACATGCCGTGGAGCAACTAAGCCCATGGGCCACAACTACTGAAGCCCACGCGCCTAGAGCCCGTGCTCCACAACAAGAGAAGCCACCGCAATGAGAAGCCCACGCACCGCAACGAAGAGTAGTCCCCACTCCTTGCAACTAGAGAAAGCCTGCCCGCAGCAACGAAGACCCAACGCAGACAAAAATAAAAATTAATTATTTTTTAAAAAGGATAAATGAAACTTTAACAATGTTTCCCAGGAATAGATAGGTCAAAGCATTTTAGGGCCTAAGGAGTCAATAACTCAAAATTAAACAGAGAAAACAGTGAAAGGAATAGGGATATGAGCCAGATCTTTTAGGATGAATCTATAATGGTGTCATATGTTTTCAATTAAAGGAAACTTCAACTGAGTAATGTAGACCGGCTCACCACTGTTTTGCCATTGCTAAAGAAGCTAAGAAATCTAATAATCACCTGTCAGTTTACATAAAGCATGCTTATTTAATTTTAGAACTAAATTAAACTTTGAATACATTGAAGTTTTTGTCATAAAAACTCTTAAGAGTGATTACTCCTTTGTTATCTTGAAGTGTTTCTGAAGTATCAAACTAAGATTAAATCAGAAAACCATATATATTTGAAGATTTTATTCAAAGTTTGTCAAGATTTCCAGTTAAAGATAGATTTGTTTGGAGACTGGCTAATATCAGAATCACTGAAATTATTTTCCTAAATTAAGGGTTGAACAAGGACTACTTTTCCTAATAATTTATCTTCTTCCTTCTTATTTGGTGTCATTTCCTAAAACAGTCTCTGTTAGGTGATGCCTTGATATTTTTTCCATTGAGCTATTGTTCACTGTATTCCTTCTTTTTTATTTTTGCCACGGTCAAAAAAAAAAAATGTTAATGAAATGCCGTATTTTCTACTCTGTGAGAGGTAAACATGGACAGATGCTTCAGTTTATTAAAGTCTAACCAATAACTGAATTTCTAAAAAGTTTTATATATTTTATGAGCTGCCTTACACATCTTTTCCAGATTTATTTATAGATATTTTCTTTTTCTTTTGGCCGTGCCACCCAAAGGATGTGGGATATAGTTCCCCGACCAGGGAATGAACCCGTGCCCCCTGCGTTGGAAGCACAGAGTCTTAACCACTGGACCCCCAAAGGAAGTCCGACATTTTCTATTTTTGATACTATTCTAAAAGACATCTTTAAAAAGCTCATTTGGGACTTCATTGGTGGCGCAGTGGTTAAGAAACCACCTGCCAATGCAGGGGACACAGGTTCAGTCCCTGGTCCGGGAAGATCCCACATGCGGCGGAGCAACTAAGCCTGTGTGCCACAACTACTGAGCCTGCGCTCTAGAGCCCGTGAGCCACAACTACTGAGCCTACGTGCCACAGCTACTGAAGCCCACGCACCTAGAGCCTGTGCTCCACAACAAGAGTAGCCACCGCGATGAGAAGCCCATGCACCAAAGGGAAGAGTAGCTCCCGCTCCCCTCAACTAAAGAAAGCCAACACGCAGCAACGAAGACCCAACACAGCCAAAAATAGATATAAATAAAATGACACCTTCTTTAAAAAAACAACAACAACAACTGAACCTACCTCTGTTTGATTGAGGCTAGAGTTTGGAACTCGTGGGGCATGGTGGCTCAGAGCAGAGAGACAGACAAGTATGAGGTGTAGTGCTCCAATTTCCAATGCCATCCTCCGCAGAAGCACACCATCGTCAGTCGTCAAAGGTGTAGTGCTAAACAAGCTACGAAGGACATGGAAAGGAAGGGTTGGGAGCACATTGGCTGATGGAGATTGCAGGATATGACCTAGATTAAAAGGAGAAGAGAACTCAAAATTAAAAATATTTAAAAACACAATAAGGAACAACACACAAGCTCACAAATTTATAATGGCAATGTAATATAAAATTATATCATTATACTTATTAGAAAGTAACCACAAAATATCAGAAATAGTGATATCTTAATCTTTAATAATAAAGTGTCTAGAAAAGCTCAGTAAGAAGACATCAGATACATAAACTCCAAAAGAAAGTTGAAATATACTCATATGATATTAGTTACAGACTGTCAAAATTATTATAATCTAGAATTTAAGCAAAAACTAACAACTAAAAAAGAAGCATTAAAAGTTTCTTACAAGAGTATGAAAGTAACTGCTTGCCTTGGAAGTAGTTTCAACCATGAATGCAAGAGTGTAACAATTTTGTTTTGTTTGCAATAAAGTTTTGTACTATGTTCTAGCTAGGGAGGAGCCTTAAATGTAAAAAAACAAAACAAACAAACACCCACTCCTAAATGAATGGGAGATGAGACTACTGTAAAAAGGTATGTCCGAATTATGCTTTTTAATAAACATTCATTGTATATTCACTAGAAATAGTTTGAAATGACCTAAAGACAATTCTTTTTCCTTTTCAGTTTAGCGTTACACCTAGTATCTCATAATAGAGTCCTAAAATACTGTGGTTCTTATCCCTCTAGGTACTTAAAAAATCAGATAAAGCAATTAGAAATTCCTGAGCTATTAAAATAAGTATATACAATTTATATATGAAACCAAACAAGCAGGACTTATTTAGTATATAGACACTGTAATTTAATAACAATTATTACAAAAACATTTAAAATTATGTCAACATTTTTGAAGAATTCCATCAATATGAAAATACAAAAGAAAAAGTCCATGCAATTAATATTCAACAGCTTCAGAGTTATAGGATTCACGAATAAATTCATATAATTTTATTGGATTATATATACTTTGTTGTACAGGGTTTAAAAGTGTATACTTTCTAAACGGCATGTGAAAGATATCACCTCTAATCAAAACCACATGAGTTTAAAGTAAGATTAAAAAATACTAATTATCAAATGTAATGGTAATTGAAGAATTAGAGGTAAACCAAATGAAAATGTACTTGCTAGGCTACCCTATGATTTTTCTTTGTTTCTTCTATCAACACAACTGCCAGCCCAATGGAAATAATCACCATAACTTTCTATTATTATTCTCTATTATTATATTATGAAATAGATTATCATATAGTATATTGTTATAATATTTTCTTCATTCTGTTCTCTCTTTTTTTTTTTTGTGGTACGGGCCCAGCCCCTCCGCGGCATGTGGGATCTTCCCGGACCGGGGCACGAACCCGTGTCCCCTGCATTGGCAGGCAGACTCTCAACCACTGTGCCACCAGGGAAGCCCCATTCTGTTCTCTTTAATCTAAACATTGCTACCAGATTCACTGAAGAATTCTTTAAAAAGATTCTCATCATATCACTACTTCACTTAACATATTTTAATAAATTTTAATTACTATTCGGAATAAAATCTTAAGTTCTTAAGAAGCCTTTCCATGATCTGTTATCAATAACAACTTTTTAAATGAGTTCTCAGTCCTGCTTTATGCAAATTTCATCAGCCAACTTATCCCCTCTCATATAATATGAGCATATAAACACTGCTCAAATCATTCCTTCTTTCTGAAATAACCATTCTCAACCTACATTGACAATTTCCTTCAAGGCCCCACTAAAAACTACAATGCTGTTTTATTCACATTGCTGGGTAGTAAGGAAATGAGCTCACACTTGTAAGCCTCCATAATACTGTACTTCTCTCAAGGCTTTTATAACTTGCTAAGTCTATTATGTGTATATACATTCCTCATTGCTATTACTGGAAAACATTAGCTACTTGATGGCAGGATCTAAATACCTGCTTCATCTTTAAATGCCTCCAACGATGCCCAGCAGTTTTGTAAGCACTCAATATATAACTTTTGAATGAATAAAGAAGTGAAAATGAAGCTTCTTTAGGATTTATTATATCTATTATTGGAACTAAGTTGCCAATAAGAAATTATCTAGTAGCTAAACTATGAAATAAATAAATGATGAATAATAGGTAATGATCTGAGTAATTTTACACAACCTACCTACATTAAATTTCATTAATAACACTAAACACTTACTTCCTTCTCCATCATCTGTCACTCCCAAAACCAAGCGAAGAAGGCACTGGGCATGTTTTCTTTCTTTTAGTAGCACTTCAGCATAGCCCGGAAGACGAAGAAATAATCCAAAAGCAGCCAAAGAATGGGCAGGTATGGGAGACATGGTCTGTACTGCTGACTTGATAGGTGGAGGTTCAGCAGCAATGGTTTCTGGTGCTTCATAAACTAATTCCCCTGATTGTTCAATAGTCACCCATTCAAACTGATCACTATCCTTTGGTTTCTCCTGAGTGGTAGATGTTACAACTGGAGCACTCACCTAAAGAAAAAACAATTTTGTTTGGCTATTTGTATGTTTCAACATCAGATTCAAACTAAAGACTTGAATTCAAATGATCTCCTTAAAATATAAGAATATAAAAATCAATAAAGGATGTATAACTGATCACTTTGGTGTACACCTGAAACTAACACATTGTTAATCAACTATACTCCAATATAAAATAATTTTTTTTAAAAAAATCAGTAAAAGGACATGTTTTTTAAAATGAGTTACATGATACCATGAGTATGGTGGTGTCTGCCAAGTACCTCTACTCTAAAAATTACTATTTTCTCCTTTGGAATTAGTTAAGTATCTGTAGACAGGTTCTTTGAGACTATATAAATACCCTGTTTTGCACTAAACTTTGATCATTAGAGTTAGCATTTTTATGCTGTGTGAAATAATAATTATTACAGTGGTTGCCAAATGGTGATTTTCTAATTCTACCATTCCTGCTACATTAGTTGGCACTGAACTGTACACAAAAACATTTCCTTCTTCTCCACCTATTTATTCATTCATTTATTTATATCCATATGGATTCTAATTTTACTCTATAAGTTATAATCTGTTACTATCATTTTATCTGATGCCCAAGGAGAATCAGATTTGGTCAGTGGAACCCCCTTAAAGCAGGCTTCTGTATCTAGGCTCATCTTGTACATTCTCTGCCCCAATCCTAGAATTTTTCCAAGGGGCACTGATTTTAGTGGAAACAGTATTTTAAGAAGAAGATATGGAATATAGGTATGTACACACTGCTGGGGGTAGTCTGATTCCATGCCCTATAAGCAAACAAGTCTAGGAAAAAATATATAGAAACATGTATATCTGTGACTACATATATAGACAAAATTTCTAGCCTGTACTCTTCCATATGCCATGGTCATGAAAAACAAAGGTAACAGAATTGTTACAGGTTACAGGAGACTAAAGAGACAACTGAATGCAATATATGATCCTGAACTGAATCTCTGACGATTACCTCCCTCAAATCATGCAAAAGAAATTGAATTTTTTTCCTTTTGCCCTTGAGAACATTAGTGGGACAACTGGCAAAATGTGAATAAGATCTGTCCAGTGACTTATTTTACTGTTAACCACAGGTAACATTTTCTTATTTCTTTGCACGTCTGGTAATTTTTCTATTATACACCGTACACTGTTGATGAGATGTTGTAGTAACTCTTAGTTCTATAATCACACTCTGCAATGTGTTCAGTTTTATTTTAGAAAATAGTTAAATTACTGATAGGTCACCTTGAGGCCTTCTGTAAATTTATTAGGAGAGTCTATTTTGGTTTTGCTCTTATTTCTCAAGTGAATCCCTGATTACCGGGATGCCATCTATACTCTTAATGTGTGACTCATTTGCAATTCCAATACAAAAGCCAAGATTTTTACCTCTAACTTGGAAGGAACAGAACTGCAAATTGTCTCCTCCATGCTGGATAGACGCTGAAATCTCTGGACAGCTCTTTCACCCTTCTAGTTTTCCCTCAAGAATCCTATGTATCCATAATTCAGGGGCCAGCTATTGTTGTACAGAAATTCATGTGCAGAATTCCTGGAGCTCCCCCATCTGTGGCTCCCTCCTTTCTGAATTCCTCCCCTTTTAATGTCCAGCCAGGATGGAAGAACCAAACTCCTCTGCAGCTTTTGCATGAGTTCTACCATCCTACCCCACAGAGACTGAGGAGTACTCTCAGGAGAAAAGTCACGTAGACACTAATCTCACCCAATGTGGTTCCATTCTTTTTGTGTTTAAATCCTCTTCAATATGTGCCTACTTTTAGTCGCTCTCCAGAGCCTTTCAACATTTTTTTTTTTAAATAGTCTGTCCAGAGTTTATATATACAGGAGAGTTAATCCTATACCTGTTATTCTGTTTTACCAGTTCACCTTTTAAGGAAAGAGTAGTAATGGTTGAGGGAAATATACAAAATTTTCTTCACTGGGTATACAATTCTAGGATGGCAGATTTTTTTTCTTTTTACATTTCAAAGATGTAATTCCCTGGCTCCCAAGGTTTCTGATGAAAGGTTAGTTGTCAGTATTATTGTTACTGTTCTGAAAAGAAATGAGTTGACTGCTTTTTTGGCTGGTTTTAAGCTCTTCTCGTTTTTGTTTTAAGCAGTTTATCATAATGTTCTTAGACATGAATATCCTGCTTGGGGTTTACAGAGCTTCTTGAATTTTGGATTTAGGTTTTATATCAGTTCTGGAAATTTTCTTCCTTTCTGTACTGTTTCTGTCCCTGTTTCAATCCACTCTTTTTCTGCAACCATAAATTCACATCAGAATTTTTCACTTCTAGCTACAAGTCCATATAGCTCTTATGTTCTTTTCATTCCTTATACATTCCATGCTTCAGTTTGGATGATTTCTTTTGACGCATCTTCTCTATCACTAATTTTGTAATTTTTAGTGTTTAATCTGTAGAAAAATCCATCTAACAGTTTTCTTAATATGAAGTACTAGAAATTCCCAACCCATTCTACAAGATGGTATTACCCTGATACCAAAATGAGACAAAAACATCCTAAGAAAGTACAGACCAAAATCTGTATTCATTTCCTATATGGTAAGCTGTAACACATCACCACAAACTTACTTAAAACAACGCAAATTAATTATACTAAAGATCTAGAGGTCAGAAATCCAAAAAGAGTCTTATGGAGCTAGAATCAAAGCTTTTGATCCTACATATCAAGTGTTCCTTCTGGAGACTCTCAGGGAGTGTGGGTTCCTTGTGTTTTCCAGCTTCTAGAGGCTATTCACATTCCTTGGCTTTTGGCCACTTCATTTGAACCTCTGCTTCCACAGTCACATCTCCTCTTTTGACTTTGCTACCATTGTCACACAACTTTCTCTATTCTTGGCTTCTGTTTAGATGGCTGAGGGGATCCATGAATAATATGACTGGTCTCTTCAAATAGCACTCTGTGTGACTGAATGCACTAGCATCTTGATTTTTCTGAGGCACCAGCAAAGGTTGAACAGCCACATCTTTGGCTTTTTCTCCAGAGCATGCTTTTCTGACAGCAAATCTCTAATTTTAGCATCTTTTGCAATCTGGATAGACTGAGAATTTCTCAAATTGTCAAGTGATAGTTGCTTGTTGCTCAACAGTTCTTTCCTCTCACATTTTACTATTAGCACCAAGAAGAAAACAGGTAACTTCACACTCGGGTTGGAAATTCAACTAAATATCCAAGTTCATCACTTACAAGTACTGCCTTCCACATTCAGGACATAAATATGCTAGGATTTCTACCAATAAAAGACAGGGATACCCTTTCCTCCAGTTTCCAATAACATGTTCCTCATTTCTTTCTAAGCTGCACCATTAGTACTTTTAACATCCATATTTCTACCAACAGTCTGCTTAAGCCAATTTAGGTATTCTCTATGATACACAGGTTCTCTCTACCGTGATCCTCACTTTCATCTGGGCCCTCACTTTCATCTGGGCAAAGGCTTTCCATCCATAGTTCTACTAGTCATCTGTTCAAGGCAATCTAGACCTCTTTTCATCATGCTCCTCAAAATTCTTCCACACTCTGACAACTACCCAATTCTAAAGCCACTTCCACCTTTTAGGTATTTATTACAGCAGCACCCAATTTCCACTCAATATAATATAATAAAGCATACTGAATACTGAATTAGGGAAGTCATTTTCATTGAACAACAATAATCTTGAGAATGTCGAAGTTTTTTCCATTTCAAACTTTTGGCTGTATCATTACATTTTCTAGGAAGAAATAAAATTTTAGTCATATTTTTCTGTGACAGTCATCTTATATCATGGTTATATTATCTTAAAATAAAAATAGCATAAGCTCTTTGAATAGCAGGTTAAGTAATAACCATTTACTGAATAGGTATTATTGTGGATTGAACTGTATCCTCCCAAAGATATGCTCAGGTCTTAACCCCCAATACCTGTGAATGTGACCTTATTTGGAAATAGGGTCTTTGCAGATGTAAGCAATTAAGAGATGAGGTCATAATGGCTTAGGGTGGACCCTAAATCCAATGACAGTGTTGTTATAAGGAAAGGGAGATACAGAGACACACAGATACACAAAAGGAAGATGGCCAAGTGAAAAGGCAGGCAGAAACTGGAGTGATGCAGCTACAGACCAATGGATGCCATTAACTGCCAGCAATAACCAGAAGCTAAGAAGAGGCAAGGACGGATAATCCCCTAGAGCCATCAGTGAGCATGGCTCTGGTGACACCTTGATTTCAGACTTACAGCCTCCTGAGCTGTAAGAAAATTAAATTTCTGTTGTTTTAAGCCACCCAGTTTGTGATACTTTGTCACAGCGGCCCTAAGAAACTAATGCAAGCATACACACACACACACACACACACACACACACACACACACACACACACCCAAGTAGATAAAATTAGAGAGAATAATTCCCCTACCTCAATCAACAGAAATAAAGAGCTTGGTATTTACAACTCTCCACGCATCACACTCCCCCCTCATTAATAACAGAACATCAAAAGTACACACCTCAGTGACAGTAACATCAATGAACAGGGGAAGAGGTTAAATTAATGTTTTAAAAACTACTTAAATGGAAATGGCACTTAAAAAGGAATAAAAGTTAAGCCAAAAGACATAGTGTATTTGGGTAGAAGTATACACTACTATTTCACTCTCCCATTTCCAGTAATATCCATAATTAATATCACACCTTAGGAAGCACAGGAACAAAAATGTTACAGTGTGATGACCATGAAATCAAAGTAATGCTACAGTGTGATGCCCCTGGCAAATCTGCCTGGTCTTCAACATTTCTTTACCAAATTAATTCTTACAAAGCTCCATATATAGGCTGAGCTTTGAAAGGTTTATACACTACTCAAAGACTTTAAGGGAAACGGTACTTCCAAATGTTAACTTAAACACAAACCAGAAAACAGATGGTCTTTCCCATGGAATGATATAATTAATTAGGAATCTTATCTTACCTGTTGAATTACTTCTGGATATAGCATGGGTAGTCTTTCTGCAATAAGAGCCAGTCCACCCATTCCTGCAAAAACTTGTAATGGTGACTGAATGGGACAGGTTTCAAGTAAGGATTCATCCAGTATCCCATCCATACATTCATCACTTGGAGTGAGAGCCTCATCATCGGGACAACTACCAAGTAAATCACCATGATCTAGAAGAATAATCGCAAATAACAGCTAAGAGAGGATCTATTTTTATAATACTTTTTCATTTACAAAGGAAATATTGTTGTCATCTCTCTACTAAACAAAACAGCATAATTATCTTAAGTTATTCAGATACAGCTATTTTAGGCTAGATGCTACAAACACGTTTAGATAACTTCTGATGTTGCTTCCTACAGTCTTACTACTCGAAGTATATGGTCCATGGACTAGTAAGCATCAGTATCAGCCTGAGAGCTTCTGAAATGTAGACTCTCAGGTCCCATCCTAGACTGTGTAGGAATCTGCATTTTTATAATGTTCTAGGTGATTTTACAAGCATACTGAAGTTTGAGAAGTATTGTCCTTTAGGGCAAATAAGTAAAACATCAGAGACTCCAGAAAATATTAATGTATGTGCATGTTATGCTCTAAAGTATCCAATTAGGAAAAACTGAATAATGACAAAGACTTTTCTTACTGAAAACTGAAAATTATACTATATTGGTTAACTTCGAATCACTCACAGAGGAAAACCAAAAGTTTATGTTCACACATAACCAGACCCTACGAACATTAAAACAGACAAATGATCCTGCTGAAAATCTGGGCAAAGAAAACGTACTACAATTTATTAAAGAGTACAAAAGGCTAATAATTGAATCTTTCATCATGAGAAAGACTGACAATAAATAAGATGACACCATATCCACACTATGAAAATCATTGCTTAAATACCATTTATAGTAGTGAAAAATCAGAAACAATCAGATTCCTTCAACAATTGTGAAACAGATAAATTATTATATCCATATTAAAAATAGGCAATAAAATGCACATTTATATTTAATTGAATATATAAAAATAAAAAGGTAAGAAAATGTATGATCCCACTTTTGTTTAAGGTAAAAAATGTTTATGAGCACAAAATATCACTCAATATAAATTATCAGTAAATTGGAAATTCTAAATTGGGGTTCTCACTTTGATTATAAAATTATGAACAATTCACATGGCTCATACAGAAATAATATTTTTAAAAATCAGGGAATTCCTTGGTGGTCCAGTGGTTAGGACTCCATGCTTTCACTGCTGAGGGCCCAGGATCGATCCCAGGTCAGGGAACTAAGATCCTGCAAGCCACACAGTGTGGCCAAAGGAAAAAAAAAATTAAAGCAGAAATTAAAGCATATGGGCCCATAAAATAAGTGATGCTACACAAGGAATTAACATTAATTTCCAATGGAAATAATGGCAATTTTCTATATTTACAGATAACTCAGTCATAAAGAAAGAAAAGGATCTCAAGTTGATGTAACAAAAATGTACATTAAGTCATCAGCTATAGAAATCCCTGCCTGCTCAGATTACAGACTACAATTTTAAAGAAATATCATATACATACCTTTCTCAGGGTGCAGTCTTTTAAAAGAATCTGTTTTTGACAGACTTGGGTCTGTGATGACTCTAGAACCCAATTTAACTGTCAGATCTATTGAACGGTAACCTTGAGGAAGTTTTCGGTCATATAGCAGAGTTAAAAGTTGGGCAAGCGTCATTTCAGCTGGCAACGGCTGGCCTAAAAATGATATAACTAAGTTAAACCTGGAATCCAAGAGGGAGACATTTACTTGATTCAATTTAATCAATTATTTACTGCTTTTACTAAGTTAAATTACAGGTAAGAGTTTGATTCTGACACCAATTTCAAAGCAATTTAAAAACTGCCCGCAGAAAGTTTACAAAAACTCAAATTTACTTCTGACATATGTGAACAAAAATATCTATACAAAGTTTTAATCAGTTGCTAACCAAATCCCACCAACATCTTCTGAGAGCCACAGTGAAAAGAAAAAAAAGAAACATTCCCATAAATCTGGGATTGGCAAAACTTTTCCATAAAAGGCCAGAAAAAGAATATTTTAAGCTATGGAGGCCATACGGTCTCTGCTGCAACCTACTAACTCTACTGTAGCATGAAAACAGCTATGGACAATACATAACTGAATGGGCATAGCTGTATTCCTATAAAAATGTTTTTACAAAAAGAAGCATCCGGTCCACCTGCGACAGTTTACTGACCTCTGCTTTAAATCAACAATGTAAAGCTAAGAAGTAAAATCCAGTCAAAGTTAGTTGGCAATTTGATTATAATGACACAGCACAAAAATGCAGATAAAATGGCTATCACCTTGACCAACGGAAAGTATAGTGGTCAAAGAATATGTTTAGGTAGAGAGGAAGCTTAACTGTCAGGGCTACATCTAAGAATTCCACAGCTAGAACTAATTCTTTAAAATTAGCCTCATACTGCATCCTACATAACTTGTTATGAACACACAAAAACATTAATTTTACTGATCATTTTATGGCACATTGATAAGAAAATTTAGGAAGCAAGTAAAGTGTAAAAATGAAACATTATAGTGTTAAAAGGGGTACGAAATAGGTTACTCCCTTTTTGTTCTCACTTCTTTTGGAGGGAACTATATGGACAAAGTCTCACTAAATTATTTATCTCATCAGTAGCACCTGATTTCACATCTGATTTGTACACCTGTAAGATTACTAAAATTTCTTATATGTGTTATCACTGTGAACACTACCAGCTAAGAGTTTGTGGAACAGGTGAAACACAGGGACAGTGATTATTCTGTTGGCAGCCTCTGCTCCTGAGGAAGCACTTCCTGTTTTATCGGGCATTGTCCTCCCTCTCCTGGATGGTGGGCGAGGTGGTGTAGATGACACAGCACGTTTAGATTGGGATTTCAGCCCTAAAAGAAAAAAAATCACCAAGATTTTATATAGCCAACACACTCATGAAGTAAAAGTGTTATTTCTACAATATATTACTAAAGCGCCACATTCCTAACGCCATAAGATAGAAATATTTCTTCTCATTAAATATCTATTCTCTTGATTCTACCTGTCATGTATTATACTCCATGAATAACTGGCTGCATGTGTAACTATTTTCCAAGAAAGTATAAATTAACTCCTATACTCTCTGAGATACATGTAGATGACCATCCATGTACTAGAATGTAATTTTGTGCAAATATGTACAGAAAATCTTGTGTTCTTAAGTTTTCTCTGAGATAGGATGGATTGAACCAATACATAGGTCTGCTATTTGAGGAGTAAGGTAATCTAGGCTGAGCTTTCTCTTCTGAACTAAGAATTTTGTTAAAGAAAATATCCTCCAAAATTATCACTTATCATGGTCATTTTTTCTTCGTCCTGCATCTAACAGTAAAAACTCATTTTTCAACCAATTTTCTTTTGATGATTTTTATTTTCTAATTTTATGTAATAAGCACAATATCATAAGTAAAACTAGTGAATACTTTTTCATTTTTTAAAAAAAAGGAGGTTACAGGGACTTCCCTGGTGGTCCTGTGGTTGAGAATCCTCTTTCCAATGCAGGGGATGCAGGTTCAATCCCTGGTCGGGGAAGTAAGATCCCACATGCCACGGGGCAACTAAGCCCGCGTGCTACAACTAGAGAGAAGCCCACGCATCGCAACTAAGACCCGATGCAGCAATCAATCAATCAATAGGAGGTTACAGAAAAATTCCTTAACACTTAGTGAACTTTTAAGAGTATAATTCCCAGTAGGCTGTCAAACTGAAACAAAATATCTATTTACACATGCTGAGTATCTGATTAAAATATACTAAGCTCAAAATAAGTTTAATAATTCCAGTGCCAAAAAGTAATGGATTTCTGGTGCAATAATTGTGTATTTAATATTAAAACATCATTATGCCAGTTTTTTGCATTAATACTTTTTATTACATGAAGTTCCTATAAATATAAATTGTTACATTTTACAGAAACCCAAACAAAATCAAGATCATAAAAAAAAAAAAAAAGCAAGCAAGCATACCTGAAGCAACAACAACACTGTAATTGTCCTGAAATCCATTTTCTGCCTTAACTTTTTCCTTCTCTTCATGGTTTTTCTTTTCTTTGTCATCTTTTTGTTCATTAATTAGTTTAGCAGTGATACTTGGTGTATCTGTAAGAAATTTTTTTGTAAAATACATTGCTTTTCAAAATGGTTAAGAAGGGAAGCAATAAATATCTTGGGGACGTTTACACAAGATGATTATTATCACTAATACAAAGGCAATGTAAATGGTCTGGAAGGAATGTTGTTAAGGAAAATCTGACATTCAATTCTCATTATCAACGAAAGGGACTCATCACTCTCCTTAGGCCAGGATACTTAAATTCCAATCTCTAGGAAATATTATGTATTACAATAGTACTACCTCTAGAGGCAGTTTTGAAAACCATTATCAAGAGCATTTGCTTTACTGTAGGCATAGTTCAATCTGTTTGCCACGTAACATCAATTTCAGTCCTCACAACATGCAAACCAAGGAAGAATATTATTTTCAAAATAGGGTAAACAGCCTTATTAGCAAGGTTACTCATACAACCTGCAAAGGGCAATATGGAATTCAAGCTCAGGACTCCTCCTAATGCATTACATTAGACGTGTATTTTTTTCTACAAATAGGAGTATAAAGGAACAAATGTAAGTAACAGAGGTTTCTGGTTTTGTTGTTTTTATTTGGTTAGGAATCTTAGATAAAGTGATATATTTTACAAGTACTTTAAGAATGAATACTAAAGACTTCCATAGATAGTTACTACTCTGAAATCATATTTTCTTTCATGCTTTTGAATATAGCATGCTATTATAAATCATGAAATAAATGATGACCATACAGTGATCTTATTTAACCATTAAGAAGCTCAAAAAGCTGGATGAACTGTTCTGACATTAAGAATGTTTTTCACTAAATGGATATGACTGATACAGGCTCTCTTTTTACTTTTCTAACTTAACACAGTTATGATCCAGTGCTTTATTATAATGTTAAGGTGAAATGATCAAGTGATAAAACAGCATCTTTTGTATTATTTCCTATTTTGTAGCTTTCTTTGAATATCTGAAAATATCCCTGTGATCTCAATTTCTAGAACCTCTTCTAAACTACAGATTGCCTTTAGACCATTTCTATTTTTGTGAAATTAAAAAAAATTAAACACTGTTAATACAGCAGCTCCCCCTTATCCATGGTTTCATTTTCTGTGGTTTCAGTTACTTGCAGTCTGAGGATATTAAATGAAAAATTCCAGAAATAAATAACTCATAGGTTTTAAATTGCTTGCTGTTCTGACTATAATGACGAAATCTCACTGGATCCATCCCACTTGGAATTCCCAACCATGTCATCGTCTGCTCTGACATTCAGTCGTGGATGTCAGTCGTCATGGCTGGATAACCCAGGATCACCCAAAGCAGATGATCCCTCTTCTGTTCCTCCTTTGGATGTATTGTTAGAAGGTCAAAAGTAACCTAAGCCTATGTTCCCAATGCCTATGTCATTCACCTCACTTCATCTCATCACGCAGGCATTTTATCATCTCTCATCATCACAAGAAGGACGGTGAGACAGTACAGTAAGATTATTTTGAAAGAGAGAGACCACATTACCTAACTTTTATTACAGCATATTAGGTAATTGTTCTATTTTATTATTAGTTATTCTTGTTGATCTCTTACTGTGGGCACAGTAAGAGATTAGCATATATATCATATTTATCATAGATATGTATGGATGAGAAAAAACATAGTATATACAGGGTTCGCTACTGTCTGTGGTTTCAAGCATCAACTGGGGGTCCTGGAATGTATCCCCTGCAGATAAAGGGGGACTACTGTAATAGATACATAATGCAACAATACATTTTACTTTCTCAGAAAAACAAGCAAGTAACCCCAAATGGCAAAAGGAGTTACACAAGTCAGGGGGAAATATTTAAGTAATAAAAAATTCACACAATCATAGTTCATTAGGTGGTAAGAATTTATATTCTTTATTTTTATATTACTTTGTTATCTAAGACTCCTAACTAAATAAAAATAAAACAAGAATATATATAGTGTTATCTCAATAAATGCCATTCAAACACTAAAAGGTATCACTGAAAATGCTTTTGCTCAATTTACTGCTTAAAATTGTTCTGGTTTGGATTTCCACCTGTGGCCAAAATGAAATAACAAAGACCAGATTACTGTCCTACCTGAAATAACTAAAAATTAGGAAAATATATGAAATAAAGTTTTCAGATACTGGGCATCAGGAAGGCAGGACAGTGATTCCTGGGTGAGTGGAAACAAATGAAGTAAGTACTATGATTGCACCAGCTTATTTCCCGCAATTTCCCAGACCACAGCTCAGCACAACCCAGGCATCACTCAAGGTGAGGATACAGAGATGGGAGTCCAGGAAGACAAATGCAGGTTTGGCTGCAGTTCACAGGGCACAGTGCCAACGAGGAGAGATCTGCACAGAGAGTGAGCCCCAGTGATCTATAGAGGGTCTCCTCTAATCTGCAATGCATACTGACAAGCGTTACATACAAGGAAACCACCTAAAGGGCAAGGAAAATACTTTAAAAAAGTAGCAAGGGGGGACTCCCCTGGTGGTCCACTGGTAAAGACTCCACCTTCCAGGCTTCCGTGGTGGCGCAGTGGTTAAGAATCCGCCTGCCAATGCGGGAGACGCGGGTTCGAGCCTTGGTCTGGGAGGATCCCAAATGCCGCGGAGCAACTGAGCCCATGTGCCATAACTGCTGAGGCTGTGCTCTGCAGCCCGCAAACCACAACTACTGAAGCCAGCGTGCCTAGAGCCCGTGGTCTGCAACAAGAGAAGGCACCACAATGAGAAGCCCGCGCACTGCAACGAGGAGTGGCCCCCACTTACCGCAACTAGAGAAAGCCCGTGTGCAGCAGCGAATACCCAACGCAGCCAAATATAAATAAATAAAAATTAAAAAAAAAAAAAAAAAAACCTTGCAAGGCAGGGAACGCTGGTTCAATCTCTGGTCGGGGAATTAAGATCCCACGTGCCGCGGGGCAACTAAGCCCGGGCACCACAACTACTGAGCTCCCGCGCCACAGAGTCCACGCACCCTGAAGCTCGCAAGCCACAACTAGAGAGAAAACCTGCACAGCACAACTAGAGAGAAGCCCGCACGCCACAACGAAGACCCCGTGTGCTGCAAAGAAAGATCCTGCACGCCGCAACTAAGACCCAACACAGCCAATAAATAAATAAATAAAATAAATCAGTATTAAAAAAAGAAAAGTAGCAAGGGGATGAATCCCAGGTTCTAAAATGAGGGCTGGAATACTTAGTATTCCCAATGCCTAGTGAATTTCTAACAGAATTATCAGAAGAGTATAACCTCACCAGTGGGGCCAAATTAACCCCAGACCTGTTTTCAAATGTGCTACTGTGCTTCTATTCCAATACAGTACCTCCTTAAAAGTAAGTCCAGTAAAATTAAAACACTAGTTCCTTAGTCTCACCAGACACATTCTATATGCTTAAAAGCTACTGCACTAGATAGTATAGGGTTATAAAATATTTCCATCATCACAGTAAGTTCTGCTCTAAATTAACAGCTGCTCTGGTCCCACCTAATAAAGCTTATTAAAAGCTGGTCCTAAAAGTAATGTTCTGTTTTTAAGTAACATAACTACATCTCAGAAAGAAATAAAAAATATTTATTAGAATACAAAAATATCCACCACCCAGAAAAGTAAAAATCACATTGTCTAGCAACCAACGAAATTTTCTAGGCAAATTAAAAAAGCAGGGGCTTCCCTGGTGGCGGAGTGGTTGAGAGTCTGCCTGCTGATGCAGGGGATGCGGGTTCGTGCCCCAGTCCGGGAGGATCCCACATGCCGCGGAGCGGCTGGGCGCGTGAGCCATGGCCGCTGAGCCTGCGCGTCTGGGGCCTGTGCTCCGCAACGGGAGAGGCCACAACAGTGAGAGGCCCGCGTACCGCCAAAAAAAAAAAAGCAGTAACACACATTCCACAATGAAAAAAAAAATCTACATAAACAGATCAATATATTCAAGACACTAGGGACTTCCCTGGCAGTCCACTGGTTAAGGCTCCGTGCTTCCACTCCACAGGGCACGGGATCAATCCCTGGTCCGGAAACTAAGATCCCGCGGGCCGAGCGATGCGACCAAAACAAACAAACAAACAAAAAACAAAACATCAAGACACTAGAAGAAAGCTTGTACACTTTAAATAAAGAGAAGGACATATATAGAAAAGAACCAGATATAACTTCCAGCAGATTAGATAGTGAAGTCAATTTGAAGATAGAACAATATAAATTATCAAAAATTTTAGAGCGGACGAGCGGAAGATGGCGGAAGAGTAAGACGCAGAGATCACCTTCCTCCCCACAAATACACCAGGAATACATCTACACGTGGAACAACTCCTACAGAACACCTACTGAACGCTGGCAGAAGACCTCAGACCTCCCAAAAGGCAAGAAACTCCCCCACGTACATGGGTAGGGCAAAAGAATAAACAGAGACAAAAGAATAGGGACGGGACCTGCACCAGTGGGAGGGAGCTGTGAAGGAGGAAAGGTTTCTACACACTAGGAAGCCCCTTCGCGGGCGGAGACTGCGGCTGGCGGAGGGGGAAAGCTTCGGAGCCGCGGAGGAGAGCACAGCCAGCAGCAGGCGTGCAGAAGGCAAAGCGGAGAGATTCCCACACAGAGGATCGGTGCCGAGCGTCACTCACCAGCCCGAGAGGATTGTCTGCTCACCCGCCTGGTCGGGCGGGGATGGGAGCTGAGGCTCGGTTTTCGGTCGGAGCGTCGGAGCGCAGGGAGAGGACTGGGGTTGGCGGCGTGAACACAGCCAGCAGGGGGTTAGTGCACCACGGCTAGCCGGCTGGGAAAAGTCTGGACCTGCCGAAGAGGCAAGAGACTTTTTCTTGCTTCTTTGTTTCCTGGCGCACGAGGAGAGGGGATTTAAAAGCGCTGCTTAAAGGAGCTCCAGAGACGGGCGTGAGCCAAGCACGGACCCCAGAGGCGGGCATGAGACGCTAAGGCTGCTGCTGCCGCCACCAAGAAGCCTGTGTGTGAGCACAGGTCACTATCCACACCTCCCTTCCAGGCAGGCTGTGCAACCCGCCACTGCCAGGGTCCCAGAATTCAGGGACACCTTCCCCGGGAGAACGCACGGCGCGCCTCGGGCTGGTGCAATGATACGCCGCCGCAGGCTCGCCCCGCCCTCCGTGCCCCTCCCTCCCCCTGGCCTGAGTGAGCCAGAGCCCCCGAAGCAGCTGCTCTTTTAACTCCGTCCTGTTCGAGCGAAGAACAGACGCCCTCCGGCGACCTACACGCAGAGGCAGGGCCCTATCCAAAACTGAGCCCCGGGAGCTGTGCGAACAAAGGAGAGAAAGGGAAATCTCTCCCAGCAGCCTCAGGAGCAGCGGATTAAAGCTCCACAATCAACTCGATATACCCTGCATCTGTGGAATACATGAATAGACAACGAATCATCCCAAATTAAGGAGGTGGACTGAGAGCAAGATTTATGATTTTTTCCCCTTTTCCTCTTTTTGTGTATGTGCATGCTTCTGTGTGAGATTTTGTCTGTATAGCTTTGCTTCCACCATTTGTCCGAGGGTCCTATCCGTGCGTTTTTTTCTTAAAAAAATTTTTTTTCTTAATAATTATTCTTTATTTTAATAACTTTATTTTATCTTACTTTATTTTATTTTATCTTTTCTTTCCCTCCCTCCCTCCCTCCTTTCCTTCCTTCCTTTCTTTCTTTCTCTCCCTTTTATTCTCAGACGTGTGGATTAAAGGCTCTTGGTGCTGCAGCCAGGAGTCAGTGCTGTGCCTCTGAGGTGGGAGAGCCGACTTCAAGACACTGCTCCACAAAAGACCTCCCAGCTCCACATAATATTAAACAGCGAAAATCTCCCAGAGATCTCCATCTCAACACCAGCACCGAGCTTCACTCAACAACCAGCAAACTACAGTGCTGGACACCCTATGCCAAAGAACTAGCAAGACAGGAACACAACCCCACACATTAGCAGAGAGGCTGCCTAAAATCATAGTAAGTCCACAGACACCCCAAAACACACCACCAGACGTGGACCTGCCCACCAGAAAGACAAGATCCAGCCTCATCCACCAGAGCACAGGCACCAGTTCCCTCCACCAGGAAGTCTACACAACCCACTGAACCAACCTTAGCCTCTGGGGACAGACACCAAAAACAACGGGAACTACGAACCTGCAGGCTGCAAAAAGGAGACCCCAAACACAGTAGGATAAGCAAAATGAGAAGACAGAAAAATACACAGCAGATGAAGGAGCAAGATAAAAACCCACCAGACCTAACAAATGAGGAGGAAATAGGCAGTCTACCTGAAAAAGAATTCAGAATAATGATAGTAAAGATGATCCAAAATCTTGGAAATAGACAAAATGCAAGAAACACTTAACAAGGACATAGAAGAACTAAAGATGAAACAAGCAATGATGAACAACACAATAAACGAAATTAAAAATACTCTAGATGGGATCAATAGCAGAATAACTGAGGCAGAAGAACGGATAAGTGACCTGGAAGATAAAATAGTGGAAATAATTACTGCAGAGCAGAACAAAGAAAAAAGAATGAAAAGAACTGAGGACAGTCTCAGAGACCTCTGGGACAACATTAAACGCACCAACATTCAAATTACAGGGGATCCAGAAGAAGAAGAGAAAAAGAAAGGGACTGAGAAAATATTTGAAGAGATTATAGTTGAAAACTTCCGTAATATGGGAAAGGAAATAGTTAATTAAGTCCAGGAAGCACAAAGAGTCCCATACAGGATAAATCCAAGGAGAAATATGCCAAGACATATTAATCAAACTGTCAAAAATTAAATACAAAGAGAACATACTAAAAGCAGCAAGGGAAAAACAACAAACAACACACAAGGGAATCCCCATAAGGTTAACAGCTAATCTTTCAGCAGAAATTTTGCAAGCCAGAAGGGACTGGCAGGACATATAAAGTGATGAAGGAGAAAAACCTACAACCAAGATTACTGTACCCAGCAATGATCTCATTCAGATTTGATGGAGAAATTAAAACCTTTACAGACAAGCAAAAGCTGAGAGAAGTTCAGCACCACCAAACCAGCTTTACAACAAATCCTAAAGGAACTTCTCTAGGCAAGAAACACAAGAGAAGGAAAAGACCTACAATAACGAACCCAAAACAATTAAGAAAATGGGAATAGGAACATACATATCGATAATTACCTTAAATGTAAATGACTAAATGCTCCCACCAAAAGACACAGATTGGCTGAATGGATACAAAAACAAGACCGATATATATGCTTGTCTACAAGAGACCCACTTCAGACCTAGAGACACATACAGACTGAAAGTAAGGGGATGGAAAAAGGTATTACATGCAAATGGAAACCAAAAGAAAGCTGGAGTAGCAATATTCATATCAGACAAAATAGACTTTAAAATAAAGACTACTAGAAGAGACAAAGAAGGACACTACATAATGATCATGGGATTGATCCAAGAAGAAGTTATAACAATTGTAAATATTTATGCCCCCAACATAGGAGCACCTCAATACATAAGGCAAATACTAACAGCCATAAAAGGGGAAATCGACGGAACACATTCATGGTAGGGGACTTTAACACCCCATTTTCACCAATGGACAGATCATCCAAAATGAAAATAAATAAGGAAACACAAGCTTTAAATGATACATTAAACAAGATGGACTTAATTTGTATTTATAGGACATTCCATCCAAAAACAACAGATTACACATTTTTCTCAAGTGCTCATGGAACACTCTCCAGGATAGATCATATCTTGGGTCACAAATCAAGCCTCGGTAAATTTTTAAAAATTGAAATTGTATCAAGTATCTTTTCCGACCACAATGCTATGAGACTAGATATCAATTACAGGAAAAGATCTGTAAAAAATACAAACACACGGAGGCTAAACAATACATTACTTAATAACGAAGTGATCACTGAAGAAATCAAAGAGGAAATAAAAAAATACCTAGAAACAAATGACAATGGAGACACGACGACCCAAAACTTATGGGATTCAGCAAAAGCAGTTCTAAGAGGGAAGTTTATAGCAATACAATCCTACCTTGAGAAACAGGAAACATCTTGAATAAACAACCTAACCTTGCACCTAAAGCAATTAGAGAAAGAAGAACAAAAAAAACCCCAAAGTCAGCAGAAGGAAAGAAATCATAAAAATCAGATCAGAAATAAATGAAAAAGAAATGAAGGAAACGACAGCAAAGATCAATAAAACTAAAAGCTGGTTCTTTGAGAAGATAAACAAAGTTGATAAACCATTAGCCAGACTCATCAAGAAAAAAAGGGAGAAGACTCAAATCAATAGAATTAGAAATGAAAAAGGAGAAGTAACAACTGACACTGCAGAAATACAAAAGTTCATGAGAGATTACTACAAGCAACTCTATGCCGATAAAATGGACAACCTGGAAGAAATGGACAAATTCTTAGAAAGGCACAACCTGCCAAGACTGAATCAGGAAGAAATAGAAAATATGAACAGACCAATCACAAGCACAGAAATTGAAACTGTGATTAAAAATCTTCCAACAAACAAAAGCCCAGGACCAGATGGCTTCAGAGGCGAATTCTATCAAACATTTAGAGAAGAACTAACATCTATCAGTCTCAAACTCTTCCAAAATATAGCAGAGGGAGGAACACTCCCAAACTCATTCTACGAGGCCTCCATCACCCTGGTATCACCCTGACAGCGAAATCAGACAAGGATGTCACAAAGAAAGAAAACTACAGGCCAATATCACTGATGAACATAGATGCAAAAATCCTCAACAAAATACTAGCAAACAGAATCCAACAGCACATTAAAAGGATCATACAACATGATCAAGTGGGGTTTATTCCAGGAATGCAAGGATTCTTCAATATATGCAAATCAATCAGTGTGATACACCATATTAACAAATTGAAGGAGAAAAACCATATGATCAGCTCAATAGATGCAGAGAAAGCTTTTGACAAAATTCAACACCCATTTATGATAAAAACCCTGCAGAAAGGAGGCATAGAGGGAACTTTCCTCAACATAATAAAGGCCATATACGACAAACCCACAGCCAACATCGTCTTCAGTGGTGAAAAACTGAAAGCATTTCCACTAAGATCAGGAACAAGACAAGGTTGCCCCCTCTCACCACTCTTATTCAACATAGTTTTGGAAGTTTTAGCCACAGCAATCAGAGAAGAAAAGGAAATAAAAGGAATCCTAATTGGAAAAGAAGAAGTAAAGCTGTCACTCTTTGCAGATGACATGATACTATACATAGAGAATCCTAAAGATGCTACCAGAAAACTACTAGAGCTAATCAATGAATTTGGTAAAGTAGCAGGATACAAAATTAATGCACAGAAATCTCTGGCATTCCTATACACTAATGATGAAAAATCTGAGAGTGAAATCCAGAAAACACTCCCATTTATCACTGCAACAAAAAGAATAAAATATCTAGGAATAAACCTACCTAAGGAGACAAAAGACCTGTATGCAGAAAATTATAAGACACTGATGAAAGAAATTTAAGATGATACAAATAGATGGAGAGATATACCATGTTCTTGGATTGGAAGAATCAACATTGTGAAAATGACTCTACTACCCAAAGCAATCTACAGATTCAATGCAATCCCTATCAAACTACCGCTGGCATTTTCCACAGAACTAGAACAAAAAATTGCACAATTTGTCTGGAAACACAGAAGACCCCGAATAGCCAAAGCAATCTTGAGAACGGAAAACGGAGCTGGAGGAATCAGGCTCCCTGACTTCAGACTATACTACAAAGCTACAGTAATCAAGACAGTATGGTACTGGCACAAAAAAAAGAAAAATATATCAATGGAACAGGACAGAAAGCCCAGAGATAAACCCACGCACATATGATCACCTTATCTTTGATAAAGGAGGCAGGAATGTACAGTTCAGAAAGGACAGCCTCTTCAATAAGTGGTGCTGGGAAAACTGGACAGGTACATGTAAAAGTATGAGATTAGATCACTCCCTAACACATGGATTAAAGACCTAAATGTAAGGCCAGAAACTATCAAACTCTTAGAGGAAAACACAGGCAGAATACTGTATGACATAAATCAGAGCAAGATCCTTTTTGACCCACCTCCTAGAGAAATGGAAATAAAAACAAAAATAAACAAATGGGACCTAATGAAACTTCAAAGCTTTTGCGCAGCAAAGGAAACCATAAAGAAGACCAAAAGACAACCCTCAGAATGGGAGAAAATATTTGCAAGTGAAGCAACTGACAAAGGATTCATCTCCAAAATTTATAAGCAGCTCATGCAGCTCAATAACAAAAAGCAAACAACCCAATCCAAAAATGGGCAGAAGACCTAAATAGACATTTCTCCAAAGAAGATATACAGATTGCCAACAAACACATGAAAGAATACTCAACATCATTAATCATTAGAGAAATGCAAATCAAAACTACAATGAGATATCATCTCACACCAGTCAGAATGGCCATCATCAAAAAATCTAGAAACAATAAATGCTGAGGAGGGTGTGGAGAAAAGGGAACACTCTTGCACTGCTGGTGGGAATGTGAATTGGTACAGCCACTATGGAGAACAGTATGGAGGTTCCTTAAAAAACTACAAATAGAACTACCATATGACCCAGCAATCCCACTACTGGGCATATACCCTGAGAAAACCATAATTCAAAAAGAGTCATGTACCAAAATGTTCATTGCAGCTCTATTTACAATAGCCAGGAGATGGAAACAACCTAAGTGTCCATCATCGGATGAATGGATAAAGAAGATGTGGCACATATATACAATGCAATATTACTCAGCCATAAAAAGAAACGAAATTGAGCTGCTTGTAATGAGGTGGATGGACCTAGAGGCTGTCATACAGAGTGAAATAAGTCAGAAAGAGAAAGACAAATACTGTACGCTAACACATATGTATTGAATCTAAGAAAAAAAATGTCATGAAGAACCTAGGGGTAAGACAGGAATAAAGACACAGACCTACTAGAGAATGGACTTGAGGATATGGGCAGGGGGAAGGGTAAGCTGTGACAAAGCGAGAGAGTGGCATGGACATATATACACTACCAAATGCTAGTGGGAAGCAGCCGCATAGCACAGGGAGATCAGCTCGGTGCTTTGTGACCACCTAGAGGGGTGGGATAGGGAAGGTGGAAGGGAGGGAGACCCAAGAGGGAAGAGATATGGGAACATATGTATATGTATAACTGATTCACTTTGTTATAAAGCAGAAACTAACACACCATTGTAAAGCACTTATACTCCAATAAAGTTGTAAAGAAAAATAATATTTTTTTAAATACAGGGGGAAAATGGGGGGAAAAAGGAACAGAGCTTCAGTGAGTTGTGAAACAACTTCAAGAGGCCTAATAAATGTGTAACTGGAATCACCAAAGAGAGGAGAGTGACAGGGAGACAGAATATATTTGAGAAACTAATAGCCAAAAAATTTCCAAATTTGATGAAATTTATACACCCACACAGATTCATGTCCAAAAACTCAAACCATAAGAAACATGAAGATAACTACAAGGTATATTATTTGATGATAATAATAATCAAATTGCTTAAAAACAGTAATAGAATTTAAAAAAAAGACACATAACCTTTATTATTTGAAAGCAGTATAGTTGAAAGCTATAGGCAGTGGGTAAAACTATGGCTTGAATAATTTTGGATTACTTGTTTTCATACATGTTAATAAAATACACATGCGCATGTTAATATATCCTAAGATATGGCTAAATATCACAAATACACCTTAAAGTACCAAAGCATTGCTAAACAAAGGTTAAACTCAGCACTTAGAAGTTTCGGATATTTGCTCAGGATAACTTTGTTGGACTTTTTACTAGGATGTACTATTCTTCCACAGCAATAAGTTTTATTTGTTAATTTTTAGTTAATAAAGGGAACTATTTTGTTAAGTATCCTAAATGACAGACCATGACATTTTAGAAAATAGTATTCATTTAAAGATAAATAAAAATGTTAAATTTCCAATTATTTTGTACTATGTCTATACTTTTCCATTATCAAGTTAATGTATGAAATCTCAAAAATTGAATTTTAGTACTCTTCCCCACTTCCTTCCTTCAATTAATTAATTTTAAAGTTTTTCTTCATCATGTAGAAGGCACAGTTTCAGAAAATTGAAATTTAGAAAAAAGTTTGCAAAGTCAAATTTTCACAAAGGTTTAGCTGTAACAGGTAAGGTGGACATTTTCAAATAAGAAAAAACTGTTACACATTTATAATATATTCTAACATTTTACTGTATAACATGTAAAAATGTAGGAAAGTATTATAATTTTATGCACACATTTCTGTTAGATGCAGTGTCTAAAACTGGTAAAGAACCTTTTCTACATTATTTTCTCAAAGTGATCATATCTGTTCATGTGGTTTAACTTACCATCTATGTACGTATGTATGGTAACAACTCCCAAATCACTTCAACTCAGTGTTTTATTCTACGTTTAGATTTCTATTTCCAACTAACAAATAGCGCCAGTTTTTTTTCTGGATACTCCTAACTTCTTTCAGTTATCAGTGTTGCTTAAAGACTTAAGTACCCCCTCTAATGTATACAGATAGAAACACACTGACTTATATTTAAATTAAAATGCAAACATTTAAAATTTTCAGTTTATTTTTTATTCTGACAACATACAAAAGATCATAAATACTCTGAGTGGTAGAATATATGTCCTGCTCACTTTTACATCCCTAGAAGAAATTACTGTGTTTACACATAGCAGATGCTCAATGAATTCATCACTGATTAGGATTTCTGAGAGGCAATAAACCCAAACTAACCACAGTCAATTTGTATTCTACCTCAAAAAAATGCTTTAACTTTAATAATTTATATCCTGTTTAAAGGTATCATTGGAGAGCTCTTGATAAACAGGGGAAACGTGCTCTCTGCCTTCTTCACTGTTATAAACAATAAGGTCACCAGCTGATTCTACCTACTGGCCACTCATTTCTCCCCTAGATTTAGTAAATGTTTATTACTTAGAATTCTGTCATGCAACCTAATACACTGTAATTCATCTACTATAAAACAGCCCAGGGTTTCCCTGGTGGCGCAGTGGTTGAGAGTCCGCCTGTCGATGCAGGGGACACAGGTTCGTGCCCCGGTCAGGGAAGATCCCACATGCCGCGGAGCAGCTGGGCCCGTGAGCCATGGCCGCTGAGCCTGCGCGTCCGGAGCCTGTGCTCCGCGACGGGAGAGGCCACAACAGTGAGAGGCCCACGTACCACAAAAAAAAAACACAAAACACAGCCTGATGGTTTATCATGAGAAAATTCCATCAATGGCTTCCCACAGCTTGTCTACATTTCCAACTGCCCATTCTGTCATTACTACACATAACAAACATGACAGCAAAAGAATTACAGGTGCTGGAATGTATTGTACATTTTGTCCACTGCATCATGCTTCTAAATGTGAAGCTACCTTGACCTTTTCTAGTCATTAAACGGTTGGTGAGTGAGTGAATGCAATAAAATTATAAAAATAATAAAATTCCTATATACATCTAACATAAAGTTAAAGAAACACAATTATTTAAATGTGACTTGCCTGACACCCTGTCAAGAACTTCCGATAATGTTGTTGAGACCGGCAAATGAAGTGTACGGAACTTGTGGCCTGCTCCATACATTGGATGCTGGATGACATGGCTAGTAGCATTAATTCT
Organism: Monodon monoceros; assembly: GCF_005190385.1. NCBI lineage: Eukaryota > Metazoa > Chordata > Mammalia > Artiodactyla > Monodontidae > Monodon > Monodon monoceros. Next base: position 62,741,464 of record NW_021703775.1, read on the forward strand.
ACCCTTGTACAGCTGGAAATAAATTTAAAAGAAATTAAGAAGGTTTTTTTTGAAATGTATATCATTATATAACAATTTCAGAAGCATAAAAAAACAAACAATTCAGTAATGCATACAAAAATGTAAAGAGTTTATTTTATATATTTCTTCAAATGTGGCATGTCTGCCATGCGATTTGTTCATCATACTTTGCACTGGCTCTATTGTACCTAATAATCTGTCAATACCCCCCCCCAAATCAAATTATACTATTCATGGCAAGTTACAACTAGGTTATTTTGGACAGAGAGGGTTAGCTGAGATTTTTAAGTCCTATCCTTAAGTATAAAGGTTGTGCTAGTTTCACTTTGCTAGCACAACCTCTGGTTTCTAATTTCATTTCATTTCATTAGAAATTAGAACAGAGATAACTGAAAGCTCTGACATGAAAACATAAAATATTTTTACACACAGCTCATCATAAAGATTTAATTTAATTGTTAAATACTCACTGGGCAGGGAGACTGAAGAAACATTGTCACTTTCTCATCCTCTAACATCAGTTGCAAAAATAATCTACGTACAAACCCTGAAATGTTCCCTGATGTTGGAAGGTTCCCTCTTTGAGGAGATGTCTGAAATAGTTCACAGAGAACCTGGCAAAGTGAGAGATTTAAAAAGTTAAATGAGGTATTTACCTGCAGCTTTGTATTTTAAAGAACAAAGAGGAAATTTAAAATGTGGATTAATAAGTGTATTTGAATTCATCAAATCAGCAATTAAAGATTATACGGAAGTAGACAAAAAGTTAAAAGTGAAATACAAATTTCTGTGGATGAGAGAAGTTACTACTACAGGGTTTTCACATAATAAATACCCAGCAAAACCAACTTAATTTTAACTTCAGTCAATATCAATGTGGTTACAATACAACAAAAATTTTGAAAAAATATATTAAAAATATAAAACAAAGCCTTAACAAAAAGCTAAGTGATGATTATTAGGCCAGAAGACAACGGAACACAAAGTTTCATACTACCCACAGGCACAAACCAAACTGTGAAATGTCCATATTCAAGGACTTGGTTAAAATTGGTAATTTAAGCATTTCTTTCAAATTAGACACATTAAGTAGATACAGTTTCCCAATAATTAATTACTTTATGCAACAAAGTACCTTCCTCTTCTTAAAGTTAAATCATTCAGTATTTTTTGAAAATTATGATAGCTCATCCTTCTAGATTCTAAAATTATGATAGCTCATCCTTCATTAATAGTTTAACCTGAATAAGCACTATCAAATAAGGGGGTAAAAATAGAAGCTGGTTCCTATTTATTGGTGTCTACCATGTCTCAGACAGGCTCTATGCTAGATACTTCATATACATTATCATATTTAATCCTCTCAAAAGAAGAAAACCTTTTGACAGGCAGGTATTACTATCTCCATTTTACAGTTTAAACAACTTGCTGAAGATCACAACAGACAGAAAGCAGCAGAAACTGGCAAAAAGCAACTAGAATTATGCTCCAGATAACTCCAGCTTTCAAGATTTTTGGCTCTGTGGACTTAATACAATAAGATCATCTTTCATACCTTTAATGTGATTTGTCAGGAGTCTCCTATCTGAAACTTATTCTAATGTCTGCTTCACTAGAAGCAAATCAACAGCTCTAACAATCCGGTTACTATAAAATGCAATGCCTCAATGCTGTGAGGCACCTGATGGCCACCTTCAAGCGGTCAATCCTGTTCCAATAGCTGAAGCGTTGTTTTTTTGTTTTTAATATTTTTATTTATGTATTTATTTGGCTGTGCCGGGTCTTAGTTGTGGCATGCGAACTCTTAGTTGCAGCATGTGGGACCTAGTTCCCTGGCCAGGGATCGAACCCAGGCCCCCTGCATTGGGAGCACGGAGTCTTAGCCACTGGACCACCAGGGAAGTCCCTGAAGCGTTGTTCTTTGATTAGGGGCAGTTTTTTAAAAGGAGGAATGTATGATCTTTAGCTAGAATCTCCATGAATTTGTCCATCATTCATCAGAAAGAATAACTGATTTATGTAACAGCTGAGGAGGGAGGAGATATCAGTACTTAATTTTAATTATGGTTTAAATTCCAATCCTTAAATGCAACCAACCCCAAACCTCACCATCACCTGGCCTTACTACCTGACCCTTTCTGAGCTAATTTCAAGAGTGCCACGTGACAGCACGTTACAATAATAAAAGACACTGGAACATAAGCCAGTTTTTCTACTCTTACCTGGGCCATCAGCTTTTGATTATTAGGGTGACATGAAATGCACTGCAGAAAGAATGCAACAGTTGCATTCTCAATTGCTGTCCTCTGTTGAGTAGTCAATCCTGTTGTAGCAGCTGAAGAAAGAGAAGCTGGTCTTGCACTGGCCTGTTGTGCACCTAAATTATGTCCTCCAGAAATGCACCCAGAGTGACACAATAAAAACAGAAGCGCTGTCCACAGCGGATTGACTTCAGACCCACCAAGCCAGTCTTTCATAATATGGCTATTGCCAACTTCTGTCAAAAACCTAAGAATAGGAGCAACCAGGTCTGCTGTGATAGGCATCTTATTACATTGTTGTGGAACGTGATGCCGCCTGAGTTTGTCCTGGGAAATATCTATTGATTGAGCAATGCTTTCAGAATAAGAAATGTGGCTAAAACAGAAACTAGCCAGACTCCTCACAAGAAGAGAAGGCAAACCTGAGTCCAGTAATTGTTTGATAGCTTCTGGAGATTGAGAAGAGGAAGCAAGGGTTGCCAAATGTGATTCAGTTAGTGCAAGAGGTGCTTGTGCGTTTTTAGAGTCATCTGTTAAAGATGAACTAAGATCTTGCTTTTTGCTATCATCTGTCATGGACAGTCCATGGTGACACTGCATTGGAGGAGGGGTAATTCCCATCCAGCCCATAAGCAAAGAAAAATAACTTGGGTGTATGTGGCACATCGAGCAAAGTAGACTGTCAACAGCTTTCTTCAAAACCATGTTGCAGGAAAGAGACATGGACCAATTAAAAAGTAACCTAGGGAATAAAAGATACCATGTTAACAATATATACATATATTTAGTATGACCTCATTGTCAATTATTTCTACTAGAAATCACTTTCATGAAAATTATATAGTTTGACGTTCAATATAACAACACTGTAATGTTTCAGGAAGACTGTGATAAACATCATTAAGTACTTCAGTATATTGGAAGTTAGATGTGTAAAATGAGTATAGAAAACCAAGAGATCTATATCAAAATGGTTCTACCATTCTCTGTGTGACCTCAAAACAATGACATAAAGAAACAATTAAAAAAATTATACCTAAGAAATGTCTAGACTGAATTTGACATTATTAATGGCTTTAATTCATATCTGCAAAATGAAAACTGTTAGCAAGTTTCACTAATAAGTCATGGATTATGCCAACTGTTAGGACCAAATATGAAAATGACAAACTAGAGCACAAAAAGCCAACCTTTTAAGAGTCATGGAACTCTTCAGAAATAAATTATTATATTTTGCTATAGACTTAGCAGTTATTAGGCAGTCAGCTCAACAAAGCCTTAACTGAGTATGGTGAAGAAATGTGGGTTAAGTGGAAACTACTTGTCAAAAGAGCAATCATAAACAGCCATCTAAAAAAAAGTAAAAACAACCAATTGTAAAAACTGTCTAAAGTTGTCTCTCAAAATTTCTAGCTACACTTTCCCTCCAAAGTTGCATATTAAAGATAAAAGAATCTGGCAGGTAAATTTGCAGATGAGAATAAACATTATGACCTGCAGGAGAATATATTAAACATTCCAATTTTAGGTGGGAAAAGCAGCAATGACACTAATGTAGCTTCTTAAAACTTGAAGATAAATTAATTAAATTTGTGTAGCATCTCATTTCGAACTTATACTGATTATACTTAACTAGTACTTTTTGAAGTATTATTTTTATATAAATAAAAATGTAAAATGCTGTTTCATCAAGTAAAAATCTAAAGTGATCTAGTACTGGGGGAAAAGAGAATTTCACAAATCATACTTACTCAAAGAGCTCTCGGTCTAGCAGTGCTGGTAAATCATACTCTACCAGCAGCTCATAACTGTGCCACAGAATTGCTGCTACACAGTGCAAGTGAGAAGGAGATGGCATCAAAAGACCATACTCTATTGTTGAAGAGTTAGGACACATGTAGCTCATCCTGCCACTTCTTTTCATAGCAGCCACTCTTGCAGAATCACTGACCCATTTTAACAAGGCCTGAATTCTTAAAAGAAGAAGATGAATTTGAATAACCAATTATACTCCAGCTGACACTTAATACAGATAAATACCACCACTGCATGTAAGCAATGTATTTATAGGAATAATATACTGATTTTTCTCAATAGTTTTAATATATCAATAAAATAGGAGGGAAAAGGAATTATACAATCAGTAAGGTCATAGTAACTCTAATTTTCCAAAACCCTACCAACCTTAAGCAATGAAAATGTTTGAGATAACTCAAGTCTAATTCAGCAAATAATCATTGATTCTTACCTCATTTATGACAGAATATATAAATATCTAGAATTACAGGATACACAGCTTAAAAAAACTCACTCTGTCCTCTAAATTTTCACTCACCTTGTAACAAATCCACATACCACAGAGCAGTGATCTGGGGCCAGTTCTTCATTGGGCAGAATTTCATGCAATACAGCATGAAATGTTTCACAACTCTGGCCCCCAAGCATTAAATACTAGTAGTAGCCACCCACCCTCTTTGACTCTGACAACAGAATAGCCCCAACATATGTTCTTTTTCAAGTGCCACTCTACACTCAATCCCCTAGAGCTGGAGACCACAAAATGAAAGCAAAAGGCTTTTTAAAGCAGTAATGCTTCGGAGTTTGTATTTTGGGGGGGGTGGGAGGTGAGACTTATTGTCAAGTTCTTAAAACACTGTATTTATCTTTGTTTTTGTTTACTTTTAAATGTCTAGTTTAGAGCACAAGATTCTCTGCTTCAGGGTAAAAGAAATGGGAATTGGAACGCATATAATACTACTTAATCCCTCTCTCTACCTTGAAGGACTGAAGGGTAAGATGCTTTAAATTTCATATGACAGGACATAAGGACAAGTCATAGAAAAAGAAGGGAGATGAGGCAATTACAGAAGAGTAACATTTTCTAGAAAAAAAGCAGCCAACAATCTTGTCATTAATGTTAGTTCTGAAACATTCTGAAATATTTACATTTGCATTAATGCTAAGAAAATAATCTTAAATGCAATTTTCTTCTTATGATAAAAATTTTTTTAAATAATCACAAGAGATTTAAAGAAACCTATTCTAGAAAAATATTTAGCACATATTTTTAATGTATTTTTAAATCCTATTAACAATTATGAATTGACATAAATTCGTATTTACTTTGTCAAAAATACTCCAGTATATTTTTAAATATAATACAGGTATCACATAGTTTATATAAAGCAAAAAGTTTAATGGAAAGGAAGTCAGCCTATTTAATATTTTAAAGTTATCCTGCTGAAACTAATTATACTTTGTTCAATATGTTCTTTAAATATTTTTAATCCAGAGAACCTGAAAGCAATGAGCCTAAACTAAGTGAAAGCTATTACATTACCAGAGATTAAGTAGCAATTTTTCCGAGATGCCTTCACTGTCTGGCACTCTAATTCATACCCTTAAGTCTGACCTTCATAAATCTTCCCTTATGAGTGACACTGCTCTGTCTTCTCAGTCCTGAGGGCACAAGCTGGACTCAATAAACTTTACCTCTCTAGTATTAGCACAATGTCAAGCATATAGCAACTACTTGGTAAATAGCTATAAAATGAGTAAGCACCCACAAAAAATAATCTGTTAATAATTTATGAAGTAAGACATTTAATAACATACCAAATGATTTCATTTTAAACACAAACTAATAACAATATTAAAGAATATTAATTGGATATAAAATATTCAATATACTTCAAAGGATATTAACTCAGGAAACAATCTCTAGTATGAAGATAATTTATATTATTTATAGAATCACACACTCTATAAATATGTTCTCCAGATACAGATGATATACATAAAACCAGAGAATGCCAAAGTATCATTCAAAAATTTATCAACTAAAACATTTTTCAAAATTACTTGGAGTCCCTATCAATTTGGAGGTAAAAGACATCAAGGAAGATCTACACTAGTAAAACTCATCTAAAATTACCTATAACGAAAGATCACTAAACATTTAGGTGAAACATTCAGATATTATTTACTTGGTATGACAGTGTTTCATTTTGTGGTAGGAAGCAGGAGAAAGAGGGTAAGGAGTATATGAAAAGTTGTCTGTGAATAATATAATCAATAGCAATAAGTAATCAATAAAAACAAACATTATTACTATTAACAAAATACTCCAAGTACCTAATATGGACACAATATTCCTATATTTCTACATGTTTAGTAATACCTAAGCTTAACTTTTACGAAAAGATCTAAAAAGAAAGCATTCCAGGACTTGCCAGTGGTGCACTAGTTAAGAATCCACCTGCCAATGCAGGGGACACGGGTTTGAGCCCTAGTCTGGGAAGATCCCACATGCTGCGGAGCAGCTAAGCCTATGCACCACAACTACTGAGCCTGTGCTCTAGAGCCCGCGAGCCACAACTACTCAGCCCGCGTGCCACAACTACTGAAGCCCGTGCTCTGCAATGAGAAGCCACCACAATGAGAAGCCCATGCAACACAATGAAGAACAGCCCCCACTCGCTGCAACTAGAGAAAGCCCACGAGCAGCAATGAAGACCCAACGCAGCCAAAAGTAAATAAACTAATTAATTTAAAAAAAGAAAAATAAAGCATTCCAAGTAACATTCACTACATGTGATTGTGTGTATGTGTGTCCTCATATGAAAACTGAGATCACCACATACCTACCTGTCTTTTGTTCCAGGATCCTGAGTTGTCCCAAGCTGGTAAAGAATATCTATCGTAGAGTCAGAAGAGAGTCCATTCAGTCTTCCAAAAAGTAAAGGGCTATTCAAATCTTGCAACAAAGAATCAAAAGGAAAAATTTGCTAAATAAGCAAATGGGATGAGAAGATTTGCTCAAGCTAATCTTAAATTATTCATTAAAAATAACTTCTGTAAATTTCAACAACAAAAACAAAACTCCAAAAATAATGAAGCCATAATGGAAGTTAATTTCAGAAACAGAATTAATCACAAATATCACATAGTTCAACTGTCATTATTTTGCAGATATGTAAAAATTAAAATATCAAAATTGTCACCTGTAGGATCACTGCCTGATGCTGCACAATTTCTCAGAAGAATGTCTATAAGCTTCAGGCCAATTCTAGTGGACTGCAGTCCTATCTTTACAAGCACAACCTCAATGTTGGGTGAATGCATTCCACAGTATGGAGACATCAGTAAGGCAGCACAAGTCTGTAGCAGATTAGCAGTAGGTGCAGCTGCACTTGCCATCATTCCTTCCAGATCACTTATGTGAGTAAGGCAATGATGTAATAACCGTAACCATCCAATACTGCAATACACAACACAAAATGGCCTATACGGGTAAATTTAAGTAGCTTAAATTACTTCAGGGGTAAAACAAAACTTCTCAAAGATCAGCATGTTGTGGATGGACCTAAAGATTGCCATACTGAGTGAAGTAAGTCTGACACGGAAAGACAAATATCATACAATATCGCTTATATGTGGAGTCTAAAAAAAAGGGGTACAAATGAACTTATTCACAAAACATAAGTAGAGTCATGGATGTAGAAAACAAACTTATGGTTCCCAGGGGGTAAGCTGGGGGAGGGATAAATTGGGAGATTGGGATTGACATATATACACTACTATATATAAAATAGATAACTAATAAGAACCTGCTGTATAGCAAGGGAACTCTGCTCAATACTCTGTAATGACCTACACGGGAAAAGAATCTAAATAAAAAACAAGGAGAGGATATGTATTAAAAAAAAAAATTCCTTGTGACTTATAAAGCAGAAAAAAAAGAAAGAAAAAAACGAAAAGATCAGCATGTTGTATTTCGTAAGTAGCACCAATCTACGTTAAAAAATACTTTTAGAATACTGTAACATCAATAAAGAATTAAACACACTGTAAGTTTCCCCTATAACATAAAAAAATACTTAAGTGCTAGTAGCATTTAGGAATCATGAACTTCCTTTTTATTTAATTAGTCAGGAAATGTTTTTGTATATACATATATTTATATGCATGAATATAAACTGCAAAGGATCATAGAATTGCAAAACTGTGAAGTCTTGGCAGCTCAAAAATAAAAAAGAAATCCTAAATTTTTTTGTCAGGTAAAACTTATATTAAGACAATCTATAAAATTTTCAACCATCAAACGTTACCAGAAGAATGTAAATTAAAGGATATATTCAGGTCCTTCTTTGTTTGGTCAGTTTGTATGGTTCAAATCTAACCCTCTGCAGACTGGCAACTTAGGAATGACCATATAGGGCTAGGTGCCTATCTATATGATCAATTTGTATGCTTCAGATGTATTCTTGGGGATAGGCATTTGGAAATGCTTACATAAGACTACAATCCAAAGAACTGGAACCCACACCCACATATACCACATTGTGGATCATCCCAAGGATTAAACACACATAAATCTCAATTTTAACCAGCCTCAAGGTTTTGCTTCTATAGAATTATTCTTTATGACACTTAATAAAATTATGATATTATTTAGATACCTATGGAACAAAGAATTTCCTAAACTCTTAAAAAAAAAAAACAAAAACACAGTATAAACAATTTTATGAAAAGCACAGAAAGTTTTTTTTAAGAATGAGAAACCACATACCTTGTTTTGGATACCTGATCTTCAGATGGAAGAAAAGGATTATTAACTGTTGCTGAAGAAGTGGTACCAAAAGCAGTGAGGCCCAGTAATTTAATTTGTGAAAGGCCTAATGTGCTGGCATCTCGTGGACGATGAAGTCTAAGGCAGACAGCAGAAGCTACTTCAGCTTTTACAAGCTGAATTTTTATGTAGGTGAGACCACTTGTGACAACAGGAGTGGATAATGGTAGCATATTTACCCCATCTGCACTTACTTCAACAGACACTGAGGATGGGCAGGCTACAGGAAGAGAAAATTGAGCAATTACTAAAGGAAAAGTAAACCAGAGTTCATATTTTAGTGGCAATCCCAGTAAAACAGCTTTCAGTTATATTCATTATGAACTCATAAAAAGAAAATGTATACACCAAGTCATACTTTGTCACTGACTTTCACCATAATTGATTTTACAGCTATTATATGAAATTCACAGTATAATAAAAATTGTATTTAAAAAATTCTAACATTAACCTAAAAAAGAGTAACTGAAGATATGCAATCCACATGTACTTAATTCGCTCCAAGAAAAGAAAAATAGGCAATTACTTACTCTATTATTTCTACTTTACTCAGAATTATCACCAACAATATGGTGATTAATATGCTATGGTTTACTGTTGTAAATTGGGAGGAATGTAACTTAAAAAATACTTTTTCACAAACTCATTATTTCACTACTACCATATTGCTATGATTTTAAACACAGTTGAATTTAGAAATTGCTTTTGCCTCTAATCTGTTTTTGCCTTTCAAAATTTAAACAAACATCCAGAATACTTAAAAATAAAACCATTTCCTGCTAAAATTTAAGGAGGCCCAATGAAGTAATAACTGGCAGCTGTTATGGGAAAATTTCTTTCTCACAAACATGGAAGCCCATATAATAAATTTATCTATCAACTAAAACAACCTTTGAACTTTGACTTTAATTTCAACTGTAAAATTAGGAAGTAACTTTTATTATATGCCAATTACACCCCTGGTTTACACTGAGAACTAGACAAGTCACATCAATTTTTAAATTTAATCTTACCTTTTGAGATAAGTATTATCCACATTATTTAATCTCTTTGAATCTGTCAATACAAACTGACAAAGAGATTAAATAATTCAAACCCCCAAATGAACAAAGGACACATTTTATATTCAAGCCCATGTTTGATTCTAAAGGCTATGTTATTTCCACTGAAACACACTATATCTTCAGTTTCTGCTCCAATCCAAAACCAAAATTACTAATCACACTTGTATTGGAGAACACCTAACCTACTGATTTTTCATAATGTACAGAGTTCTCCATTGTAACATCCTTCCTGTCCCAACTCCTATGTGCAAATTCTAGCTACACTCCAAAGCCACCATTCCACATGAACCACTTTCTCCTTCTGAATAAAAGGAGCTTCCTCCTCATCTTAGATTATCCCCCTAAGTCTTACACTGACTTATATTTTGCCATGTAATATAGTTATTTTTGACCTGCTAAAACACTGTGCATTAGTCTATTTTTCTTCTGCCATTTTATTCATTTCATTATATCTATTTTTATCTAACATGTGGATTCCATAACTGTATTAGAGTATAATAATCTAATCTTGCAAATAAGTGGAAAAATTGATTCTTCCAAATATGCCAGGTGTCTACAAAATTCCCTATAGTTCTTCATTAAATTACTGAGTGACATATGATAGCAATGAGAATCAATCAATGAAGATAAATGACTGTGACAACTTCAACAATTCTGTACAAATTATTATATTTATATTGAAAGAATCTGGGGACCCTCATAAACTTAAAATAGTACTTCATATTCCTTCATGAATACTTAAAGGAGTTCCTGCTCCTTTTAATGTACAACTTGTTTTCTAAAAATTCTTTTCAATTATTTAACGTTGCAAAGTCACAACAAAATGTATTCAATGAAAATGCATCAAATGAATGATACTCAAAATATTAAAAATCTAAAGATCATAAATATTCAAAATATCACACTCAAAGTATTAAGGCAGATGTAATTACCTTACAATGGGAAGGGGAATCTATGCTAATTTCACATTACAGAGCTAGGACTGAGGACTACCTAGAAAAACTAAGACTGCTGTCTACAGCTGTATAAACTAACTCATTTTATCTTAATGCTATATAGATAGCTTCATAAATTTGAGGGAAGAGGAAAGGCAAAATAACATATAGCTAGAATATATTTGTTTAAATTTCATCACACACTCTATTTGTTTCAGGGGAATAGCCATGTCAATTCATTTGATGGGAAATGATTTGGTGGTAGTGTTAAATATTATATTAAAACTGTTCAAAATTAAGCAATCTGGAAATTGTATCTAAGTTAATCACTGTTTGCTAAGTATTCTTCTCATTTTTTAAATGCTTCTAAATTATAGTTCATTTTCATGATGGATCTTTACAAAAAATATTACTCACTTGCAAGAGATGCAAGGTGAGGTTGGATATGTATCTCTTTAAGAAGCACTGCTGCAGGAAGGTGAATGGTAAGGTCGCACCAAGCCTCCTCTGGCAGAAAGATGTAGGACCAAGCAGCAGAGCGAGCTCTTCTATGGGGTGGTGTGGCCTGCAAAAGCACCTCAGCTGGTTGGGCAGTAGGACTGCTAGATGTGATTGTACCTACAGAAGTATTTTAAATAAAATAAAAACTTGCAAAAGAAACCCAATAAGGCATCAAGAACTATTCAAACCATAATAATTACACTAGAAAAATTAGCTAAAAACATGAACATTTAATACTATGAACGTACTTAATACATTTAGCATAATTTGTTACAGTATTCACAAAACCTCAGGACATCCAGTCAACTGGCAAGGCAACAAATTCACTGTTAACTGCTGCCTAATTTCTATGCACTAACATGTCAAATGAAAACTAAACTAGCAACAACAAATCTAGCACAGTAATTCTCAAATGATTTAAGTAAAAAACAATGTCCAATACAGGCTTCAGCTTGAAAATAATCACCTTTATTCTAAATTGTCAATATTCATGAGTTAGAAATATGAAAAGAAAAATATAAAAAGAAACTATGTAGAATGGAAAAAAAGAATAACTATATAAATCTGAAACTTCAAAAAAAAAAAAGTACCACTCCAAATAAGAAGGAATAAGTCCTTTAAAACTAACATTTACAATGAAAACTGACATAAGAATCTACTACTTAGTTTCATAAATTGTGTTCTATTTAAACTCAGAAATAAAAACAAATTTTACTACTAAAGAACAATTAAAAACTTCCTTCTAATCAGTAGAATGTTTGGAAAACTACTACCTTTAAAATCAATGGCTTGTAATTGAAATGGTGATACTGTAACACAATCAACTTACTTTGACAACTATTTTTGCTTCATACCAGCCAATTAACTACTACTTAAATTCATACCCATAAGATGAAATAACTCTTTTCTTACCCAGGGGTGCAAAGTTATGGATCCCTTCTGCATTGTCAGGCTCAGAAGCTAGTATTCGTGTTTTCAAAGTGCTGTCAACAGCTTTATTCGGACCAGAGTCAAGAAATTTCATAATAGTTGATACCATACTTCTTGCAGTGTTTACAATAGCCCTTGTACTAGTAACCATATTGTTGCAAATGAGCTGAACACCACCTAAATTTAAAGAGAATACTATATGAAAATTATCTTAACATAGATGATTTGACATTGAGTCAACTTTCACAGAAGACTACAAAAATAAGAACATAATTTACTATCAAATGGTTACACTTAAATGACAGTTTTGTAACTTTGTCTTACCCATATCGTGGAATGCTTTCAAGGCATCACTAGTATCCAGTACTCTCAAAATGAACCACAATAATGGTTCAGATAACTGGCAAGTAGCGAGAGAGCCCTAAAAAAAAACCATACATTTATACTGTGATTTTTAAAAGGTGATTATTAATTTCCTGTGAATTAGGACAACTAAATTTCTTATTGAATGTAATATTCTTTTACAGTTAGTTATTATAAAATGGCAACCTTAACCTAAATCACTAAATACAAAATGTCTGCCAAAATATTTAGGAAATCTTAACCTGAATCAAAAAGGAAGTGAACAGTCTCCTCTCTGAACTCAGCATTTTTTGCATCTGTGTTTACCTACTATTATCATTTTCTACCTTAAATTAATGTGCATCGATTTTGTTTTCGAGTAGACACTACTTTCATTTAAAAATGTATCCTCCTCAAATATCTTTGTATCTTCCAATGGGGAAATATATATACACATGCAATGTATATTTATGAAAATGATAATTATATACTGACAAATAGAAGATTCCTTAAGAAACTGTTCTAAAATCTGCTTTTGAAAAAAATGGTAAATGGACTAGAAATTAAAACAATCACACTGGCTCCTAAAATCTCATTTTTTAAAAAGGAAATTTAAAAAGTAGTAACATTCTAACCTATTTCTCTTTTAAAATTACCCTAACCCCTTTTAACTGAAAGGAAACTAAATATGTAACTTAAGCTTGAAAAAAAATACTCATATTAAATTTTCATATGTAACATCTACGAAGAACATGTTGGTTTTCAACTATGCTATGGTTAGGGAAAAGGAAAGAACTACTTCTTAAGACAATGGAAAGAAAATCTAAAATTTTAAAGTATGTTAAACATTTTATTCTTACATCACTGTAGTCATCTTTGACAGTTTCAAGGAAACTTTCCTCTCCAACTTATACTAGTAATCTATAGTTCTCACCTGCTGACTCCGTTCATTTTCCAACATATAACTAGAATACTCTTGTCTCTGTCTTACAACTAATTCTCTGCTCCCATTGCTAGTAACTACTTAAATTACTGCAGTTGTTGCTGGATTGAACTTACCTGTCTGCCCATATATCCACAGGCCATGTAGGTTAAAATTGGCTGCAGCATCATGTGAACTGTAGAAGCTTTTTTACTAAGTGTTGTCAGTATGGTAAATAATCCATCCCCAACTGATATGGCATCTAACCCACCATGAAAGTTTTCGTGTTTGGTGAGATGTAATCCACTTGCCCCTAGTTTAAATAAAAAGATGACACATTTTTAAAAAGCATATCCTTAAAAACCATAATAATTAAAATAGAGCCTTAAAAGCCATTTTACCCCCAAACCACTGAAGGATGGGTACATAAAAGCTATGTGTGTGTGTGTATACATATACACATATCTAGAAATTAAAATATCTCTCATAACATTCAGTAGAGGATGTTTTTTGGTATCTTTTATAGGAGATACCTCTGTTGTTGGTAACAATAAAGTTGCTCTATTACATGACTGAGGAACATCATTATACATACCAAAAAGAAAAGGAGAGAAAAATAAGTGATACTATTATGTAACTAAACTTCAAAGCTTTTAATCAAAAAGATATGGTTGTTTCCCTTACATGAAAAAAGAAATACTAATAAGCAAAAATATATCAGGAATGGATTTTGTCACAATTTACAGAAGTTTAATTAGTTAAAAAAATTAACATAATATATTAGCTTTCAAATAGGTAGAAAAGTAAAGCAACAATATATAAATTTTACATTGATATATGTGTCATAAAACTGTTAAACTTGAACAGAATTTTATACTTCACTTCTTAAAAAACTGTGAATAAATAAATCTTACTCATTCCCTAATACAAAATTTGATGTGAAATTCTTCATCTTTAAAATGTTAGCGATACGTGACTATAAATTATGGTACCTAACTTACAAGACTGATTTTTTTTTTCTTAATTCACTACAAGTTATTTTGTTAGTATTTTCCAATTTTTAAAAAATTCACACTTAAAAATTTTCAACTGATTGAAGCCACTCTATAAAAGTTTTCACTAATAAAAATCAGTCATGCTAAGAAGTTTACAAAAAAGTAACTCTGCATTATAAAGTAAAAAGAAAATGAATTCATACATTGCTAAAGGAAAGAGATATAGTACTAGAAACAAGTATAAGATTAATATTCTTAATATTAATACGTACCAATTATCATCGCCATGGCACTGCTATTACACAGGCCCAGAGCCGACAAAATCTGGCTCATTATCTGCTGGTTGGCTAACACTAAGTCAGCGACATATGCAGGTGATCCTTGAATACTACTACTGCTTCCATTACCATCTTTGCCTCCTGAAACTTTTTCTTCATCTGAAACACTGTCTGTCGTATTGGTGGTCACAGACACTCTTGCACTGTATTCCCTATTGCCCGAAAGAGGCAGCTGTACTAAAATGTTAACCAGTTTTAACAAATCAAACATGAGTTGATCTCTTGTCATTTCACCACAAACTGCTTTTGCATCACCTGGACGAATGAGGTTGGCAAAGAGTCCCCCAAAGCATGCTCGAGCACCCACTGAGCTATCTGATCCACTTCGAGACATTACTTTGTCTGAGCAAGTGATATAGTGGTGCACTAAAAAAGTGACAGACTCTATCACAGCAGAAATAGTACTAACTGAAACGACTTCAAAATTCTGCTCCAAAGTGAATTCTAAGAGCTTTACTTGGGCATCAAGAGGTCCTTGGCCTGTCTGGAAGGCACCCCTGCAGAAAAAGAGAGAGGATTAAAAATTAATCCATTTTAAATTGTTTTGAAAGAAGTAACCACCAGAATACAAGAAAGCTAAACAATAATTAAACTGCTGGTATTCACTGTTTCATTTTGTAGCAAAGAGTTTCCAGCTCTTCCTGAGTCCTTCTTGTTCTTGCCTCCATTTTATCATATAAAATAAAAAATAAATTCCCTTCCAAATAGAAAACTGAAGCACAAGTAAATCAAAGAGATGATTTTGAAGCTACAGACTAAAATAATTATGTATCACAAGGCACTCATCATAATGAATGAGCTCTGGTTTGTTACAACCTCAAATGTTGTTAGTTTAAATATTTCTTACTGATTTTGATTTTCAAAAATTAAGATTCAATCAAGTAATTCTTACGCATCAAAATTGAATGCTCTCAAGTTCTACTTATGCCTAAGAAATAGAAAGCTGGAAAGATCATTGGCCCCCAACTTAACAATTAAAAAAGCCAAATTAACTCTAAAGTCATAACTTTTCTTGAACCCATCAGAGAGCTAAGGTCAAAAGAGTACCAAAAAGCCTGAAATCCATGAAAAGATAGGCACCTCCTCCAAGAAGACAGAATATGATCATTGGCTTTCCTGTCACAGAATCTGGGAAGTCGAGATGCTGGCAATATACATATGGTTAAGAAGAATTCAGCTAAAATACTTTACAAGTTGTTAAACCCCAGGTATGTAAGGGTGGTAACACTGAACCCTTGGAGTTCATACCCATTCACAGGCACCCTCCCTCACCAACCCCCACACATATCTTGCCCTGTGCATCTATTCCATCTGGCTGTTCCTCAGCTATACTTTATATACACTGGTAAAATAAGTAAAGTGTTTTTCCTGAGTTCTGTGAATCTTTCTAGCAAATTACTGAACCTGAGGGGGGGATTGTGAGAACCCCTGAATTTGTAGTCAAATGATACAAAAATGTGGGTAACCTGGGGATGTTGGACTTGTAAGTGCCCTCTGAAGTAAGGGCAGTCTTGTGGGACTGAGCAGTTAAAACTGTAAATCTGAGGCTAACTTTGGATAGTGGCAGAATAGAACTGAATTGTAGGACACAGGTTGATGTCAGATAATCAGGGAAATGGTGTTAAAAAAGACACCATGTATTTGGTGCTAGTGAAAAAACCCCTCAAATACCAATAGCTGTTTCCTGCCACTGGAGAGAAGGAAATGTTCTCCTCAGAAATGGCCAAAGATACAAGCCGGAGTTTGGCTGACAAAAAGAAGGAAAAATTTATTGAGAAAGCTCCTTCCCCTGAGGTTCAGTCACAGAGGGCCTGCCAAAGACTGAGGCTGGACACAATATCGGAAAACACCTGCCATCACTAGGAGTCTAGTGAACATTAAGAAACAAGCAAAAGCAGTTGACTGCTAGAGATGGAGCCATGGAGAAAGAGTCCCTCTGTGGTACAAATGTATAAGGAACAACAAAAGCTAAGCATGGAACAATAAAACTGGAAACCACCCCCTTTACCCTGACTCACATCGAAACAGAAGCTAACTAGATCATTTTGAAGCTGACAAAACACAAAAGGTAACCATAGCAACAATAAAACCAAAGCCAGGTCAAATCTTGAAAAGAGTGATTCAAATCCTCACACTAATCACCCAGTAGAAGAGGCTTGTCCATTTCCGGGCATAAATACTATTTACTTCAGTGTCTAAAAGGTATGTGATTATCCAAAGCAAAAATTGTAGGGATGTATTATGTTTACAGCATATGTAAAAGTAAACATATGATACCTACATCACAAAAGATGAGAGAAAGAAACTGTAAATTTACTGCTGTAAAGTTCTTACATTATATGTGAGCTAAGGTATAATAATATATGAAAGCAGGACGTGATGAAATAAACACGTATATTGCAAAGCTAGGGAAAACACTATAATCAAAATTTCTTTGTTATAAATAATAATACTAGAAACAAAATGAAATTATAAAAATTACTTAATCCAAAAGTAAGCAAGAAAAAAATTTTTAAGCGAAGAATAGATTAAATAAACAAAACTGGCAAAGTGATAAATTTTAGTCCACTAAATCAATAACCACATTAAATGTAAAGTGGTCTAACAGATCAATTAAGAGACACATATTGTCAAACGCTTATACAAGAAAAACTGAAAGAGGGAAATAATAACTATTAGAGCAAAATTTAATGAAATTGGAAATAAAAAAATAAAGAATATCAACAAAGCTTTAAGTTGGTTCTTTGAAAATATCAATAATATTGTAAACCTCTAGCAAGAATGACCAAGATAAATAGATTAAAATTACCAATATCAGAAATGATAGAATGAATCAAACTACATACTATAAACATTAAAAGCATAATTTAAAAAATTACAAATAATGAATTCAACAACACAGATGAAATGAACAAATTCCTTCAAGACACAAACTGCCAAAGTTCACTCAAGAAGAAAGAAAACCTAAAAGAATAATCTTTTACCTATAAAATAAGTAGACGGTGCTTTGTGACCACCTGGAGGGGTGGGTGGGATAAGGAGGGTGGGAGGGAGGGAGACGCAAGAGGAAAGAGATATGGGAACATATGTATATGTATAACTGATTCACTTTGTTATAAAGCAGAAACTAACACACCATTGTAAAGCAATTATACGCCAATAAAGATGTTAAAAATATATATATATATATATAATTGTCTCAAAGTGAAAAAAAAAGAGAGTATTTGTTTACTTTTGATTACTTATAATAAAGGAACTCTTTATGCATCACGAAAAAAAAATAAGTAGAAACTTTTTTCTATTAATACAAAGAAAACTCCAGACCCTGGTTGCCTCAATGGCAATTACTATCAAATATTTAAATAAGTAATAATCCAATTTACACAACCTCTTCCAGAAAAGAGAAAAGGAAACACTCATTTTAGGAGTCCAGGATTATCCTGACATAAAAACCAAAGGCATTATTTTTAAAAATGCAAATATCTCTCATAAGCATAGATTTTGAAATCTTCAACAAAGCATTTGCGCCACCAGGGAAGCAACAAAGCATTAACTACTTAAACAAGCAAGATATAAAAAGGATAATACATCATGACCGCGTGAGTATATATCCTGGGAATGTATACTGATCAACACTTAAAAAAAAAAAAAATCAATGTAATTTATCATACCTACAGATTTTAGAAGAAACAATATATGATCATTTCAGTAGGTGCAGAAAAAGCAAAAAGACATACATACTATTCACTAACCACATGACTGTACAAAGAAAAATCACAAATATATATATAACTCTACATATAACTATATTTTTGTATCTATGCCTATATGAATAACTATATCTGTATCTATAAATATACCTACAACTCCTCCCAAATTGATCTACAGATTCACGCTTATTCAGTCACAATGGAGCAGAAGTGTTTTTTTTGGTTTGATTTGTTTTTGTTTTTGTGGGGGTGGTGGGGGATCAATAAGCTGATCCTAAAACTTACATGTAAAAGCAAAGAAAGCAGAATAGCCAAAACAACTCTAAAACAACAAGAACAAAGTTGGAAAATCCACACTACCAGACCTCAAGAAATAATATAAAAACACCAAACCAGTGTGGTATCAGAAAAGAATAGACAAAAACATCAATTCTATAGAGTCCAGAAATAGAGCAAAACAAGTATGGTCAATTGATTTTTGGAAAAGGCAGAAAGAGAATTCAATTTAAAAAGGATGTGTTTTTCAACAAATGGTATAGTAACAATTTGACATCATCCACAGGCAAAAAAAAGAAAAAAAAGAACTTAGACCCAAATGCAAAATCTAACTCAATATAACCTACGTGTAAAACCTAAAACAATAAAATTTCTAGAAGAAAGCATAGAGAATCATCTCTATGACCTTGGGTTAAGCAAGGATATTGTTATGAAACAAAAATAATAATAAATAAAAGAAAAAGCTAACAAAATTTCATCAAAATTAAAAGCTGCTTTTTCAAAGATATTGTTAAGAAAATGAAAATATAATCCACAGACCAAGAGAATATATCTGCAAAACACTTATGTGATATAAATGAGTGCCCTCTTCATATGAAGTCTGGGTACTTCTTCTCAACCTATAGTATTAATTGAACTAAAAAGCTGCAGGCTAATTTATATGGATGCCAGACACTTTCTTAAAAACATACAAAGAAAACAAAAGCTAAGAATATATTTGGGCCAATGTTATGGACCCAATTAAAGAAAATGTGCTAGAAAATGTATGAGGTGTGTACAGGTTGGAAAGGTGTGGAAGAGGAGCTGGAAAAAAAATTCTAATTAGTTTTTGAGGCACGTAAACCTATAAATACCTTTACTTATAAAAAAGGATATAAAATAGATTTTTTTTAAAAAGACAGCATGTTATAAACTAAAACAAGATTGATGTTTCTGTAGGAAATGTTAATGTATTGAATTTTCACATGAAACCTCTTACTGCTAGACCCTACATAGACAGAACTATACTAAAGTCTACATCTAATGAGTGTATTTAGAGGTCTCACATACAGTTTAAAAAAAAGCCTAGTTAAAAGAAAAATGAACTCCATGGTAACTGGTTTTTGCTTCTTAGTTGGTTTTATTTATATCACACAAAAACCTCAAGTTCACATTTTCCAAATACACAGATGCATATCATAACAGCATGTTTTTAGTTTTGTGAATCCACTCCTTCCCACACCTGTGCTTCACTGTGTATACACTACAAACAAGTTGAACTACAACCACATTAGTGTTTTAAACTAGTTATAAAGGAGGAAGAAAACAAATGAGGATAGTACTATAAAATTTTCTGCAGCTGTGAAAACATACGCCATATAAATTTTTTGCGTTAATTTTTATACTGGTTTCAGGCATTTTGCTACTGATCTATGAAAAATAACTATTATTATGAATAAATTATTAATTTTATAACTATTATAAATCATACCTTTTTCTGATTTCTAATATTTTCGAACTAATTTTTAAAGAGTGATATAATCTACAAGTGATTTTAATCATTTTCTAACATACATTAATTTTTTAAAAATTCACTGGCACTTCCACAATGAAATTAAATAATAAATATAGCAAACAGCACCTTTAATTTCTTCCTGATATTAATGGGAAGTTTTAAAATAATCAAACATACTAGAGTTTGGTTTGTTCATAATGTTGTTTTTTGTAACTTTAAGACGATACTGTTTATATTTCATTAAAAGTTTTATCAGAAAGTAATGTTGGATTTTATGAAATGCCTTAAACTATGACGAAAATGACTCATTAATATGATATATGATATCGAAGCATTCACGCATTTTAAGAATCAACCCATCACGGTCACAGTTTATTCTTTTTAACCTATTGCCTGACTTTAGTAATCAATTTATTTAGGATTTCTGTATGAGATTAGTATTTAATTTTCTTTTTTAAGATATCTTTTTTGGGTTTTATCAAATATAGGTTTCAAATAAAATTACTGGTAGCTTTAATTCTCTACCTGTATTCTAGAATAATTTAAACAGCTTCAAGTAGATTTCACCTAGAAGGTTTATACTTCCTAATCTATGAACCCATTATTCCTTTCACAATAGAAGGAGTTCAGGATCTGGGAGAGCCATAATGAAAAGAAGTGAAAACAACTGGAAAACATACCAATAAACCTTTCCCTCTTAATTCCTAATATCGTCCTGCTTATCTGTTCCCAGATAAACTCCCAACAAATGCTAAGGGAAAATTAATTTGGAGGATTACCTATTGCTTCTATATCAGGAATATATGTAACACCTTGACATTTACCTTTCTGTTGAAAGTATATGAATTAGCTTGAGCAAAAATTCACTGAATAGCTGAGGACATGTTGAAGAAAGATGCACTTGTAATCGGGTAAGAAATTCTTGCAAAGCTTGCGTAGCTGTTGGACCAACCTGAAGAGAAATGAAATTCTGTTGACAACTGCTTACTGATCCCATCTACAGAATTATTCATTTAAAAAGTATCATCTGTATGCCTTCTTTGGAGAAATGTCTATTTAGGTCTTCCGCCCATTTTTGGATTGGGTTGTCTGTTTTTGTGATATTGAGCTGCATGAGCTGCTTGTATATTTTGGAGATTAATCTTTTGTCAACCTCAATGTCCATCAACAGATGAATGGATAAAGAAGATGTGGCACCTATATACAATGGAATATTACTCAGCCATAAAAAGGAACAAAACTGAGTTGTTTGTAGTGAGGTGGATGGACCTAGAATCTGTCATACAGAGTAAAGTAAGTCAGAGAGGAAAACAAATACCGTATGCTAACGCACATATAAGGAATTTTAAAAAGCGGTTCTGGGGCTTCCCTGGTGGCACAGTGGTTGAGAGTCCGCCTGCTGATGTGGGGGACACGGGTTCGTGCCCCGGACCGGGAAGATCCCACATGCCGCGGAGCGGCTGGGCCCGTGAGCCATGGCTGCTGAGCCTGTGCTCCGCGACGGGAGAGGCCAAAACAGTGAGAGGCCCGCGTACCGCAAAAAAAAAAAAAGCAGTTTTGATGAACCTAGTGGCAGGGCAGGAATAAAGACGCAGACATAGAGAACAGAGTTGAGGGCACGGCGGGGGAAGGGGAAGCTGGGATGAAGTGAGAGAGTAGCACTGACATATATACACTACCAAATGTAAAAAGGATGGCTAGTGGGAAGCTGCTGCATAGCACAAGGAGATCAACTCAATGCTTTGTGGTGACCTAGAGGGATGGGATAGGGAGGGAGGATAGGCTCAAGAGGGAGGGGATATGGGGATATAAGTATACATATAGCTGATTCACTTTGTTGTATAGCAGAAACTAACACAACATTGTATAAAGATGTGGAAAAAAAATTATCTTTCCCTGTAGAGGAAAAAAAAAAAAAAGCATCAAACGTTAAGTCAAGAGCCATACGGGTGAAACTTTTCATTTGAAGAACAAAAATATTAACAGTGATAGCAGGAAACCAATTAAGCTTTTAGATCTTGATATACTTATTTTAAATCGAAAATTATAGCTTCTATTGTCAATATTTTTTTGTTATGGTTTAGAATAACTTATGTTACTTTTATTTAATTCAATACAGAAAAAGATTCACCTGAATTACACAAGAGTATCTTTATAATGCTTTCAAAAGCACAAAGAACTTATGTACTGATTTTCACAATCTTAATTATCCCATTTCAAAACAAAAGAACTCAGACTCACGTTAAGTGATTCACAAAAGATCATGCTTCTAATGACTAGCAGAGCAAATACTAAAGTGAATTGGGGAAAAAACCCTACAAAAAACCCCTTAAAGCTAAAAACGAACCTGTATCTATTTGTAAAAAAAATGCTTTCCCAAACTTCTATCTCTTCAATGAAAAAAAAATGATAGCGAGAACCACACCAAGTACCCTGAAGTATGTTTTGGAATGTTATGATCATAAAACCCTAGAGGAGTTTTGGGAAGAACAAAATGCAATGTAATTCTCCAAACCATTTTAAAGTTAACAATTTCTAACACTGAGTATAAAAATCATAACATTCATAACCAAACTACAAAACCAAAATATCTGAGGAAAGCTTGACCTTCAGTAACTTTTACTTTGCCTTTAAAAAAAAAAAGAGAGGAAAAAACACTACTTTATACAGTGGCATGTTCCCTGACACCTAGGCTCTACCACTAACTAGTTGTATAATTGTGGGCAATGCAGATAATGCATGTTTACTCATGTGTAAAATAAAGAAGCTGGAATTAGTGATTTCAGGAATCTTCACATTCCAAATTCATGCAATCTTTATGTGTAATAATCACTTGATAACATGCCTCTACCCCCATCAAAACTCTGGCCCAATCTAATTACAAGTAGTTTGTTCCTTCTCATTTTTTTCCTTGTCTGGTTTATTTTATGATGATCTACAAAAATCAAGTCTATTCAGTATGAGAGTACTGACTAAATGTATCCAACAGAACTTAAGCTCCAAGAAAGGCAGAGACTCGGACAGGGTAACTACTTAAATCCCTAGCACCTAGAACAGCACCTTGACCTAGCACATAGATAAGCACATAGCTAAGAAATAAAAGATGATAACCTTGCAAGATAATCTTGAATAACGTCCATTGGAAAGATGCTATGAACACTAAATATATTTTATGTGAAAAGAAATATAATGAAGGAAAGATATTTTTTAAAGCAGTACAATATAACAAAAGCTAAACTGATATAAAAGAAATCTGTGGTTAGACTAAAAATGTTTATAAGCTCTGATATATCTTTTCTTTCTGAATTAACAAAAGCAATATTTTTTTTCATTTCAGTTTTGAGATATAATTGACATACAGGACTGCATAAGTTTAAAGTATACAGCATAATGATTTGACTTAATACATCATGAAACGATTACCACAGTAAGTTTAGAGAACAGCCATCGTCTCATATAGATACAAGATAAAAGAAAAAATTTTTTTTTCTTTATGATGAGAAGTCTCAAGATTTACTCTCTCAACAAGTTTTTGCCTTCTGGCTACCTTCATCCAATTCCCCCAACCCCTGCCTCTGGTAATCACGAATCTGATCTCTTTTTTCTATGAGTTTGTTTGTGTTTTTTTGTTTTGTTTTGTTGGCGGTATGTGGGCCTCTCACTGTTGTGGCCTCTCCTGTTACAGGCTCTGGACGCGCAGGCTCAGCGGCCATGGCATGTGGGATCCTCCCAGACCGGGGCACGAACCTGTGTCCCCTGCATCGGCAGGCGGACTCTCAACCACTGCGCCACGAGGGAAGCCCTGTTTGTTTTTGAAGTAAAATTCACCTACAATGCTATATTTGTTCTTGGTGTACAACACAGTGATTTGATATTTCTATACATTTCAAAATGCTCACCACAATAAGACTAGTTACCATCTGTCATCAAAAAGATATTGCATTATTATTGACTATACGCCCCACACAGTACATTTTATACTGGTGATTCATTTATTTTGTACCTGGAAATGTGTACCTCTCAATTTCCCTCACCCTCCTTCCCCCACCCCCATCCCCCATCCCCCATTCTGGCAACCAGCTGTTTGTTCCCTGTATCTAGGACTCAATTTCAGTTTTCTTACGTTCCTTCATTTGCTTCGTTTTCTAGACTCCACATATAAGAGAACTCATATGGCATCTGTCTTTCTCTGTTTTATTTCACGTATCGTAATACCCTTTAGGTCCATTGATGTCATCTTTTTGTTTTTTGTTAAATAAAATACTTAATAGTATAAAAGAATTAAGTTAGGTGACCTGCCAATCTTGATAATAGAGGTCATTTAACATAACACGTTTTTTTTTTTGCGGTACATGGGCCTCTCACTGTTGTGGCCTCTCCCATTGCGGAGCACAGGCTCCGGACGCGCAGGCTCAGCAGCCATGGCTCACGGGCCCAGCCGCTCCGCGGCATGTGGGATCCTCCCAGACCGGGACACGAACCTGTGTCCTGCATCGGCAGGCGGACTCTCAACCACTGCGCCACTAGGGAAGCCCATAACACATTATTTAAAAAAAATTTAAATTCCCCAATTTTTTAAATGCTTCCCTAACATTAAGGTAAATATCTGTTTAGAATGTCTCTCAAATTATATAAAATTAACACCAAAAATATATCGCTACATAAAAAAATCCAGTAAAATTCCAAGAGAAAACTTACTACCTGCTATAATTCAGTTTCAGCATAGCTATTATTATATGTAATTCAAAACATTTTATTACATTGATACATAAAAGGCCATCATTTAACGCTTTAGCAATGAAAATTTTATGTATTTAGCTGCACTTAAAATTTCCTTTACAAATAAGTTTACTGTATAATCTGGGCCTATCACTGGCTTTCAGAAGTCACATTACCTGTGGACTGTGTTGATTTGTTCCATGTGGACTGGTGCCAGAAAGAAATTTCACTAAAACATGAATCAGGTTTGGATCTGAAACCAGCAGATGGGCAGTACTCTCCTGAGTTCCAATGGCAGTACTGGAACCAGCTATAAAACATTAAAAAAAAAAAAAAAAGTCCCCAACAAAAGGACCCCGAAACAATGGAAATGCAGTATTTAAAACATCTTTTAATTTCAAAGGAAACTCACATATTCCTGGGAGTTACTAAAAGGATCCGAATCTCTACTGCACTGACTGAGCCTCATTCTCTATTTTCATCTGCCATAGATCTCCTGCCTCTCTCCTAGTTTGGCTGTGAAAAATACCTAGTTTAATGTGCATCTTATTCAGTATACAGTCAAGTGGAAAAGAAATAACTAAATGCTTACTGTCCTGTTGATGAGCCTATTCTTAGTAATTATTTCCCCCTTCCAGAAATAAAGATCTATTTTTCAGGTAAATTTTAACACAGCCTTCTAAGATAAACTGAAGCAAAACCTATTCATTTTTGCATGTCAGCTACATAAAGGTTGTATACTGTTAACTGATACACAGACAATGCACAAGTTTTCTGAAGTGAATAAAATATCCTTGAGTCAAATCTATCTTCAGTATCACACAGGGATGTTTTCAATCCCATATTTGGAAAATATTATATTCCAAACGAAAAATGAAGTAGCATTTTGATTCTCAGCAATGATTTTAATTAATACCTTTATCAATGTGACGCTGCTTTCTAGTCAATGAAATTAAGCCCAAAGAGAATGGGGATGAAATCCACCCACCTGCTGTCATAACCTACAGATGGAATGAAGATTTCAATTCACAAATGGCTACTCCTTGCTCTCTAATATGAACTTGGATACCTGCTTCCCAACAACCTAAGAATGTCAGATAAAATCTAGACCTAAATGTAAAAAGTATAAGCAGTACAGAAGATAATGTATGAGAGTATCTTTGTGACTTTGAGATACAGAAAGCCACAGAAAGCACTAAAAGTTCCTTTCTTAAAAGGTTCAGAAATTAATTTTACTATCTTAAATGGGAAATAAAGGAGTGGGGTGAAGAAAGTAGGAAACTAATAGGACTTTAGAATCTGAGAAGAAGCGATTAGGTTCAGTGAATGTAGGTTTTAGATGTGAAAAGCATACACCGAGGAACCTAGTCATATACGTTCATGAATATTATAATGAATAAATCATTTTTAACTGCTAAGTTACTTTAAAAAGAATAAATAACCAACACAAGACATAGACTAACATAAATACTTGACTTTGTACTCTAAGAGTAATCAATTTTTAAAAACTAGTAAAAGTTTTTAGAAGGTAAAAATATAATTTGATCTTGGAACTGTAGATAGATGAGAGTATATAATCAAAGTAAAGAAGCACAAAGGGCAAGATACATTAAGAACAACAACAAAAAGAACAAATTCAGAAGAGACATATTCAAATAAGGAATTTAATCATTTTCACAACTATATCACTTCTTGAAAAAATCTTTTTTAAGAATCTCATAGCAAGAATAATAAAGTATATGTCAGAGATTTAAAGGAATAAATATTTGGACTTACGATTAAGCTGCATGTTTGTCATGAGTGTTAGACTATGAAGAACAAGGCACCATGTCCGGAGCAAAGTATTGGGATACCACGCTAACACCGTGAGAAAGCTAGTTATTGATGCTACGTGGAAAAGAGAAAGGGGAGATTTTAACTCAGAAAAAGCAAATGTTTACTGAGAATTAAAACAAAAAAAATAAATTTTAAAACATGACATTATTTTTTTAAATCAATTCACTACCTCGTGTCCTCAAAACATATAAATAAAAGTTCCCCATTAAACATAACTAAAGCATTAGAGAGTCAATAACATTTTATATCTAAGGTTAAAGCTCATCCCATGACAAATAAAATAACATGTCATCACTATACATTTGTTGTCCTTTCCAAACTATAGGCATTTCTACTGTAACACAATTTGTGTTTTACTAAAAATCCTCACATTCTGCAAAGCCAAAAACTGAAAATAATAGGGCATATTGGAAAGACAGGGATGGCGTTGACCGTTCAAAACCAATGTAACTTCACAAAAAAAGCACAAACTAAAACAATAACTAAGTCACCTGCAAGGCCTAAATAAGAAGCACATGTGGCAGGTGGAGAAGCCAAAAAAGTAATTAAAAATAAACAAACATAATACAGTGCCCAGTTTTTGCCCTTAAAACACTGTGTAGAATGGCTGATTCCAGATTTCAGGCAGGAGATATAGTTTGGAACACCTATGATATTAAAATCTAACAAAGATATAGTTGTGTATTTCACAAAAAACAAAACCAAAAGAATCTAATGAAGCATCATCTTACTGACCACAAACAGCATAATTTCAGCATCAATAAACATAATGATTGTAACAGAAACGTAAGAAATATTCTAAAATCACGAACTTATACAGATATTTACTAAGGAAACTAAGTGGTCATGATTATAGACTACTTGTGAACCAATTAATTTTTAAATTTAATTTTAAAATACAGAAAATTTCCAGCATTTTTCCTGGCTCTATATAAAAACTGTATCTCCAAAGGGTGACATGATAGCACATGAAAGGAAGTTTCTCTTTATGGAAGTATTTCAGTTAATAAAAAAGGAATAACAAAATTAGACTATCTTCATTTCAAAACTTCCTGTGAACTGCTACTAATTCTAGGCATTAATCATTAGTGTCTATTAACAACATAAAAAAAAGACAACCTATGAAACTGCCTTAAAAAAAAAACCTCTGGGCTTCCCTGGTGGCACAGTGGTTGAGAGTCCACCTGCCAATGCAGGGGACATGGGTTCGTGCCCCGGTCTGGGAAGATCCCACATGCCGCGGAGCGGCTGGGCCCGTGAGCCATGGCCGCTGAGCCTGCGCATCCGGGGCCTGTGCTCCGCAACGGGAGAGGCCACAGCAGTGAGGGGCCCGCGTACCACAAAAAAAAAAAAAACTCAAATCAGATTAAGCTCCATGTCTAATTACCAATTTATAGAAAGTAGAGAGGACATCATAGAGATACAATCACTAAAAATTGGGACCTAGGGAATCTTGAAAGACAAACAACAAACAACCAAACTTTGTAAGGGGATTTAAAAAAAAAAAGACAGATTAGAGGAATTAAGAAACATAATTAATTAAAATGTGTAGACTCCATATGAAACCTATTTCAAATATACAAAAAAAATTCTGTAATAGTTTAGACAATTGGAAATTTGAATACTCACAAAATACCTGATGATAGTAAGAAATAATTACTTTTTTTACCCTTCTATTCACTCTTCTTTATGCTTAATGTTTCTCACAATAAAAAAGTTTTAAAAACTGATGGGAGTAAAATTTATAATAATAATCATTAATACAGTGAAACAGAAGGAAACCTAATAATTAAAGTAGGGCCGGCTCTTGCTGAGAGAATGCAGATGTTAAGTAGGACCGTAAGCCAGTGTGGCTGTCACTAAGGCTGACAGACAGGCCATGTGAAGGCCATGCATGATGCACATCTCTAGAGAGAAAGCATCAGGAATAAATGATTTTTACTGTTCTTTAAATAGATTCGTATAGCCCGAGCTGAAAGCTAGTTCTATTCCTGTTGAAGGATATTATTCAAGTCCCACTATTCCCACATTACTGCATTTGCCGAGAAAAAAAATGAAAGAACACAATTTCTACAAAAAATTGACATCCTTCTCCAATTTACCAATTCCCTAGAGGTATTTCACATTTTTAAAAAAGACCAGTTGCAAAAGAACAGCCTATGAACAAGACAATACTTTAAGGAACTACAATGTAAAGATAAACAGAACATTGTAGATTTTATGTCTGTGTTATACACAGACATAATACAGACCACAGAATAAGTTTTCTGTTCTCTTTCCTGCAAATTATTAAGTCAGTATTTTAAATATGTTTTTTTCACTACAACATTACAACCCTAATGACAAAGATTAGGTGTTAACCTAATCAATACCTTTTTAGATTGTTTATGCTACGTTAATAACTTTCCTTCTAATAAATCTTACCTTGATTTAATGAAATGACAGGTATTCGATTAGCATTATATAAAAAAATGTCTGCTCCATTTTCTTTGTTTCCAGACGAACTAGAATTCAGACTCAATGTGAGCCACAACTGGAGAAGTGATTCCAACTGAAAAAGAATGTAAATTGACAGAAAGAAAATGTACCTATTAGGAAATACCATTTAAGCAAAAATCTCATGTATGAATCCTTATGAGTAAATGATTTTTCTATTAAATACTTCTTCTGGGGACTTCCCTGGTGGTCCAGTGGTGAAGAACCCACCTTACAATGCAGGGGACACGTGTTCGATCCCTGGTCAGGGAACTAAGATCCCACATGCCATGGGGCAACTAAGCCCACGCGCCACAACTACTGAGCTTGCGTGCCTCAACTAGAGAGCCTGCATGCTGCAAACTACAGAGCCCACATGTTCTGGAACCCGCTCGTCACAACTACAGAGCCCATGCACCATGGAGCCTGCGTGTCACAACTAGAGAGAGAAAACCCTTACGCCACAACTAGAGAGAAGCCCGTGCGCTGCAATGAAGAGCCCGCATGCCACAACAAAAGACCCTGCATGCCTCAGCTAAGATCCTGCATGCCACAACTAAGACCCAACACAGCCAAAAATAAATTAAATAAATAAATAATAAAAATAAATGTTAAAAAATAATACTTCTTCTGGTTACTTTCAATTCAGTTCACAAGCAAACACATCTTAAAATTCTAGATCAAATGAAATTTAACTGAATTAAAATTTATAATTTACCTAATATAAATGTTTTACTAAATTAAAAGACGTGATTCAAGTCTTTAAATGCAGGTGTGTGTATAATATGTAGTTGGAACAAAAGCAGTAAAGCTTAAAATCATAAAAGTTATAAATAACCTATCACTGAGGAGCTGGGTTAATCAAAGTATCTCCAACATTTTTTCATCAGAGTATGACAAAGAAATCATCCCTGTTTGGTTGAGACTGATCTGCCCGTTTATTTTCATCTTTTCTAGGCTGGCAATGATGTCTAAAAATACACAATTTCTCCTGAAGTCATACCTGAACGTGATGGACTTGAAGCATGGAAAAAAGTTTGTTGAAACAAACATTTAACATTGGGACAGATGATAACTGTATAATGAGCTGGCTGGATTGGTTCGCCGCTTGTAAACCCCCTAGAAGCGAATCGTCTGTTCCAGTGGGAGACTGTGATACTGAAAATTAAACACAGTTATGATTTTATACACAAAGTATCAGGAGAAATGTTAACTAGTTATTAATATGTACAGGTAAGTCAAGGTATATTTTTTTAAAAATTAAAATTGCATTCTTTAAAACGGTTCAGCATTGTATTATTTGAAAACCTGTTTTTACAACATTACTTGAAAGTTCAAAAGATAATCACCACAAAGAGAAGCTCCCAAATTCACAGGACTTGTCCACAAAGGGAGAAGAACATTACTCTCTATAAATTTTTATTTTCAATTTTTTCCTAATTAATAAGACGGAGGAGAAAAGGGAAAGAAAAAAGAACACTGCCTATTTCTTGAGAAGGTAGTTTTAGAATAACCTAGACTCTAATCCATTGATTCTCAACCTTGATAGCACATTAAAATTGCCTGGGAAGTGTTCAAAAATTCTGATGCCAGGATACACACACCAAACTAACTGAGTATATATTCATGGGGAGCAGAGAAATAAAGGGATGTTAAGAGAGTTTTTCATATATTTAGAAAGTTTTATATTAAAAGGAGAACACAGTTCTGCACAGGAAAATAATCAAAAGATAGAATATATCGAGAAACAGAACACTAGACGAATCTTCTCTTTTTCTCCTTTTTTATATACTTCCTAAGGCAAGAAATACAGAATGCAAACCAAAAGACTTCAGTTTAACATAGGAAGATCTAAAAATCCAAATTTCTCTATTGAAATGGGTTGGGAACTTTACTTCATAGGAGGAGGACATGATGTGCTTCCTAGGTTCTAACTAGTATCTCTACACCTTTACTCACCACCATTACCCACCATGTTTTTATTTTTCTTGGCCTAAGAAAAATAAAAATATCACCATCACCTCAGCACAGCTCCCATCTTAAGATAGACAGGCTGCTATCTAACTATACTCACCTGACAGAAGGGGATCTACCGAACAACATCAACAGTCAGCAAACCATGTCCTAAAAGCCAAATCTGACAGGCCACCAGATTCTGTAACACGGTTTCTTTAATAGCCGTGCCTATTCATTTAGGTATATATTGTCTACAGCTGCTTTCCTGCTACAAAGTCAGAGTAGACCTGCAACACACCCTGTATAGCCCCAGAAAGCCTAAAATATTTACTATCCAGTCATTTACTATAAAAAGTTTTTCTTCTTTTGCTGTAAATAATTAGGTAGTAAATCCTCTCAATTCTGTAGTTCAATCAGGCCCATTTGGCTATCTTCATTATCTAAGTCTTCCATCTTGGTCTTAAAGGAAGATAAAGATGTTACTATTAAGAAACCCACTTTATCATAAATTTGGATATAATGCAACGAACTCCCAGGCAGCTAGCTATGCAGGCTCCCCCAGGAATTTCATTAACTGCACACCACCACCACAACAAAAACATGACTTGGGTTTTTGGACTGAACTTATGAACACTACATGGAGGTAATTTGTTCCCCCTCTGCTCTCCTGATTCATTAATCCTTTGTCTTATTTCTCAACTTCCTACTAACTTAGCACGGGAGAATTTAAAAATCCATCCTTACTGAGTGCACCTGAAAATAATCAGGAGATGAACTATTCATGGTAATTCTCTAAGAATGGTGACTTTTACTCACAGGTAGGAGATGTATTTGTTAATGCCTGTAAAATGGAATCTGCTTCTAGGGTTGACATCATTTTCAACATAAGTTCTGCTTGTTGTTCAAGTCCAACTTCTAGACGAGCATCTAGGGCTACAGAAAGCAATTAAAAGAAAAAACAAAACCTATTTGATAATTATTATTCACGTCCTACTTCCTACAATAAAATGTTGACATCTGAACCCAAAACAGGGTGAGGAGTGTATCTTCACATCAGAACAACCTGGCATGGGGTATGAGAGTTACAGCAGGTAACAACATCTGTGCAAAGGAGGCTATAGATGGGAGAGTAGATATATAAAGAGAGGTAGATCAAGTAAGTGAAGTAATGATAATGGAAGCAAATAAATTAAGAATAATGAGAATCAGGTACCTCACTATCAGAGAAAAGAGAAATATGGAAAAGGAAAAAACTAATATGAAGCTTATGGAGTCGATTACTGTTAGATTAACTGATATATCAATGCGGACTCACGGCATTCTAGATGGATAGACAGACAGACAAATATCGAAATAAATATAAACACAAATGTGTGTACACACTCCCTAGATCTTTCCATCAAGAGAGTGTGGAACAGCCAAAAATTAACAGCAAGTCTATCTAGCAGTCAAATCTTGAATTCTTAATCACATTTCTCCACTAAAAGGTTTTGAAATACCATTTTCCTTCATGAAGTGGCTAATTCCCAGTCTGGGGAAGGGAAAGTAAATGATGAGCCTGGGGCATTTTGTTATGCCAGAAAACAGGGAAGTGTTCAAAGAAATATGAGGACATTTCAAAAAGACAGAGACCAGATTAAAGGAGATACCATGGTCAAATCAGGGACATTTCGAACATCAAAATAAATAATGACAACACTGCGAATGTACTTAATGCCACAGAATTGTACACTTAAAAATGGCTAAAATGGGGCTTCCCTGGTGGTGCAGTGGTTGAGGGTCCACCTGCCAATGCAGGGGACACGGGTTTGTGCCCCGGTCCGGGAGGATCCCACATGCCGCACAGCGGCTGGGCCCATGAGCCACAGGCGCTGAGCCTGCGCGCTTGGAGCCTCTCCTCCGCAACGGGAGAGGCCACAACAGTGAGAGGCCCGCGTACCGCAAAAAAAAAAAAAAAAAGGCTAAAATGGAAAATTTTATGATCTCTTGAATTTACCTCAATAAAAACATGAAAATAATGATAACAAATTATAACCCACTGAATAAAATAGGAAACCACTGGTCTATTCGAAACTAAGTGAATAAAATAATAACTTTTTAAAGAAAGAATAGATTCCAAGTATTATTCTGCCACTCCAACCCATCCAAATTTTCTTACAAAAGGGAAAAGAATAACTTTTCACTGGAAAATATTGGTAGACATCTCCTTTATCAAGTAATTAAACTTAAAACCACCAGCAGTGGTCCAAATTAAAATCATGAGCCACCTAATAGGATGCAGTAAGAAAACTTGAGCAGTACACTTTCTTGATATTTATGCCAAAAACACATGACCACAATCTAATTGTGAGGAAATAGCATACAAACCCAAATTGAGGGACATTCTACTGAGTAACTGGCCTATAATCATCAAAAGCACCAAGGTCATGAAAGTTACCTCTGACAAAGTGTGGCAGACTGAATAAGACTAAAGAGATATGATAATTACGGTTGATGCTTGAACAACACAGTTTGAGCCACATGAGTCCACTTATACATGGACTTTTTTCAACAAATATGTATGCACCATCCATAGTTGGTTGAATGCATGGATGCAAAACCTTGGAGACGGAGGGCCAACTGTAAAGTTACACACAGAGTTCCAACTGTGTGGGAGTGGGCCCCCCACCCCCACCAATTTTGTACTGGATCATTTTGCATAAAGGGCATAATTTAGACATAACTGCTGAAACCTGAATGGGGTCTTAAAGTTACTAA
The DNA here is from genome assembly GCF_005190385.1 of Monodon monoceros. NCBI lineage: Eukaryota > Metazoa > Chordata > Mammalia > Artiodactyla > Monodontidae > Monodon > Monodon monoceros. The sequence goes on from NW_021703775.1 coordinate 62,775,628, forward strand.
TGTTAATTTCCTGATTTTGATGGAATGTGCTTCCTGATGTGTTTATGTAGAAGAAATGTTCTGCTTTGTAAAACAAACAAAATAAAACAAAAAAACATCAGATTACCAACTTACTCCCAAATGGGTCAGGATAACAAATGTTCTCTGTATTAACTTGCAACTTTTCAGTAAATGTATGATTGTTTCAAAATTTAAGAAAAGATTTTATTTTTAAAAAAAAGTTATATACTCTGTGACTAGAAGAGTGCAAAAATAATACTCAACGTGATTTCTTTCTGTTTACAGATAAAATATAAATTTATTATTAACAATAAAAATAAAAGGAAGCACAATTAATTAAAACCACCAGCAAACCCACACAACTCACAAATATATTTTGCAAAGTGTTATTCTGAGAAACAAAAACTAGACCATAAATAGCAGCTCTTCTAAACTGACTGACACACAGCTCTGAATGACAGTCACTCTCACGGCACCCCTGCAATAATAAACCCTCTCAGCAAACACTCAGGATCAAATTCTCAGGAGACAAAGAATACATAAATTGAGGACTTGTTTTAAGAATAGCTTATGCCTTAAAATATGAACACACACTTACCCTGAGACACTGAAACACTAACTGTCTGTGATCCATTCTTCTCTGTATTTGCTGGTGGCTTTGCTACAGGAATTCCAAGACCTCCTATGTATGGGTTGTAATTGTAGGTGCCATAATCAGCACCCCAATAGTCATACCATGTACTGCTTATTGGCTTAAAAGAATAGGAAAAAACTGTGGTTTATTTTTGCCTCTTCACGAAGAGTGACATATTATTTACATTACCTAAAGTCAAACAGGGCTACAAAATAAACGTTCTCCTTACCCTTTAAATTTCTAAAACATAATCTTAATGATTAAAGGAATGGTTCATAATATTCTCTCCATTTTATCCCAAAATCTAAAAAAACCTTATTTGTTAGACTCTGAGAGGTAATTAGCATCTTTAATAAAATCTCTTACACACAAAATGAACCAAAATAAAGTATTAGGGAGGTATCTCCTTTAGAAAAAGTAGCAGCTAACAAAGAAGTAGATTCTGCAATGAACCCAACTTGGATAAGCATAAATGCTGCTTGAAATGTCAAGAGTCCATAACCATACCTCCCATGCTTATTAGTGGTTCTTATTATCATATAAGATAATGTTAGTGGCTATATTAATAAAACGATGTAAGTCCTCCGTATACTATTCCACTAGTCCTATAAAAAATCTACTATAGTACCTAGAGGAATTTAATTTTGAGTAAGCTAAATAATGAGTTATAAAAAAATAAAAAATAAATAAAAAAAATAATGAGTTATATTAGGTGTATACTTTTGTCTTTTAAGTAATTAATAAACCAGAAGTATATGATGAAAGGTTTTAATTGCAAAGAATACTCTACTATATCGTACCTTAAAAACTTTGGCTGCAAGAGGATCCTTTTCCAAATCAATATCTAAAGGATCAATGTCAACTTCCATTAGATCCTGAAGTAGCTCAAGATCAATTTCTTTATCTTTTTCCAAAGAGGAAAGAGGAGGTGCACCTTCAAATAATTGAAAGTGATTTTTTTTTGGTGGAGTACATAACATAAAATTTAACCAATATATTGCTTTTAATTACAGAAAAAGTTAATTTACTTATACATAATACATATTTCTACTGATACAAAAATCTCTAAATTTTTATACTTGACAATTAAGCGTAAGTATGCAAAAATATCACCCTATAACACACAATTAAGAACACTAGTGCAATAATATGTGACTTCCTAGGGGAAAAGACCGTATGATTAATCCTTGTTGAATCAAGTTACATAAACTTTGTTGTTAAAAATAATCATTAACCATTTCTAGAATGAACAATGTTATTCATTTTATTGCCTCCAATATGTAATTCATTATATTACATCCAGTAGTTAAGGAAATAATACCAGGTATTAAAGTGAAAAGCAAAGATTTCAGTTTTAAGGCTGCTATTCACCTTATTTTTCTATCATGAATTGGAAATGATTTTGCTCTCAGATGACTCCAAATTTTTAACTAGCCTTTTATGCCTTACAACTCTTATCTTCCTTCCCTTCCCACCCTCTATTATTCAACATATATTTATAGAATGCCAAGAAAATACTAGCCTGTATTAGGGTCTGAGTATATAAAGATTAATAAAATAAATGTCCACCCTCCAACAAATTAACAGAGGTGAGGGTACACTACAGAAATTAAACCAACTACAACGTAATAGGTGCTATCAGAGACGATCTAGAATGTAGGCTGCACTGTAGGCAGCACCGACGGCAGTCTCAAGCATTGCTGGTGGTAATGGAAAAAGCTTCTTGGAGGAGAGCATGCTTTACGGGAATCTTAGATAAGAAGTTCACCATGCAAACTAGAGAAGAAAGTCTACTCCAGATAAAGGGACTATCAGACAGAAAGGATAAAATCATGAAAGAATCTAAGATTAAGGAATGAAACAGATGAAATGACCACAGCATTGCAAAACAGTCTTCAAAAGTAAGGAATACACCACAAAGGATTGCACACACTAAGATACACATTATAGTTTTTGAAAAGGCAGAAAACAAAGAAAGAAAGAAAAAGAGAACAAGAGCCTTGCCATCTTTACCACTGTGTATCTTTAACTGTTTTCTAGGTTGTAATTCTTTCAACATAGCCAAATAAGACCATATCAAGATAACACAGACCCTGTGAAAGGATACCATTTTATTTTAATACGCATTCAGAGAATCAAAGCAAAATATACTTATCAGGAAAATAACTGATATGGCTACTAAGGCCAAAGACCTAATATAAAACTTAATTTTATACTTCATTAATATTCTTAATTTTGAAACATGTTTCATTTTTTTAAAAAAGAGCTATGGATATTTTAAGTAAAAAATTTAAAGAATGTACCTGTTATATCATGTGTCAAAGGTTCGTCTATAGTTTCCAGCAACTGAGCTGAAGACTGCTGCAGGGCATCATCAGAGTCACCAGCTGTTGCACCTACATCATCACTCACTGTTCCTTCCTCCATGGCTTCTGCAGCTACTGGAGCCAGCAACTCTCCTGCAGGTAAGAAGAGCATCCTAACTGCTTTAGTAATTAGTAAACAGACATCCAAAACATAGTTTTTCATCCAGTATTGAGAACAGCATGTGTACTCTACCAACCACAAAAGATTCTGAGGCAAATGAGTCCACACCTACCCAAGGAAATGCTAGGGCTCACTGCATTACCCTCAAATGCTAACTAATAGCAAACACAAAATGTGCGATATGAACAAGGAGTTATTATAATCACTTTACACACATTAACTCACTTATTCATCAAAATAACTTCATAAGAAAGATACTTTTATTATCCTTATTTTACAGATGAAAAAACTGAGGAGCAGGGAGTACCTTCCTCAAGTGCACATAAAGAATTAGGAAGCAGCCCACTGCTGGTATTAACAAGGAAGTTGACTAGCTCCAATATCCCTGTACTCTGTAACCTAACTCCTCCATAAAAACTTGCATTTATTACAAGTGTCAACATAATTAAACGCAAAAGTAATTCTAAATGGCTGCTACTGCCATACATGAAAGAGACATTTTATACTTTTGAGGAGCTCACAGTTTCCTTTAAAGATTAGTCAAGCAGCAACAAGCTAATTTTGACATACCTTATTAAAAATAAATCCTAACAAACCTGCTAAAATATCCTGTAGCATACAAGTTAAGGAATATTGAGCCCAAGCACCACCCCAAGATATATCTCCTCTATTGAAGTCAGTTCCAACCAAAAGTAATAGCAGTCTTTCCAGTTGGGGTTCATTCACAATCTCACACAGATGTATAGTTGGCCTCGTGGCATTCGCAATGCGTGCAAGAACCTGTAATACATTTTATAAAATCATACACTTAAATAGCAATTAAATATGTTTTTTCCAAAAATAAAGCATTGAAGTAACTGCTTTCAATGAGATATGCTTTTGATGTCAAAATAATTATTTGATGTAAATGCAAAAGAAATGTAATTTCATGGATCAAATATTAAAATCCAGGTAAAAACCTGAGTTAAATAGTTTAAAATAATTTCTATAAGCAATGAATATGCTACAGGAAAGCTTTCAGGGCATTAATACACCCTTCATTGCTATAATCTGACACTCGTTTGTAGATTTCCTATCCTGATAATAATAATTTCCTATCCTAATAGACAAAAGGTAGGCTGTAGATAGACATACCCACATTACTTACATTTCAAATCTACATTAATCTAGTTTTAACTAGGTTAAAAATATACATTAGGGGCTTCCCAGGTGGCGCAGTGGTTGGGGGTCCACCTGCCGATGCAGGGGACACAGGTTCATGCCCCGGTCCAGGAAGATCCCACATGCCGCGGAGCGGCTGGGCCTGTCAGCCATGGCCGCTGAGCCTGCGCGTCCAGAGCCTGTGCTCCGCAACCAGAGAGGCCACAACAGTGAGGGGCCCGCGTACCACAAAAAATATATATATATATACACATTAGGTCTCCTAAGAAATAAGTGCCAAAATATTTTTAAAACCTTTCAAGGCACATTAAAAAAAAAACTAAACTGCATAAAAGGAAAACCAGTGAAAGCACTTTTATTTCTCTTAAAAATCAATTAAAAACTGCATTTTTTCTTATTTCTTTCTCTTACTAAGTCTGTATAATTATAAATTATGCCTACTCGTTTACTTACCTTACAAACAAATAATAAGAGATCTGCATGGCATGTAAAATCCATGGAGAGGAGAAAAAGGACAAGTTTCTGGACTACTGAAATACAACGTTCATGGGCCAGGGTAAATGGAAGTGGTTCTATCTCTGGGCTTTCCTTTGTTGTTGTAACTTCTGTGTCTAAATTAGAACGAGACCACTCTGCTGTCCGACGTAATCGAATTAAATCCTTAAAGTGCTGTACACAGAAATTTACAATATTTAAACCACTGTTTATTGAATGAAAATTCTTTCAGTAAAAGTTTATTTATGAAATGAAAATATTCACTCAGAAAACTTACAACTTCTAAAGAACAAAATTTTTAGGCAAACCATAAGCTTCAAAAAGTAAGATTATTAAAAACTATACTGACCAATATACCTCATGTCCTATTTTAAAATAAGGTATCAGATACATAACAGAATATCAGAAAGGTGAAATTCTATAGAAAGGCTACATCAGGTCAAATCTAACATTTTAAATAAATATTACCAAAACATCCTAAATATAATCATAAAAGGTGAATGGTAAAGAAACCTATATATACTAAGTACAGAGTATTAATTCATTTCAAACTCTGATGGAGTAACTGTAATTTCATATTTACAGAAACACAATATGTAAACTTGGTTGCTACATATAAATGTTATCCCCCAAATTTAAAAAATATATCATTATTTTTAAAAATTTTACGTATAAAGGACACATTAGGAAAACCATATATTTCCTGAGTCCTTTTATCTTCAATTTACTGGAACACAATTCACTTTAGAAGAAATACACTAGAAAAATACTTTAAGCCCACATTAATCATATATTTACTTGAGGTAAAAGCTACCTTTCCCAAAAAAGGTACATAGAATAGATTTTTGTTGATAAGGAGAATAACAAAGTTTCCTGATCATTACTAAAAATACTTAACTATTCAAGTAACTTAAAATACTAAAAGGGAGAGTGACTTTTCTAAGATAATTACATTAAAAAGTAAAGATCATACCTTTGAGGTCGCCTGCTTTAATTTGGCTTGCTCTACCAGAAGTTTATATGATGATCCTTTGTTGCTTTGTATTTTTTCTTTTTCCATCTGTTCCACCAAAGCCTTCTGTTTTGCTTTTAGTAAGTTAAGTTGCTTTAAAAAAAAAAAAGTTTATCTTATAGTTAACAGTGTTAAAAACAACAAAGTAAATTATTATACTCCTCAGAATCCATACATCAAACTAATGGAATAAGTAATTCTCTGAAAAATCTAGTTTAAACTATGTTGCTGATTTTTTAAAAATCACTTCCAAATTCCAAATAAAAGATCTCCCCCCCGTTGTAATTAAGAAGTAATCAATTTCTTACCCATGGGAGAAGGGAAATAACTGGAATACTTTTTTATGTAAGCCACTAATGAGATTGACTGATGGAGTATTTTTTAAACAGAGGAAAAGAATTATTTTTAAATACATGGGGAAAATTCTTTTATTGTACAATATTCTTAGCTTGGCTTTTATGGGAATCTTCAAAAGTAGAACATTTTTTGGTATGTCTATGTTTTTTATTAATTAAAAAGTTTATTGCAGTAACTGTAAATTCACATGCAGTTGTTAAAAAATAATGCAGAGACCTCTTGTACACTTTACCCAATTTGTTGGTTCAGGTATCCACCACTACAGTTAATACTGTACACCATCACCATCACAAGGTTTCCTCATGTTGTCCTCTTATGCTGCCCGCCCTCCTCCCTCCTATCCTATCTGTCCCATCCCTACGCCTGGCAACAACTAGTAGGTTGAAATGAACAAATAGACCAACAAGGAGAAAAAAATTTCTGCCTAGAAAGACCTTGAAAATCTGCTGAATGACAAAACCACTTTGCCATATATCCATTATGCAGAACATTACTCTAAACAGAAAGTCACTAGAACGTTATAGCCATAATTATAAATGCACAATTTAGTTAAGAACTTAATCTACCTTTTCAAGGAATAGTTCCTAAATTTCTACTGTTGCTACATATTTTTGTTATCAGCAAGAAAAAGAACATTATATTATAAAGAAATATCCATTTGGCTGTTATCTCCATATATGAAGAAAAATATATCATAAATTAAAACCAGCATGCACGTGTATTAAATAATCAATACATGGTATGTGAATGTGAGAAGAACAAATCAGTATTTTCAGAAAATTGTTCCAAAAGTTCTACAATTAACATATACAACAACTGCAATCAAGAAAAAATATAATCTTTATTTTGAAGCAACCATAATCTTAATCAACAATTTATATTGCTGTACAAAGACATTTTTTCCCTAACTGTCTGAGAATAAGTTGGCAACCTGATGACCAATCACCCCTGAATACTTTAATGTGTATTTCCTAGAAACAAGACCCTTCTCCTACAAACCATAATACAACCACTAAAATCAAAGAAGTAACATCCATGCACTACTAACAACTAACTATTCCTCAGACCCCATTTTTTTTTGCGGTACGCGGGCCTCTCACTGCTGCAGCCTCTCCCGTTGCAGAGCACAGGCTCCGGATGCGCAGGCCCAGCGGCCATGGCTCACGGGCCCAGCTGCTCCGTGGCACGCGGGATCCTCCCGGACCGGGGCACGAACCCGCATCCCCTGCATCGGCAGACGGACTCTCAACCACTGCGCCACCAGGGAAGCCCCAGACCCCACTTTTAAGTTTTGCTAACTGTCCCAAAAATGTCCTTTATAATAAAGCATTAAATAGTAAAATACTGCTAAGAAAAATCCACTGGATCATTCTCTAGGTTTGTTTTCCATCTTCATATCCTAAAGTAAATAGAGCAAATATAATCATTAAGTGCTCGATAAATTTTAGCTGAATTTGAAATTTCAGGTGATGATTAGTACCACCTAAAATTAGTTAGGAGTCTCAAATGGAAAAAGGAGTTGAGGGAAAAGCTTCACATCATTTTTCTTGCAAAAGGCCAATAGTTGCTCATAGCTGAAAAATTCAGTAGTAAAACTAAATAATTTATTGCTGAGTTCATATTTTTTAAAAAGCCCAAAAGCTTTCACAAACTTTCAGATCTTAAAGGCGTTCTTATAAAATCTCATTTCATCTTAAATCAATTATACAAATATTTTTAGATGACATACTAGGCTCTATACCGGGTATCAAAGATACAGTATATATTCCTGTATATACTGTAAGACAAAGAGGAAGACACGTTTTAAAATAAAGAACTGGCTCATAAGAATCTGACATCAGCTATAAACTCAGGTTAATAAAAGAATCCCAACAAAAAAGTATGATAAATATAATGAAAGGAAAAATATAGGGTACATGGGGAACATATTTTATGGGATAATAACTGAGAAACCAGGGAAAACGTCTTTGAGGAAGTGAATGTAAACTAACATGTGAAAAATAAGTTAGATTATCCAAGCAAAACAGTAAATTCAGTAGTTGGTGGGAAGGAGGGGAGGGATGGGGGATAAGCACATATTAAAATCCTGGATGAAAAAACTGGTGTAGGTGGTCCAGGAACCCACATTCAATATGGCTAGACCAAAATTCAAACCTGAAAGTTAGATGGGCAGATGACAGAGATACTAAAGCTATGTTAAGGAGTTTGACCGTCATCCAAAGTTCAACTGGAAACCACTAATAATTTAGAGAAGGAGTGATATGATTAGGTTTGTATCTAAAAGAACTCTGTAGGGGCAGCATGAAAAATGGATTGGACTGAGAAAGAACCAAGGCAGATAGGCCTTCTGACTAGGCAAATGACGGCTGCACTTAGAATGGTAGTAATAGACATGTGAAGAGGTAGACAGTTTTTTTGTTTTTTGATGTGTACCATTTTTAAAGTCTTTATTGAATTTGTTACAATACTGCTTCTGTTTTTTTATGTTTTGGTTTTTTGGCCGTGAGGCATGTGGGATCTCAGCTCCCAGGGATTAAACCCACACCCCCTGCATTGGAAGGCGAAGTCTTAACCACTGGACCGCCAGGGATGTCCCTACAGTTTAAAGGACATTACCAAAAATCTGTAAACTACATATTGTTGCCATCTTACAAATAAGGAACTCAGACTCAAACGTGTCAAATAATTTCCCTAAATTAACTAGTTCATTAAATATCATACCTAAGGTCTGATGGCAGGTCTATCTCATGCAATGTCTCAAACATTAAAACAAACCAACCAAACAAAAAAAAATACTGAAAATTACCTGTTTATGATGAACTAGCTGCTTTCTTATTTTTCTGGAATATAATCTATCAAGGCTACTGCTGCCTTTGGAAGACCTATTTATGTTCTGGGTGTGCAGATTATTATTAATAAAACTCCACTGGTTACCTACAGGGCAAGGAAAAGTTGTATTAATAATCCTGTTAAATGTGATTTTAAAGTACTGTTCACACCCAGAAAACATAAAATGATAAATGTGTCAATAACGACAGAGCAATTTTTTAAAAAATTAAGGAAACCATCGTAAAGAAATTGCTAAGAACATCTGACCTTAGAAAAGTTAACCTAGATCCTAAATGACTTTAAGACCACAGTTCTCTCTGCCTCCAATCCTTTCATTAACAGCCAACTTTCTCCACAACTGTTTAAAATTGATCTCTGTACAACACAACTTTGATAATGTCGCTCAACTTTAACAACAACAAAATGCTCACTATTGCCTATTTTGAACTCACATGCTTTTTGTACAGGGACCCAAAAAAAGGGATACTCAATCTGATTTAATGACTGCAAAAATAAAGTTGGATAGTTTAAAAAACATGCTGTGTAGCTCTACTTATTCTCATTTTGGAATATGTCCAGATTATTCCTTGTCACTCTGCTCAGTTCAGGCTTAATCCCATACTTTAACCATCCTCAATGATTTTTTCATGTCTACTTAACCTAATGACATCTTTTTCTGTTTTCTATTATCCTTTTGTCAAGTCAATTCAAATTCTTCAAGCCCTAAAACAATGTCTTCTACTAATGTATTTCCATAATACATGAATACTGTAAATAAAAACTAACTCCTCCCATACCATCTGTTACATTCCAACTTTACAGGTAGTTGTATTTAATTGTGTCTTAATTCTACATCCTATAACTGAGACATATAGCATTTGTTAAAAATATTCCCTGTACATGAAAAGAATTCCCCACCCTATTCTCAAACATAATGTGTACCATAAACAACTGATTCATTGGGCTGGCCAAAAAGTTCATTCAGGATTTTCTGTAACATCTTATACCTATAAAACATCTCAAGTGATCTTTTTTTAATATTATAATCCTAACAATGTATAAAATTCTAAGTTTTAAGGCACTTACTATCTGTATTTACATATTAGATGTAGCTACTTCATAAAGTCTTGTTAACTTGGAAGAGGAGAAGAAAATTTGTCTTGTACTTTGTCTTTCATTTAAAAAATTTTCTGTGCTTTAAGCTTATGGAGAAAGATTACAACTCACAAAAATCTGAGAATTTCTATATCTAAGCATAAAAGTCATTTGTAGTTAATTAGTAGAAACATTTTATAATAGTAAATGGAATGATATACTAAACTAAATACAATAGCTCTTCACAGATTTCCTTTTTATAAACTTCACCTATATGTACATTATTCCTAGTAAAGTTAATATTTTACATAAATTACATACAGCTGGAATCTCCAGGCCAATGCCAGTTCTGGAAAAACTGGGTAGTCACTCAAAATCCCCACCAACAGATTATTATAAACTTCTGATACCTGTCATAAACCTCTCCCTGTCTTTACCATTCAAAGGTTTCTTTGCAGCTGCTGCTTCGTCTTCTACAGTTGCCACATAATCCAGCAACCTGGACACCAGCATAACAACCCAACTGATCATGGGAATATCTAGTACTCCTGAATAGAAATGTGAGGAGAAAAAATAATCAGGGGACTCTAAGAATCCTAATGAAATCTGATAAAATAATTATAAAATTAAGACATTTTATAAATCCAAAACACACCATATAATTATGAACACTAATATTTATTCATAGTAAGCCTCAAAGCTGAAACCTATGGCCAAAAATGAAGTAACACATCAAATCAAATGGAAGACATGACAAATGCTTCTTGGTACAAAAACAGATTCATAAGTGTAGCTTAAATCTAACAGATAATAACTTATAAACTAGAAAACAAGGTATAAGAGGCTATTCTTAAGACTTACAGGTGACTGAAATTTAAAAAGTCTCTCAAGTTACAATTCATACAGTTTTAAACTATGCTCTAACGTTTTTATTCCAATAACAATTTTCTTGCTCAAATGAAGCTCATTATCCATGATGAGAACAGCAATGCTGCCTTAAAGCTTAAACACAAGAGTTTGATTTTATCTATGATAGTATAAAAACAACATACCCACAACAATTCCCAAGTTCAAAACTCACATAAAGAAAAGGTAACATATTTTAAAAAAGCAGTAACCATATGGCAGTCAATCACACGAAGGCTGATCATTCTAAAAAGTCTACATCATAAAAATATTAAAGTGTGCAGCAAAATGAATAGTAAAATAAATATTTCAGACTACTCATTTTATAAAAGTAGTATTTACAGGAATCTTACGTTTTTACTAAAGATCACTAATTTAAATAATACCTTCTGTCCTCCTATGCATGGGTAACTGCGGCTGAAGAGGTGACAGTAAATTATCCAACAGATTAAGTAAGCTTTCTAATACTCCACTATTACTAAGTGATCTCTGACCAATGCAGGAAAGTAACATGAAGACCCTAAAAAAAAAAAAAAAGGTACAAATAAAATAGCCAATATGAATCACTTTAAGTGTTCATCTTAAAATTAATTCACTTTGTAATCTAAGACAGTAACGATAGAATATCTGGTTATTAGTAAGATTTATATCTGGAAGTATAATGTTAAAATTAGCTCTTTTTCAGCTACTGCTTATATTTTCTAATTTTATCTACAAGAAATCAACAAGAGAGAACTGTATAATAGACTCGAAAATATAAATTTGATACATAAAATAACATGATCTGATAGGAAATATTTGTAAACACAGATCTATAAACTCCACAGATTCAGTTAGGAAACTAAAGAATATAGTCCAGTTACATCATGTAGAATCTTCTTCAAAATGCCCTTCACTGGGCATTCCTCAAACTGTGAAAAGACAGGCTTTAGTTCATTGCTCCACACTCGGTATCCACATACATAAGATTTCCAAATCAGAACATTGCGGGAAGCATAAGTCACTAATAACAAATTACTCCAATATTTTCTGACCTACCTATCCTGTGGAAAGATGAGAAGTTGCTCTGAATTGTACAGTTCCTGAAGAACATTAGAAAGAAACTGGCCCCACCATCTTTCACCACCACAGAGTTGAACCAGTAGAAGACCAGTATGTAACCGTATCTTTGGGGTTCCACTGATGCACAGGTGTTTAAAAAGCTCTTCACAGGCCTGGGCATGGAATGTACTCTGCAAAACTGCAGGAACAGAGTGTCCTATTACAAGAAAGAAAACAGTAAAATTTCCTATTTAAGAGCATGCTGTAGTATCAACATCAGCATCCCTAGACAGGCTTTCCTCTTTACCAGCATATTTTTGGTCTATATATTTTCCTATTCATTTATTTACTCCTTATATGTAGAATTTTAACTGTCAAATACTTGGAGAAAAGAAGAATTAGCAATTATATCAATTATGTTTCTTTTTTGGTGGAGTTCAGTGTATCAGATGGCTGTGTGTGCACGTGCGCACATTACATCATATATAATAATCAAAAATAGCTCCTGGTTAGAAAATGACAGTTCTGTATTAGATTAGCAATTTATTAACAGTTTTCACTGTTGCACTTTCAAACATTATTTATTATTTTGCTAGTAACACAATGATGTGACACATCAATAGCAGAAACTCAAGAAAAAAATCATCAAAAATCTATTTAAGAGATAGCCTCTCCACCAGAGGACAGACAGCAGAAGCAAGAAGAACTACAATCCTGCAGCCTGTGGAACAAAAACCACATTCACAGAAAGATAGACAAAATGAAAAGGCAGAGGGCTACATCCCAGATGAAGGAACAAGATAAAACCCCAGAAAAACAACTAAATGAAAATAGGCAACCTTCCAGAAAAAGAATTCAGAATAATGATAGTGAAGATGATCCAGGACCTCGGAAAAAGAATGGAGGCAAAGATCGAAACGATGCAAGAAATGTTTAACAAAGTCCTAGAAGAATTAAAGAACAAACAAACAGAGATGAACAATACAATAAGTGATTCCTACACTAGAAGGAATCAACAGCAGAATAACTAAGGCAGAAGAATGGATAAGTGACCTGGAAGACAGAATGGTGGGATTCACTGCTGCGGAACAGAATAAAGAAAAGAGAATGAAAAGAAATGAAGACAGCCTAAGAGACCTCTGGGACAACATTAAACACAACAACATTCGCATTATAGGGGTCTCAGAAGGAGAAGAGAGAGAAAGGACCCGAGAAAATATTTGAAGAGACTGTAATTGAAAACTTCCCTAACATGGGAAAGGAAATGGCCACCCAAGTCCAGGAAGCGCAGCGAGTCCCATACAGGACAAACCCAAGGAGAAACACGCCGAGACACACAGTAATCAAACTGGCAAAAATTAAAGACAAAGAAAAATTATTAAAAGCAGCAAGGGAAAAACGACAAATAACACACAAGGGAACTCCCATAACGTTAACAGCTGATTTCTCAGCAAAAACTCTACAAGCCAGAAGGGAGTGGCATGATATACTTGAAATGATGAAAGGGAAGAACCTACAACCAAGATTACTCTACCCAGCAAGGATCTCATTCAGATCCCATGGAGAAATCAAAAGCTTTACAGACAAGCAAAAGCTAAGAAAATTGAGCACCATAAAACCAGCTCTACAAAAAATACTAAAGGAACTTCTCTACATGGGAAACACAAGAGAAGAAAAGGACCTACAAAAAACAAACCCAAAACAATTAATAAAATGGTCACAGGAACATACATATCGATAATTACCTTAAACGTGAATGGATTAAATGTTCCAACCAAAAGACACAGGCTTGCTGAATGGATATAAAAACAAGACCCTCTGGGAGGATCCCACATGCCATGGAGCGGCTGGGCCCAGGAGCCATGGCCGCTGAGTGTGCGTGTCCGGAGCCTGTGCTCCGCAGCGGGAGAGGCCGCAGCAGTGAGAGGCCTGTGCACCGAAGAAAAAAAGCAAAAACAAAAACAAGACCCACATATATGCTGTCTACGAGAGACCCACTTCAGACCTAAGGACACATTCAGACTGAAAGTGAGGGGATGGAAAAGATATTCCATGCAAATGGAAATCAAAAGCAATCTGCAGGGCTTCCCTGGTGGCGCAGTGGTTCAGAGTCCGCCTGCCGATGCAGGGGACGCGGGTTCGTGCCCCGGTCCGGGAAGATCCCACAGGCCGTGGAGTGGCTGGGCCCGTGAGCCATGGCTGCTGAGCCTGTGCATCTGGAGCCTGTGCTCCGCAACGGGGGAGGCCACAACAGTGAGAGGCCCGCGTATGGCAAAAAAAAAAGAAAGCTGCGGTAGCAATATTCATTATCAGATAAAATCGACTTTAAAATAAAGAACGTTACAAGAGACAAGGAAGGACACTACGTAATGATCAAGGGATCAATCCAAGAAGAAGATATAACAATTATAAATATATGTGCACCCAACATAGGAGCACCTCAATATATAAGGCAACTGCTAACATCTATAAAAGAGGAAATCGACAGTAACACAATAATAGTGGGGGACTTTAACACCTCACTTACACCAATGGACAGATCATCCAAAATGAAAATAAATAAGGAAACAGAAGCTTTAAATGACACAACAGACCAGATAGATTTAATTGATATTTATAGGACATTCAATCCAAAAACAGCAGATCACACTTTCTTCTCAAGTGCGCATGGAACATTCCTCAGGATAGATCACATCGTGGGTCACAAATCAAGCCTCAGTAAATTTTAGAAAAATGAAATCATATCAAGCATCTTTTCTGACCACAATGCTATGAGATTACAAATGAATTACAAGGAGAAAAACATAAAAAACAGAAACACATGGACGCTAAACAATACGTTACTAAATAACCAAGAGATCACTGAAGAAATCAAACAGGAAATCAAAAAATACCTAGAGACAAATGACAAAGAAAACACGACGTTCCAAAACCTATGGGATGCAGCAAAAGCAGTTCTAAGAGGGAAGTTTACAGCTGTACAGGCCTACCTCAAGAAACAAGAAAAATCTCAAATAAACAATCTAACCTTACACCTAAAGGAAGTAGAGAAAGAACAAACAAAACCCAAAATTAGCAGAAGGAAAGAAATCATAAAGATCAGAGCAGAAATAAATGAAATAGAAACAAAGAAAATAATAGCAAAGATCAATAAACTAAAAGCTGGTTCTTTGAGGAGATAAACAAAATTGATAAACCATTAGCCAGACTCATCAAGAAAAAGAGGGAGAGGACTCAAATCAATAAAATTACAAATGAAAAAGGAGAAGTTACAACAGACACCACAGAAATACAAAGCATACTAAGAGACTACTACAAGCAACTGCATGCCAATAAAATGGACAACCTGGAAGAAATGGACAAATCCTTAGAGAAGTATAACCTCCCAGACTGAATCAGGAAGAAATAGAAAATATGAACAGACCAATCACAAGTAATGAAATTGACACTGTGATTAAAAATCTTCCAACAAACAAAAGTCCATGACCAGATGGCTTCACAGGTGAATTCTATCAAGCATTTAGAGAAGAGCTAACACCCATCCTTCTCAAGCTCTTCCAAAAATTGCAGAGGAAGGAACACTCCCAAACTCTTTCTATGAGGCCACCATCATCCTGATAGCAAAACCAGACAAACATACTACAAAAAAAAGAGAAAATTACAGACCAATATCACTGATGAATATAGATGAAAAACTCCTCAGCAAAATACTAGCAACAGAATCAAACAACACATTAAAAGGATCATACACCATGATCAAGTGGGTTTTAACCCAGGGATGCAAGGATTCTTCAATATACACAAATCAATTAATGTGATTCACCATATTAACATATTGAAGAATAAAAACCATAGGATCATCTGAATAGATGCAGAAAAACTTTTGACAAAATTCAACACCCATATATAACAAAAACTCTCCAGAAAATGGGCATAGAGGGAACCTACCTCAACATAATAAAGGCCATATACGACAAACCCACAGCAAACATCATTCTCAGTGGTGAAAAACTGAAAGCATTTCCTCTAAGATCAGGAACAAAACAAGGATGTCCACTCTCGCCACTATTATTCAACAGTTTTGGAAGTCCTAGCCACAGCAATCAGAGAAGAAAAAGAAATAAAAGGAATACAAATTGGAAAAGAAGACGTTAAACTGTCACTGTTTGCAGATGACATGATACTATACATAGAGAATCCTAAAGATGCCACCAGAAAACTACTAGAGCTAATCAATGAATTTGGTAAAGTTGCAGGATACAAAATTAATGCACAGAAATCTCTTGCATTCCTATACACTAATGATGAAAAATCTGAAAGAGAAATTAAGGAAACACTCCCATCTACCACTGCAACAAAAAGAATAAAATACCTAGGAATAAACCTACTTAGGGAGACAAAAGACCTCTATGCCGAAAACTGTAAGACACTGATGAAACAAATTAAAGATGATACCAACAGATGGAGAGATATACCATGTTCTTGGACTGGAAGAATCAATATTGTGAAAATGACTATACTACCCAAAGCAATCTACAGATTCAATGCAATCCCGATCAAATTACCAATGGCATTTTTTACGGAACTAGAACAAAAAATCTTAAAATTTGTAGGGAGACACAAAAGACCCCGAATAGCCAAAGCAGTCTTGAGGGAAAAAACCAGAGCTTGACGAATCAGACTCCCTGACTTCAGACTATACTATCAAGCTACAGTAATCAAGATAATATAGTACTGTCACAAAAACAGAAACACAGATCAATGGAACAAGATAGAAAGTCCAGAGGTAAACCCACGCACCTATGGTCAACTAATCTATGACAGAGGAGGCAAGGATACACAATGAGAAAAGACAGTCTCTTCAATAAGTGGTGCTGGGAAAACTGGACAGCTACATGTAAAAGAATGAAATTAGAACACTACCTAACACCATACACAAAAATAAACTCATAATGGATGAAAGACCTAAATGTAAGACCGGACACTACGAAACTCTTAGAGGAAAACACAGGAAGAACACTCTTTGACATAAATCACAGCAAGATCTTTTTTGATTCACCTCCTAGAGTAATGGAAATAAAAACAAAAATAAACAAATGGGACCTAATGAAATTTCAAAGCTTTTGCACAGCAAAGTAAACCATAAACAAAGACAACCCTCAGAATGGGAGAAAATATTTGCAAACGAATCAACGGACAAAGGATTAATCTCCAAAATATATAAACAGCTCATGCAGCTCAATATTATAAAAACAAACAACCCAATCAAAAAATGGGCAGAAGGGCTTCCCTGGTGGCGCAGTGGTTGAGAGTCCACCTGCCGATGCATGGGACACAGGTTCGTGCCCCGGTCCGGGAAGATCCCACATGCCGCGGAGCAGCTGGGCCCGTAAGCCATGGCCGCTGAGCCTGCGCGTCCAGAGCCTGTGCTCCGCAACGGGAGAGGCCACAACAGTGAGAGGCCCGCGTACCACAAAAAAAAAAAAAAGGGCAGAAGACCTAAATAGACATTTCTCCAAAGAAGACATACAGATGGCCAAGAAGCACATGAAAAGCTGCTCAACATCACTAATTATTAGAGAAATGCAAATCAAAACTACAATGAGGTATCACCTCACACCAGTTAGAATGGGCATCATCAGAAAATCTACAAACAACAAATGCTGGAGAGGGTGTGGAGAAAAGGGAACCCTCTTGCACTGTTGGTGGGAATGTAAATTGATACAGCCACTATGGAGAACAGTATGGAGGTTCCTTAAAAAGCTAAAAATAGAATTACCATATGATCCAGCAATCCCACTACTGGGCATATACCCAGAGAAAACCATAATTCAAAAAGACACATGCAAAAAAAAAAAAAAAAAGACACATGCACCCCAATGTTCACTGTAGCACTATTTACAATAGCCCGGTCATGGAAGCAACCTAAATGCCCATCGACAGACGAATGGATAAAGAAGATGTGGTACGTATATACAATGGAATATTCCTCAGCCATAAAAAGGAACGAAATTGGGTCATTTGTAGAGACGTGGATGGATCTAGAGACTGTCATACAGAGTGAAGTAAGTCAGAAAGAGAAAAACAAATATCGTATATTAACGCATATATGTGGAACCTAGAAAAATCGTACAGATGAACCGGTTTGCAGGGGAGAAATAGAGACACAGATGTAGAGAACAAATGTATGGACACCAAGTGGGGAAAGCGGCTGGGGGGGGGGGGGGGGGGATGAACTGGGAGATTGGGACTGACATGTATACACTGATGTGTATAAAATGGATGACTAATAAGAACCTGCTGTATAAAAAAAATAAAGTAAAATTCAAAAAATTTTAAAAATAATCTATTTAAGAAAAACAAAAATAAGGGGAAAAAATGAATTAACCTAAAAACACATTACATAAATACATCAGAAAGGATACCAAAATAAACAGAACCCAGGAAATATGAATACAACAAAACATGCAACAAAATCACATCAAATATATTTCCGGCCTTTTTAAATACTTAAGTCAAATACAAACCATTGGAAGAGTGAAGAAGGCTGAGCAAAGTGTCCAATAAATATCTGATGATAGTACGTAACTGCTCTGTGGAAGACGTCTGAATTAAATCTTTTGGGTCTGAAGTTTCATTCAACATCCTCCTACTTGCTCCAAGAGCTACTCTGAGCCTCTGCACTGCATTATGAGCCAAATTTAGTTGAAGCTGTAGCTGAATACAGTCCTGATAGGCAGAAAAGACTCTGCTGTCCTCCTCGACGGCCTTGTCTGGCTTTCTCAAAAAGTACTGTGCATTGTTAGCACTGTTGAGAGGAGGAAGATCAATACTTTGCAAAAGAGTTTCTAGTCGATGACAAGCCAAGTTATACCTGTAAGTAAAAAATAAACGAACAAAATAATTCCTGCAATGTTCTCTTTGACATACATGTACGAATACACACTAAAATTAAATCTCTAAAACAAGTTAACACACAACCATTAAAAAGAATTAATCAATGTCAATTCATCAATTGGTAAGTACTAAAAAAAATAGAACCAATTATTTAATCACAATATATTAATGCATTAAACATTATTGTAACATGCTAGTGTCCTACTGCCTTTTTCTCTTTTCTATACACTTATGAAAAGTCATTTCTTGACAAGTATGTGGGAGACATTATAGAAAATATAGGGTTTCAATAAGACTAAAATATATTGCAATTTTCTACTAACCTGCACTGTATATCCTCCTGTAGAGCAACCATCATTGTTAAATGCTGGTCAATTTCTGGTTGGTTTGCAGATTCTCCCTCTCCCCTCAGAGGATCATGCATTAATTTCAGTTCACTCTCCCAAGGCAAGATATAGGTATGACCATAGTAAAATCCTAATGGGATTTTAGCTCTGGCATTTGTACTTCCATAGCGTCCAATGACAGTGATCTGAAATGAAAACTTATAAATATACATAACCACCCATCTACCACAATAGAAATCTGAGTCATGTATTTTAAAAGATAATTATATTATAAATTATAAAAAGATACTTTTGTTTTTATTTTTTAATTGAAGTATAGTTGAATTACAATGTTGTGTTAATTTCTGCTGTACAGCAAAGTGATTCAGTTATACATAATTTTTCCATTATGGTTTACCACAGGATATTGAATATGGTTCCCTGTGCTATAATGATACTTTTAAATTATATGTCTGAATATTTTCCATAACTTATCAGAAACATGGAAGGCATATCAATTCATTTTCTTGAAGTTCTTTACCTTCATGAATCTACACACTGGAGGTGGTATCAAATCATGAAGAATTAGTGAATGGGTGCTTATATCTGTTGCCACTACCAATCGCCTCCCATCAACCTCTTCTCCTAATGTCCAAATGTCAATTGACAAGGAGGCCAAGTCTCCACAAGTAGGAATCAATACGTCTGTCAACAGTATTGGTCTACCAAAATCCAAGGTCACAAATCTCCTTGCTCCTATGAGAGATAGAGAGCAACAGCTGACACGAAATACCATGTATCAGTTAACCAAAAGACACACTCTGGAACATTCATCTTAAAATATGAAATCAACTCACTAAACTATAAACAAGAAGAAATGTTAATAATTCTCATTCAAAAACTGTCTAAAACCTCAATTTATATTAGTTTGAACCCCAAGATTTAAGTAAAAAATATACAAGAATAAGTTTGTTACTGTGAAGGCAATCAACTGTACATATAAGCTTATTTTAAAACTTTAGAGCAAAAAAAGGTAAATCAGCAAAAATATAGATTAATTCAATGAAGTACCTATCGGTTCTTCTTTCAGTCATTTGGTCTTTTAATTTTACAACTAAATGTATTTATTACTGATACCAAATTTTATTATTTGATTTTGGTTTTCTTAAGCCTTATTTAACATCTTTTGGAGTTGCATCTTACATTGGGGTTAAGATGTAAAGGGCAAGCGTAAGGCTGAAATCACATGTAGTCATTACTACCACACTAAAAAATCTCTGAGGAAGGTCCTCCAATGGAGACAGATAAAACTTACTTACAAACAATGCTTCCCTCCCATACTGACACATCACTGTCTCTTCAGCTCAGTACCAAATGAAGAAGAAGGCTTACTCTTAAGGGCCACACTAAAGAGACAGTATGTCTTTTATGTGTAAGCTCATATATTAACAAAAGAATGATCTGAGAGAAACAGAGGAGCAGATTTGCATCTCTCAACTCACACACATTTCAGGAATAAGCTCAATTAGTGAAACAGCAGGCATTAATAAAATCCTACTTATTTTTCTTCTTTATTGTGTTAGGGGCAGATAGCAACCTTACCAGTTACATTTTACAGTGAAGGAACCCAACTAAATTTAACTTGTAGGACTAGTGCCATCTCCATAGAGCCATTTTAAGGAAAACAAGGCAGTATTTTCCTAAACAGAAAGACTACTGAACAAAAAACATAATTCTCCCCCCTTTAGGGGGCTTACGTGCCACAGTCGAGTCCACAGATAGAAAACCAAATCATAGTGTAAACAACTGCTCACATTTCATAAAGACTGGACAACAACGAATTTCAGTCTATATGCCATGAACACTAATTACTGTTACCAATGAATGATTAGTTGGGCAGAAAACAGCATGTACCACTTTAATTTTTAAAACTCTCTCTTCCAAAGAGGAAACAACCCACTGCAATAAAGCAAATATGGTTCAACTCTTCATATGATGAAAAGTGATACAGTATGCACTATATTCATGTTAATTCCTCCTATAAAACACACCTAAGGACTTCGTTAAATTCTGCTGCTATTCAAGCCCAGAAATAACATTTGGTAGGATAATAAGGCAAATATTGCCTACAGTGTATTAGTAAACATGCTCTAATTAAAAGCAACTATCCTGATCACAGGTCTGTAGCATATAAGCATGGTACAAGCCTAAGTAAAATGTGAACTATCCAGAGACCATGAAATGTTAGTAATCCTACTCAGTTATTTTAATTAGCAGTAATTTTGTCAGCTATTCTCAAAAAATGGTTCCAACATTAGAATGCTAGTCTTAATGAATACTTCTTTAAGCATAATTTTTAGTGTAATGGTAACTGAGCAGCTACAATAAAGACAGATATTTATGTCAACCATAGTTCAACAGACGAGATTCTCTTTTTTTTTTAATTAATTAATTTTTGACTGCATTAGGTCTTCGCTGCTGCGTGTGGGCTTTTCTCTAGCTGCGGTGAGCAGGGGCTACCCTTCGTTGTGGTGCGCAGGCTTCTCACTGCAGTGGCTTCTCTTGTTGCAGAGCACAGGCTCTAGGCACGCGGGCTTCAACAGTTGTGGCTCGTGGGCTCTAGAGCGCAGGCTCAGTAGTTGCGATTCACGGGCTTAGCTGCTCCATGGCATGTGGGATCTTCCCAGACCAGGGCTTGAACCCGTGTCTCCTGCATTGGCAGGCGGATTCTCAACCACTGCACCAGCAGGGAAGCCCCAGGTGAGATTCTTATACAGAAGAAATCCACTGTTTGGATACAATTAATGAAACCACTCAGCAGCACTCTTCCATTCAACTTGGTAAGCACACAGCGTAAGCCTTATGTAATGCTTATTCTTGGTAAAAAGCACTTTCCCAAGAGCAGATGTGATTTATTTGCGCAGGAAAATCAAACTACAAAATATTAAGTCTTCAAAGGGCCAGCAGACAAGGCAAAAAGAATATTTTAAGCAAATCAAAGATTACCTGAATGCATCCGTTCTATAATAATGGACTGGTGAGGGGGAGGCTGAAGAAAATGTGAAGCATGAGAAATTGCAAGGGCTAGACCAGAGCCAAGTGGATTCTAGAAAAGAAAAAAGTATAACTCTATATTGATATCACTCTTGCTCTATAAAAACTAATAACCATAATATAAAGTTAACAAGTCCCATTTCCAGATGTATATTCTGTAACATTAAATAAAATAATCTAATTTGATATAACAAGTTAACGTAATAAAACTTTGCTTTCTAAAGTTAGCGTATACATCAAAATACTTTTAAATGTCTAAGCGAACACCTATTTAAAATATAGTAATTTACCATTCTGGACTTGTTGGAATTTTTGTTATGTGCAGCAAGATTGACTGCTGGGGGATCAATAACTGAGCCTGGGAAAAGCTGTGCAAGTTCGGCATTAATCACAACGGAAACTGCTTCATTGGGTGGGGTGAGTGGTGGAGTCATAAAAAGTGGTGTTGTTTTTGGAGTGGGTGGAATAACATCAGATGGATGGATGAAGAATCCAGGGGCTGCCACTGGGTTGGAAGGCACAGAGTTGTGAACAGGACCTACTGCTGATGCTGCTGATGCTGCTGCAGCTGCTGCAGCTGTTGTCTGATGTAACTTGGCTTCCAGCTTCGCTTTCTGTAAAAGAAGTAAAAGCAACAAATATAGACTAATCCTGCCTATCTAAATTGTGGGGAATACTACGTGGGTATATATTGTGAAAATAAACATGATTAACTGTATCCTAGCTCAATAAAAAGGAAATTAAGTAAAAAATGGACTCAACATGGAGTACTTCTATGCTATGTATGTGTGTGTGTGAGTGTGTGTGTGTGTGTATAATACACACACACACACACACACACACACACATACTTCCTTAAATATTTGATATAAACTTTCCTGAGTATTTGGGAAATAGGAATTTCTCAAAGCAAAGGCGGAAAGGAACCAGAACAATTAAATGTAAATAAGGAAAGAAAGTTCTCCTCAAAACAAAATATTAACAGGAAATGGATTCTCATGCTGCCTAACCTGATACAATTTGTCACCTGGAATTGTATGAAGTTTCCAAAACATCTGCTATTATTAGTAAATTTTAATTCACGTTAAGTTAATTGGTCTTTAAAATGTTGTTTTAGGTTTTTCAATCCATTAAAATAGTAACTTTTAACTCTTATGTTTGACCAAGAGTGTTTATAAACAGAGTAAGGAATGGAACTTACTTAAAGACTGCAAAGAAAATATCAATTATATACCCCCAGATATGTATCAAAGAAAATGCATTTATATAAGTTTTAAAAATTTAAGTATATCACAAAGATGTTACCTCAATTTTTGTAGAAAATGATTAGCTCAGATCGGTCAACCTTTACAAAAATAATGGTCATTTTTACAGTTTTTCAGCTTTTGAAGTTTAGAGACAGCATGAACAAAGAGCCAAATAGTCTCCAACCTGTTGCTGAAGCTTCAAAAGCTGCTGCTGTTTCTCTTGCAGCACCTGTAGCTGTTGCTCGGCTGAAGCCATTGCATGAGAGAGAGACTGCAAAGCTACCTGGGCTGCTGAACTCAGGGCTGTCGAAGCTTCCCCAACTGTCCCAGATGATAGTCCACCTACTGCAGGAGTAACCCCGAAGGAACTCACTGGCATAAGACAAGGGGGGAAAAGAAACAGGATGAAGAAAAGGTTCACAGAGAAACATATACAAAGTATATACTACTTTCACACTAAAACTACAGTTAATTTTCCTTTAAAAAATAAGACTCTTTAGAGGAAATCTTAATGGTAAAAGTATATCAATAATAATAGTATTCAAGTATAAGGGATCCAGGATTGACCTTTGATCAAAGAAAAATTAGTATGCTTTTGAGTTTAAAAATATTGTCAGCATGGAAGAAATTTCATTTAACATGGCTGAACTCTTATGCAATTTGAGCATAAGAAATAGGCTGAGTTTCCTTTACTAAGTTTCTTACAGCAACACCACCTTCTTCTCCCTCCCCTAAAAAGCTCAAACAACTTTCAATTACAAGAACATCATTTAAGAAGACTGACAACACCTATTTCCTCATTTAAAGCATAGCCTGGAAAAGAGAATCTTGCCCACAAAGAATATGCAAAGCAACGTTTCCTACCATATGCTCCTCAGAACACTAAGAAGAGGAGAAGCATGTCAGATGCACAGTCAAATAAGTCTGGCACATACTGCTTACCCATGAACATTACCATCATTACAGGTCTATGAAATCGCACGAAGTTAAAATTTTTTTACTCCTCTTTTCAATGTTATTCAAATATACAGCATAAAAGAACTTTTTTCCCATGATATATTTACCAGTATCTGTGTAAAACATTTTGGAAAAAGCTGAAATAAAAACTTAATTTCATAAACTCACACGATTAATCTTCGACAAAGGAGACAAGAACATACAATGGAGAAAAGACAGTCTCTTCAGCAAGTGGTGCTGGGAAAGCTGGACAGCCCCATGTAAATCAATGAAGTTAGAACACACCCTCACACCATACACAAAAATAAACTCAAAATGGCTGAAAGACTTAAATATAAGACATGACACCATAAAACTCCCAGAAGAGATCACAGGCAAAACATTCTCTGACATAAATCGTACCAATGTCTCCCAAGGCAATAGAAATAAAAGCAAAGATAAACAAATGGGACCTAATCAAACTTATAGGCTTTTGCACAGCAAAGGAAACCATAAACAAAACAAAAAGACAACCTATAAGAAAATATTTGCAAACGATGTGATAAACAAGGGCTTAATTTCCAAAATATACAAACAGCTCATACAATTCAATAACAAAAAAACAAACAACCCAATCAAAAAACGGGCAGAAGACCTAAATAGACATTTCTCCAAAGAAGACATACAGATGGCCAATAGGCACAAGAAAATATGTTCAACATCACTAATAATTAGAGAAATGCAAAACAAAACTACAATGAGGTACCACCTCACACTGGTCAGAATGGCCATCATTAAAAAGTCTACAAATAACAAATGCTGGAGAGAGTGTGGAGAAAAGGGAACCCTCCTACTCCTACACTGTTGGTGGGAATGTGAACTGGTGCAGCCACTATGGAAAACAGTATGTAGGTTCCTTAAAAAACTAAAAATAGAATTGCCATATGATTCGGCAATCCCACTCCTGGACATACATCCAGAGAAAACTCTAATTTGAAAAGATACGTGCACCCCAATGTTCATGGCTGCGCTATTTACAATAGCCAAGACATGGAAGCAACCTAAATGTCCATCAACAGATGAATGGATAAAGAAGATGTGGTACATATATACAATGGAATACTACTCATCCATGAAAAAGAATGATATAATGCCATATGCAGCAACATGGATGGACCTGGAGATTATTATACTAAGTGAAGTAAGAGAAAGGCTTACTTATATTAAGGAAAGATAACTGCTACAATAATAACAAATGTTTAGTATGTATTACCTACTACCTTACACTGTTTTAGTTAATTACTACATTCAACAAATGAACCCTGAAGGGCAGGTACTATGATTCTGGTCTTTAGTTGATTAAGTAAAGAATGGCTCAGAGAAGTTACCCTGTAGAGTTACCTAATGGTAGAACTAGGGTTAGAACCAAGGGCTGTGTGAAATCAAACCTAACATGAGGCATAGTGCTAAGCATGGAACTTACATCAACTCATTTAATCTTTGCAATGGCACATGAGTAGGTAATATGTTATCCCATTTTACAGATAATGTATCTAAAATTGAGGGAACTATATGGCAGAAACTAACACAACATTTTAAATCAACTATACTCCAATAAAAATTAAAAAAAATAAAATTGAGGGAAGTAATCTGCTCATAAATACCTGAAAAGGGGAGGAAAAAGGTAATCTGACAGCCTATCTTAACATCTAACAATGACTATATTATGCCAGAATTCAAATAAACTATTTTTAAAAACTAAGCTATAATCACAAGATTGAAATAACAACAAAACTGTGCATAGCCTCTTAACAATTAAAACTCTCCTCAACTTAAAAAAAAAACATGATCATTACAGTGTAGCCATCATACACCTCATTTAACTTGCACAAATTCAACTATATAAGCTTGGGCAAAGAAAGAGCAATCATAACTCATATAAGTTGTGTGCTGCAAAATGAAATCCATTTGCTCCATCAAGTGTTCCACCAAAGCAACAGCAGTTCATTCCAACTCTAGAGGGAAAATTATTAGACTTACTAAGGCATTTATGTTGTACTTGTACTTTGGGGTAATTTAAGTGGTTTTTCAATATTAACCATGTGTATTTTAGCCCTTTACTGATTTTAAAAATCTAATGCCCAAATAATATTTAAAGGAAAATGAGCTAAGTCACAAGAAACACATAAGAGACATAAACAACCCACGAAAAATAAGTCATCCTGCTACTATAAAACTAATTTTTAAATCTTTTGCACAGAGTTTTCAATATCATTTCCTATTTTTATACTAAGAGCCTCTAAAACTAGATATAAAAAAAAGAGGTGAGAACAAGAAAAAGATGACTACTATCACCATTTCTATTCAGTATAAATGCAGGAAGTCCTAGGAAGCATGATAGAGCAAGAAAAAGAAATAAAAGATATAACAACTAGAAAAACAACAAAGTAAAAATCTCTTTATTAACAGATGATATAATTGTGTATATTTAAACTCCCTAAAAAAAAATCCCTAAGAATGTACAATCTACAAGAATTAATAAGTTAATATAGCAGTATCACCAGGTATGAGATTAATATACACAGATCAATTATACTTCTATAGATCAGCAAGAAAAACCTGGAAATAAAATTAAGAAAAATAGCACTTATAAAAGCATAAAAAATCAAACAGCTAGGTACAAATCTAAAAAGGATGTGCAGAACTTCTAGTGCACCAAGAACTATAAGACATCACCAAGATAAATGGAATACCTAATTTAGCATAAATATATACTAAAGAATATTACCATGTTAATGGACTGGAAGTCTTAATGTTAAGATGTCAATCCTCCCAAACTGACTTATATTCAAACCCCATATTAAAATACAATAAGTTTTTTGAGTATAAATTATCAATTCAATTCTAAAATTTAAATGGAATTACTGAGATCTAATGTACAGCACATTGATTATAGATCATAATACTGCATTATATACTTGAAAGTTACAAAGAGAGTAGATCTTAAATGTTCTCACCACAAAAAAGAAATAGTAATTCTGTGACGCGATGAAGGTATTAGCTAATGCTATGGAGGTAATCATTTTACAATATATAAATTTTTCAAAACAACACACTGTACACCTTAAACTTGCTCACCGTTGTACGTCATTTATATTTCAATAAAGCTGGAAAAAATGGAAATATAAAAGACCCAGAATCTTTATGAAAGAGCACCTTTAAGAAAAAGAATGTTGGTGGATTACACTCCTAGATATACACTCAAGAGAACTGAAAACATACATCACAATGAACACTTAACACAAAAATGTTCACAGCAGTATTTTTCTTAATAGCCAAAAAGAGGAAACAACCCAAATGTCCATTAACTGCTGAGTAGATAAACGAAATGTGGTATATCCAAAAAAATTTTTAAGTGGTAAATATAAAATGGAATATTATTCAGCTACAAAAATGATGTACTTAGACATGCTAAATGGACAAACCTTGAAAATATTAAACCAAGTGGAAGAACCCAGACAAAAAGGTCATATACTATATGATTCCACATTTATGGGAAATGTCCAGGGTAGGCAAATCCATAGACTCAAAACAGATTAGTGATTGCTAGAAGATGGGGGAGAGGGGAATTGGGAGTGACTGTTAATGGTTACAGGGTTTCTTTCTGGAGTGATTAAAATGCTCTGGAATTAGTGGTAATGACTGCACAACACTATGAAAACTTCATATATAAATTTTCTAAATCTACCAAAAAAGAAAAAAAGTTGGTAGATTTGTACTAGCAGATTTTAAGACTTAACATAAAGTTACAGTAATTAAGACAATGAGGTACTGGCATAAGGCTAGATAAACTGACCAAAGGAACAGAAATGACCCACACAGACAGCAAACACATAATTCTGAAGAGAGGTGACACTGCAGTAGAGTGAAGGAAAGATAGCTTTTCCCCCACAAATGATTACACATCAGAAGAGAGAAAGACTAAACTAAGATGAATTAGAAGAAAATACCCATAGTAAAAGAAGAGATTTAAAAGTTGAAATTATGTCAGTTATAGTGATGAAGTGTAACATACATGAAACTGGAGATGCAAGAAGAAAGAAGATAAAAAACAGGGCAGAAGCAGTGTTTCAACAGTTAATGGCTGAGATCTTTCTAAAGCTGATGGAAGATACGAAGTAAGCATTCAAGAAGCTCTGTGAATCCCAACCAGGATAATTACAACTGAAACCACATGTAGGAAATCAGAGAAAAATGCTGAAAACAGAGAGAAAGGAGGTGAAGGGGAGAAATCAAGGAGGGCAGGGGAAGAGTATGAATCTCAAAAACACCGTGAAAACTGACAATGACATTAAAAAAGGAATAATAAGACTGACAAGTGATGTCTAACAAAAACAGTGTAAAGTAAAATGAAAGATTACCTTTAAATAAATAGAAGAAATAATAGCTGGCTTACAATTCTATAACATGTGAAATACTCTTCAAGAATGAAGATGGGGGCTTCCCTGGTGGCGCAGTGGTTAAGAATCCACCTGCCAATGCAGGGGACATGGGTTCAAGCCCTGGTCCAGAAAGATCCCACATGCTGCGGGGCAACTAAGCCCATGCGCCACAACTACTGAGCCTGCACTCTAGACCCCACGAGCCACAACTACTGAGCCCACGTGCCACAACTACTGAAGCCCGCGTGCCTAGAGCCCATGCTCCACAAGAAGAGAAGCCACCGCAATAAGAAGCCCGCACACCACAACAAAGGGTAGCCCCCGCTTGCCGCAACTAGAGAAGGCCCGTGCACAGCAATAAAGACCCAACACAGCCAAAATTAAAATAAATAAAATAAATTTATTAAAAAAAAAAGAATGAAGATGACATATCTTGATCCAAACAAGCCAAATGTAGAAAGTTATTATTATGATGTTCAGAAAAATTTAATTAAGTACTGAAAATTAGATGATACTATGACATTGATTATACTAATTTATTAGATTATGATAAAGTGCATCATAATAAACCATAGTTAATTTAGAAAATTATAATAAAAATGGAATCAGTTATTAAAGAGGACATCCGCATTGTTTAAGATACTATGTATGCAGGGCTTCCCTGGTGGCGCAGTGGTTGAGAGTCCGCCTGCCGATGCAGGGGACACGGGTTCGTGCCCCGGTCCAGGAAGATCCCACATGCCACGGAGCGGCTAGGCCCGTGAGCCATGGCCACTGAGCCTGTGCGTCCGGAGCCTGTGCTCCGCAACGAGAGAGGCCACAACAGTGAGAGGCCCGCGTACTGCCAAAAACAAATAAAAATAAAAAAAAAATAATAATAATAAAAAAAAAGATACTATGTATGGATAATGGCTGTCATTTATCTAATTTTTCAAGAAATATTTGAAATTTTCCTACAGAAAACTAAGTTAATTCATCATCAGTAGACAAGAACCAAAAAAGTGATCTTACAGAGTTTTCAGACATAAAGAAAAATCAAACCACAGAAAAGCTCAAAAGCAAAGAAACAGAGAAATGAAAATGGAGTTATGAAATAAATCCAAATGAAT
Organism: Monodon monoceros; assembly: GCF_005190385.1. Lineage (NCBI taxonomy): Eukaryota > Metazoa > Chordata > Mammalia > Artiodactyla > Monodontidae > Monodon > Monodon monoceros. The sequence goes on from NW_021703775.1 coordinate 62,805,656, forward strand.
ACTGAATATAAAAACTATAATAATAACCATGGAATTAAAATACATATAAAATTAAGGTATAAAGCCACATTGCCATATAAATTAGAAAGGTGATAAATAATGTTCAATATATTTGCACTGTATGGTAAAAAGAAAAGCAACTGGATTTCTGGATGTCAAGGATATGTGTATATTATGCTCTCTGGGATGATTGCTAAAAATATTATAATAAAAAGTAGAAAAATAGCTCAATAAAAATACAATCACCAATAAAATGGAAACAAAGGAGAAAAAGAAACATCTAACAGGCAAGATGAGAAATCTAATAGAATATACGAAAAACATGGTAGATTTGAATCCAAATATATTACTAAGTACATTAAATGTAAATAAACTAAATACTCCAATTGAAAGAAGGGGAGGAAAAAAGCAACTACATTCTGCTTATAAAAGACATGACTAAAATGAAAGGAGACACTGAAAAGTTGAAAGTAAAAAGAAGGAAAAATATATACCATACAAATAGTAACTAAAAGAAAGCTGATAGAGAAATATCAAACAAAGTAATTTTAGGAAAATCAATCTTAGAGAGAGAGAGATAATACCTAACGATAAAAGATTCAATTCACAAGAAAGATACAACCATTCTAAATTTATATGGTACTTTCAAAATGTATAAAATAAAAATTGTTGAAACTAAAATAGACAAATCCACAGGTATAATGAAAGGAATTTAACATGCTGATCTTATTAACTAAAAACAAAAACAAACAAGATGAAATAATCAAAGACAGAGAATTTGAAGACCACAATTAATCCAAGTGGATATACAGAGCACACTTCACCAAGTGCAGAGTAAACATTATTGTCAAGCATTATTGCTGATCCTCTGCAATTCCCAATAAATTTTGCAGACTGACAAAGTATTTCTTTTGACCCCACAGCATTTTAAATAGAAATGAATAAGATGATAACTAGAAAATCTTAATATGCTTGTAAATTAAGGAGTGCATTTTTTAACGTTACTTACTAAAGTTGAATATATGAAAACCCTATAAAGCAGCAAATCAACTTCTACAGTCATAGCTAAGAGAATAGTGTATCCACTAGTACTAACAGCACTACAATATAACAACCCAAATGTCACTCAAGAGTACACAAATCAATAGTGGGTACATAAATTTTGTTTTATTCAGAGAGTAGAATCGTAAACAGCGATGAAAATGAACCAACTATCTGTATATGCAATGATATAGGTGAATTTAACAACGATAACATGGAACAGAAGGCTGACCAACAAATACATAAATGCAATTCTATACTACACAGACCCTACTCAATCAGTGTTTAGGAACACGTAGCTAAGAGGTTATACAAAGAAACAAATAAAAACCAAGAAATGATTACTCTAAAAGTTAGGACAATGTTTACCTTTTGGAGAGAGTGAGGGAAAAGTAAATGGAAAGGGGGCATGAAGAAATCTTCTTTTAGAGTACTGGAAATGTTATTTCTTGACTTGGTGGTCACATGGGCAGTTTGTGTTGTGATAAATTGCTTCACTATACAATTGTTTTCTGCACCTTTCTGTATGCGCGTTATATTTCAGAATTAACATGTTTCAAAAGAAAAGGAGACAGGAAGCTGAGAGACTACAGTCATCTTCTAGCACCTTATGATCACTAGTCAGGACTTTGCCCTAACATTTAATAAGTATCCCTCTGCTGGTTGTGGTTTCAATCTGGGTGGAATACAGAGGTGAATGCTTATAAAAGCATAGACTACCTTTGGAAAGACAAGAAACGGGTCCTATTGTATGTTTTACAGGAGTAGAAATGGGTAGGAATGTGAGGAAATACTTTTCTTTTTCAAACCAGATCTTTTATGTTTTAAATTTTATAACTTCTGAAAGTATTATTCAAACACATTGATTTTCTTAAAATAAAAAATTAATTTCATGACAGTTCCAAAAAAAAAGTCTGATTTAGAACCAAAGAGTTTTCTGGAAGTTTAATTTCTTGTTATCGCATGTTTCCATACCACTGTAAATATATAAGTTTCTACAAAATGACTGCAATAGTCCAAGAAAACAAACACAAATGAATTTTGACCCTTCTGGCATCTCCATATGAAAGAAATATAAAATTTTATTTTTAAATTAAAACTCTCAGCTACATAAGCCATGAATTTCACTTAGTGGTTACTTCTACAATTGGAAGATATAAGATGATTCTGAATAAAAAGGCACTCAAAGCACTGTTAATTTCCCTTTAAAACACTTTGCCATTCTGGACCCAAGTGCAAGATTAAGTTTTTCAAGACTTCTCAAGCAAACTATTTTTACTTTCTGTTAGACAGTTGAAGAAACAAAAAGACACCTACTTACAAAAAACCATCAACAGCAGAATTCATTCAAGACAATATTCAAAAACACTTCTGGGACTGTAATATAAATGTAAAACCATATACCAATATTTTTAATTATAAAAACTTCAATTATTTGTGCCCAGATAGAACTAACTGTAAATAAACACTGATCCTACAATGTGAAGAAAAAACAAAGAAAGTAAGATATACAGAATAAACAGAAGTTCTTCTCACTGATTATTCATTTAAAACATCAACACCACCATATATTCAACACACACAAATACTGGTTCATATATCCAAAGTTGTTTTAAACTAGCTGAAAAAACAGTATTTCGTCTTCACTCATCTCAACCTTCTCAAAGACATTACCAAATATACCTTTAACTTTAAACACAAGAAATTACATCATGATGCCAAACTGACCATCAAGACTGATTGCTGAAGGTGGGTAATGAAAATATAGTCTATTGTACTCGTCCCTCTACTTTCGTTATGTTTGATATTTTCCAAATTAAAATGTTTCTAAAAATGCACATACATAAAACAAAAAGATTTAACATAGGGTTCTAGAGGGTAGGAAAAAACCCATGAATAGACTTAGAAAAGAATATGAAACCACTTATGATTTTTCCCCAAAATGTGCCTCCTACCAATAAGTTTCTACTAAACATGACAGCAAAGGAATTTACATATACTATAAACTGATATGTAAATACTGATATATCACTTTATTACAACATAAAATATGTAATAAAAGAATGTATATAATAAGAGAAGGTATATACCAGTAAACGTACTTGCATCATCCCTTTCTATTCTGGTTCCATCACTAGTTGACACACAAGTAAAGTGCAGAGGTTCAACTTCTAGAAGTCCAGTGAGAGATGTGAAACTACCTTCAGCAGCTGTGCAACTACTGACCTTTCCATTTCCTAATACAAAAAAGAGACAAGTTTTATAAAACGTGAATTAACCTTAAAAAGGCAATAGTCATATTGAGAATTATAGCTACTACTTCGATTTTAATTAGAAAGATGTATAAATGCATAAACACAGGGTTTACACAGGGCTTCAACAATGGACGTGGTATTAAGAAAACACACAAATAGATACTAGTCTCCTTACTACAAAAGCAGAGTTGCAGAGAAGCAACCTAGTGGCCATTCACATTAACAAGAAACTATAACAAGTGATTTAGATTTTAAATGAGGAATAGAAGACAAAAGAAAAACAATTAATAAATAAATAAAATAGATTTTAAATGAGGGGAAAAAATAACCAGCTACTTAGATTAGCTATTACTCAATCTGTTTAAGTATGCAAAATATCAGAATACATTCTATGATGTCAACAGTACAAATGACACTTATTAAAAACTAAAAAAATATTCTAAAATATTAGCAAGGTTTATCTATAAATTTTATATTTTGAATATAATATCAATATTCTAGAATGAGATATGCTACCTTATAATCATAAAAAGTTTAAGTTGGCACATGTAGTAGTAAGAAAGAAAAATCAAATGGTCACAACTATGCGAATCATAAAACCACAGTAAGAAGACTGGACAGAAGAACACAAAAGAATTAAGAGTAGTGTATATCGTACAAGGGGAGGGGAGGAAGAGGGAAGGGTTATTTTTAGTACTTTTCAAATGTTCTAATCAGAGCACTACTTTTAAACAGAATTCTTTAACACACAAAGTAGAACAGAAAGAGAAGATGGAAAGAATGGAGAGAGATGAAAAATATCATCAAATATCTGAAGGAATAAATTAAACGCAAGACTAAACTGTCAAAACCTTGTTCTCCAACGTCCCATTGGCACCCAGCATAGGACCTGACACGTGTGTTAAAAAAATATTTATTGAGCACTTATTCAATAGAAGACATGGGAGATACAAGAAAAGGGACAGGCCCTAGTTGTCATGAAATGCATATTCTGTTCAAGGTTACCAGGTATCAATTAATTATACAACTGAACCGAAAAAAAATTCCTATGCTTTACTTAAGAGAAGTTCAAAGGATAAATAAATCAAGGGGAAATCAGTCTATGCCAGGGGTAATAAAAAACTTCCATGATGAGGTGATGAGACATATGGGAAGAATAAAAGATTTTTGTCTTTATTCCACTGGGACGGGAATCCAGGCAGAAGAAATGACATGAGTGAAATCCCTTCAGTAGGAAGAAACATGACACATTAGAGAAACTGAAAGAAAAATGTGCCTAGAGGAACATTTCTCAACCCTAAAACCCCTCTACACATCTTTAAAATAATTAAAAGAACTTGAAAATTGAGTTTTCATTTATGTTGGCTCTGTGTGTGTGTGTGTGTGTGTGTGTGTGTGTGTGTGTGTGTCTATATAGAAATATTTATCAAGGTAGAAATTTTAAGATGAGAATATTTTAAACATTAATTAGTATAACAGTAATAAACTCATTAGGTATAAAACTAAATAGCATCTTTTGATGAAAAATGACTGTTATGACCAAGAAAACAAGGAATAATGGTCGTGCCAAGAAGGGCCGCAGCCACATGCAGCCTATTCGCTGCACCAACTGTGCCCGACGCGTGCCCGAGGATAAGGCCATTAAGAAGCTCGTCATTCGGAACATCGTAGAGGCCGCAGCCATCCGGGACATTTCCAAAGCGAGTGTTTTCGATGCCTATGTGCTTCCCAAGCTGTATGTGAAACTGCATTACTGCGTGAGTTGTGCCATTCACAGCAAGGCAGTCAGGAATCGTTCTCGGGAAGCCGGGAAGGACCGAACACCTCCACCTGGATTTAGACCTGCTGGTGCTGCCCCACGACCTCCACCGAAGCCCATGTAAGAAGCTAAGTTCTTAAAGACTAAAGAAATACTGTCCCCTGGAAAGACAATAAAATGGAAATTATACTTTAAGAAAAAAACAAAAATAATGAGAAGACTGGTGATGTTTTACATTCTTGCAAATCTCTTTAAAATTTGGCTTATCAGAAGGTAGTTGGATTTGCCTATCTGCCTCTGCATTCAATGTATTACAATAGGATGCTCTGGCAGAAATACATGAAGAAACGCCGACCCAATACAAATATGTGATTGGAGAAGAACGGAATATTTTAATAAAGTATTAAATATTCAAAAACTTGAAAAGTGGTAGTTTAGGATTAGTTGCAATACAGTATCTGAAATCTTAAAAAAAGAACTTCTCAAACTCTATCTTAAAAAATCTTAAAAAAAGAACTTCTCAAACCCATGCTTGATGTTGAATCACCATGCATCAATCATAGGGAAAATACTGGTCCACTGCTATATACAGATCTTCCAAATGTTAACACATTTCATCATATAATATCAGAAAATGACACTCACTAATATCATCGTAGCCCATCAGAAAAGTCATTAAAGCTCACTTCAGAGGAAACAAGTTTTCCAAAATTCTAATTTCTGCTTAAAAGTCTACTTCTAAAATTGGCAACAAATACTATCAACTGGATGGATACTGACAGGCATTTTTTATTCATTTTTGAGAAAATACCTGCCAAATAATCAAATCTGAATAAACGTATTTTATCAGTTATTCTTGCAAATAAAAATGGTATACCATGAAATAAGCAACTAGTTCAGCTTATAACTCTAACAACTACACAAGTGCACCTCCTTGAAACAACCATGGTTCTTCAGCATGCAGCAGAAGTGTTTCATGCACACTTCCCATTTCATCACAGAATAGTTAAAAGATGCATACTCGTGGGTTCAAACTTTAATAAAATTAACAATTTTTACTGTTTCATCAAAGGTATTTCTAAGTGAAACTGCCATACTTTTTACTCTAAGTGCATGGGGAAGAACATCATGCTTTTGCACAATCAGTATGAATGTCAATGCAATGAAAAAAGGCAAGTAACACTGTTTTATCATGAAAACATTTAACCCGTGGACTCCCTGAAAGGATCTCAGGAACCCTGAGGGGACCTATGGACCACACTTTGAGAATCACTGGGCCACAGAAAGAAAACTAACAGGGCAGATCACACAAGATGTTCTATGCTATATTAGAGACTCTGGACTGCACAATTATGGAAAGAAATGAAAAGTATTTTAAGAAGAGACAGAGAATGATCAGATCAGGTTTGCATTCAAAAATGATTGCATTCATTCCATTGTGGAGAATGTATAGAAGTGAGCCAAGAACAGATGCAGAATGACCAGTTAGAAAGCTATTACTGTAGTCCAGGTTCAAAACGACTGTGGCTTAGATCGTAATACTGCGATCGTGGGAAGTAAGAGAATGGGCAGATTTGAAATATATGTTGGTGGAAAAATAGAATCTGATGACAGCCTCATTGTGGAGGAAGAGAAAGATAGGATAACATTCAGATTTCTGTTTTGTGCCATGGATGCCATTAACTGAAAAAAGGAATGCTGGATGGTGAGAAATAAAATGAAGAGACGTTCATATGGAGACGTATATCACGACTTCTAAGTCCCTTCTTCTGGGACTATGATACTCTATAATATAGAGTATGGCTGCTCTTGCTTATTTAACCCCCAGGCTTGGCCTGAGCTTTACCGTCCTCTCCTTACGTTCTCTCTATAAGGAATTTCATTCTATCCTAAGGAGTTCAGAAGGCATCTACAGGTCTAGTTCTAACCCCTCCTCTGAGTTCTGTTCATAATTTGACAAGTCACTTAGATAGAGACACACTGGCAGTAAGGTAGTCAGGAGCCTAAGTCATCAAACAGAGGAGATAACACCAGTATCTAAGGCAGAATAAGTCATTAAAAAGCAAGTAACAGACCAAAAGTATAGTATGACCTCTTTCATTAAAAATGCTCATAAACACGTGTAGCAAATAAGTCTAAATAGCTAAGCATCCTGTTAACAATGGTAATCTAAAAGGATGAAGAGGTTAGAGTTGAGACATTTTATGTTTTATTTATATTTCTATATTTGATTTTTCTCTTTTGCTTTTTTCACAACTCATAATTTACAAGCCTGAGACTAACTCCCAAAATTTACTTACAATTAATGTGGTACTTATCATAATATGTTTACAAATAAATTTTTTAACATTTTGGTTTACTAGCAACACTTGCAGTAAGTTCGGTAAGATGGAAGAAAACAAAAAACAAAGCGATCATTGCTCTATCTGACAAAACTAGAAAAACACCAAATTCTAGCACCTGAAAAAATTATACAAATAGCGTTATACATTCAATCCTAAAAACATCTTTAGAAATGCATACAAGAATACATGTAACATGGTGTACCAAGTTCACCTCAGGACAGTGTGATAGAAGATGCAGAAAATTATTTTTTCTTTCTGCATCTTTGCTTATTAAAATAAGTATAAATTAATTTTATTTTCATATTTTGTAATATGAAATAACATGTTCTTTGAGTTTATGAACAACAAAGGCACACCACATAAAACTGAAAGGACTACAACAAATAACCAAATTTTAATCTCTTATTAGCATTAACGTCATACTGACGTGCAATGAAACACATACACACACACAAACCAAATTTGCAACCCTTTCAAAAATAACTTCAATATTTTTTGAGGGGGGAGTTAAGAAACAAAGGCAAATAGTATAATGACTCACAGATACTAAAGTTAAGTTCTAAAAACTTTTAGTTCTCAAAGATAGAATGTAGTGACTACAATCCGTTAAAAAATCAATGGTAACTTAAACCCAAGATATAAAATTCAGAAATTCCTTTAATAAAAGACTTTACTACCTGAAAGGACATCTGATAAATCAATTTCATCTGACTGGACACCAATGCTGCTGTTGTATACATTTTTACAAGAAGAGCCACTCATCTCCAAATCAAAGAGGACTGGATCGAATGGTGAACTATATAATCCATATCTGAAAAATAAAATAATGTCCTAACAATTTTCCTGTCAGCCATCTAATTAACAAATTATCTATTTACTTAGTTTTCAAAGCAGTTTTTACACAGGGCAGAAGGAGACACTATTAACTCCTTAAATTCACTGAATCTCAACTGTGTTCCCTGAAAACCTATACTCCAAAAGATACAGTCCAGAGACTCAATAAATGTGATTTCAATTAACCTGATAACTAATGAACCAAGACAACCTTCATCTGCAGTCTGAATCAAGAAAGAGCTATCAAGCACCCCTCCCTTGCCTCAATCATTACATTGACTCAGCAGAAGGTACAAAGGCTTTGAGTAACGTCTCATTGAAATCAAGATTTCTATTCTATAAAGATTACAAAAATCCTTGCTTTAAATAAGATACTTCAAATAATGAAGATTAGGCAAGAACTCAAATCTAACCTTTAGCTATTTCTTATTTCATTATGTTTAAGTTTTAGAAAATCAAACAGCAGATAAAGAATACTAGTTAAGGGCAATAAGTGATTTACATAATTTTGCTTACAAAGTTTTAACAACAAAGAAACAAATTACCTTAAGTGCTTCTACCATTAGCAAGATACACCACTTTTAAGTATTTTAATATAATTAGCCCTCTGAATAACTATCTCCAGGACTTCCAAAGTTGTTAAAGGGAATTATTTTCGGAGAAAATAAAGGGAAGAAAAACTTAAGCAAATATATATAATAACAATTATGTGCAAAGGTGGTATCATATCCAGAAAGGCCCATGATTAGTCATTTCATAGATTAAAATACCTTGTCTGAAGCAAAGCCTCCATTGGTGTTAGCCTGTCCTGTAACTGTCTGGACACAGCAGTAAGCACAGATGCACACGCGGTACTGCACCCAGCCAAATCTTCATCTTTAACATAATTCAGTAAGACAAAATACCAGTAGACCGAACCTGAAAACAACAACAACAAATCAGTTGTTTAAATCACTGTTTCTCTTCCTCATTTTTCTCTAACAAAGAGAACTTCAGATTTCATATTTATCAGTATGTCCCCTTTTCCTAGAAGGATTTTCTGGAAATAAAATCTGTAAGGGCAAATTACAAAGAAGGACTAACTCCTTGGAGGACTCTAAGAGGACACTGACAAAGAACTGCAATCATATTTTTTGAGAAGTGTATAGGATCAACCTAGTCGTTTAGGTTTTCAGTAACGTGAGATGACTCTGAGGGACATTTTATAATAGCTAGAAAAGCGGAGATGTCAGGCCCTTCAAGCCATCTTTCCTAAAATACTATTTCTCTGTACTAAAAATTTCAAAACCAGTTGATGGCAGTGAGCTACAAATAATATACTTTAGCAAGTGAATGAAGTGTAGTTATTCCATACTGCCAGTTAGATACAGACCAAAGGTGATATTAAAAGGTGACCATGATGATGTATTTTAAGACTCTAACTTGAGGTATCTAACTAAATACATCCCATAATTTAAGCACCCTACCACTAACACTATCCTCAAGAAACTGTTTTAAACACCAGAGACTATTAAAGTGAGCAACCAAGTCCAAAACATTCTACTCTATAAAACAAACAGTTCATAGTTTTAGTCAATATATGTTCAAGGTAAATATAAACAGACTCTTTGTCTAAATTAAGGTATTGATAAAATAACCATTTATCCTAACTTTGAGCAAACTTTTTTTCTGGTATACCACCAAGATCAAATCCTTGTGGAATATGTTTATCTCATTGAGATAACTTGTTGAATGGTTATTTATAAAATAAAAGACTGTGAGAAATGCCCACAAAAAACTAACACTAGGTAAAGGACAAATCTGTAGCCCTTCATAGTAAATTCCTACCTGATAACTACATTCATTTTTGAATGGCATTTCCACAGTCTTTAGGTGCTGTAAAAAAAAAACAACAACCCACTGGCTCCTTTTAGGCAATCAGAGTTTGCCACAGACCCTACCATTCTCACACAATATGTGTATGAACCATTCTTCTTATTTATGTCATCTCTCTGGCACTTACCGACATTTTAGTTTGTGAACAACCAAGCAACTCAATTATTTTAATGAAGTACAGAAAATGTATGAATTGAGATGACCTGGTTATTTACTTAAATCTCCCATTAACTTTTTCCTAAAAATATTATCGAACAGAGAGTATCTGCCTACCCCATCACAATTTAAAACCCCTTAAAAAACAGATAAGCTACAGAAAAAAAGAAAACTAATTGAGAATAAAAAGAAAGTTACTACACAACCCCAAGCATACTGTGAGATATTTCCTAAGGCTACAGCTATTTGTGATTGAACTAATTTCACATACCACCAGTTGCTGCTGCAGGTAAGAACGACATATTATCAAGTAAGGCCTTCAACAGAACAGATCCAAATCCTGGTTGACATGGGTCACATTTGCCATTACTGAAAACAATTTTAAAAGAAAAAATTTAAATACATTACTCAAGGTCTAAATCCAACTCTAAACATGGTGTAGTACTTTTAAAATCTTTAAAATGTGTTCATACAAATTGAAAGAAAATCTGCCTTAAAGCCCTATAGACATGCAGAAAGATAGTAGGGATTGATTTATACTAAGGGTCTTTGTAACTGTTTTCTTACACATTAAACCACTCTTTTTTTTTTTTTTTACCAAAAAGGGCTAACAAGCAGGTATAGTCAATATAGACTATTAGCTTTTAAACACTTCCTAGATAGTTTCAGGGTTTAGAGAAAATGATCTGCATAACACTACAAATAAGTCTGGTAAAATTATTATGTAACTGGGAACAAGGCCTCGGGTGAACAATCCAAAGACAATCAGGGACAGCAGGAGTGAAAGTGGGGGAAGGGATCCCCTTACCAAACTCCCCGAAGTCTTCCTAATAGGCAAAGAAGCCTAGTAGAATTCTTTTATTACTCGATTTATTTAACATGACATTTCGCCCAAAAAAAACCAAATTTTTTCTTAGAATCTCAATAATCCTCATCAACTTTTGAAAATCCTCTTAAGTTATACATATATTCAACAGGGACCAAATAACACTATAGACAAGGTATCACCTGCCAAACTGCAGGTGCACCTACAACGTATATTTTCAAATTAAAAAAAAACCAGGGACTTCCCTGGTGGTGCAGTGGTTGAGAGTCCGCCTGCCGATGCAGGGGACATGGGTTCGTGCCCCGGTCCGGGAAGATCCCACATGCCGCGGAGCGGCTGGGCCCGTGAGCCATGACCGCTGAGCCTGCGTGTCTGGAGCCTGTGCTCCGCAACGGGAGAGGCCACAACAGTGAGAGGTCCCGCGTACAGCAAAAACAAAGAAAACAAACCAACCTGATACACAAGGCTAGAAATCGTGCACACTTATGGGCTATGCTGCGTCCTGCCTCAAAGAAGCAAACATGTACAATGTCTAAAAGACATTTCCGTGTTTTTGAAAGCAGGCTCTCATTTCCTTCCTTTGAGCTGCAAAACAATAGCAGATGTTTAGGCTCATCTTGAACTTCCAATCATAACATCCAAAGGGCAATCCGTGGTAAATAAAATCTTATTAACCTTCCAGGTCCATTTGAATGTACTCCAGCTAACCAACAAAGAATATCTAACACAAGGCTCTGGGCATGTTCTGTGATTTGGCCATCATCTGCTTTTCTACACAAAGTGTTAAGAAGTTTCTCATGAAATTCTGAAAACTGTAACATGGCACATCGTTGCACTCTACAAAAAAGAATATATAAACACATTAACAACCAAAATAGAAAAGTTAAAACTAAAGCTATTTCAACCTGGTTGGACATATAATGTTTCATTTGAAATCATTACTATCACAATTTAAAAAAAGAACTTTTGAAAATTCCCAAGCACTATAAAGACACCAGGGATGAACCAATGAAGTGGAAAGACAGTATATACCATCACTGAGATAAGTTCTTAAGAGAAATGAAAAGCAAATAAAAATTTTCAAGTAAAAGTTAGGATTAAAAAATTTTGTGTATTTTGGTATATTTATTGGAATTCTTCCTTTGTACTCCTATTACTTTAAGAATAGTACAAGAAAATGAGGTTACCTTTCCTTAGAAATTGAAGTTTTCTTAAATCTTCGGATGGTGACTGAGACTTCCTGAAGTAAGTCACAGCCCCGGAGGTTTTCGGATTTACGGGTGCTACTTGCATTTTCATTCTTAACATTAGAAGATTTTTCCTAAACATACAAAAATAAATAACTGAATGAACAAACAAATGAAACAAAAAAATTATTTACTATTAAAGTCTATAAATAAAAGAATGTAACTGAATTATGGCTATCAAAACATAAATCTCAAATTAAAATGACAGCTTTCACCCTCATATTCAGTAAATGACTAATTTAGCCCAGAATTATAACAGGGAAAGAAAGAAAGACATAGTCACTGTTTAAAGGTAATAACCCAATGAATTAAGATTATAAAGCCAAAGTCTTGAGTCTAAGTCCCAGCTACAGCTCTACAAGATATGTGAGCGCCCCAATCTCTAAGGTTCACTCACTTTCAACATGAAAAAATGGAGGTAATAACACCTGCTCTGCCTGCCTCAGAGTTATTTTGAGGATTAAATCAGATAAAGTACACAGAAGTCCTTGAAAAATTGGAAGACCTATACAAATATAAGATGATTAGTGTTACTGGTACTGCTACTGTTGCTTATGAATAATGATGATAGAGAAACAAAATCTCCAGAGTTCGGGAAAGTCCAAGATCAAACAAGTATGAGGAAACTGCATGATATATAGCTAGTTGTAGAAAATGAACCATGAAAATTAAGATACATCTCTAAAATCACTTCTCAACTTCTGTTCCTGCAGTCTCTCAAATGTTTACAAAACAAACAAACAAAAAAAAAAAAGTAGTGCATTATCAGTAGAGGGCAGAGAAACAAACTCTCACACCCAAGGAACTAAGAATAATTATACAGGGAAGTACCTGCTAACAATTATTCCCTACTGAATGTACTTTATATAAGCTAGGTAGTCGGCTTAAAGTTAATTCAAATATTTTCTCCTTGATTATATTTTTTTAACTTGCTGCAGAGAAAAAATACAAACAAACGAAAGTGTCTACTGATAAATCAATTATGGGCCATACTACTTCTAACAGTGTGTCAAATCTCAACCACCATGTTTAAAACAGCACGTTACAGTTCAAAATGATACTGTTTCATACCTTGCCTGCTGCAACTTTTGCCAAGAGTGAAGCAAGTGAATAACCCTTGTTACTCTGGTGTTTTAGGGATGGAAGTCTTACTACCGGACGTATACCGCCATTACAGATCTCATCTGTTCCTCTTTCATTCACTGCCTTGACATGGATTAAAAATGAACGATATTTTCCTCCTGCCATACCTAGAGGAGTGGTACAGAAGGGAATAAATTATTCAATCGCCAAAAAATCAAATTGTTTTTTGTCTTCCCAGAGCAAGTTAAATTAACTCCACAAAAAGAAAAATACACTTGGCCAGAATTTTCGAATTATACTGTTTGCATACAATATGGCTAAATAACCTTTGGTAGCAAAAGAACAAAAAGCACAGGAGTTATATGAACAGCCTAAGATAGAAAGTTTTGACACCTCACATGTTTTACCCCAATCAAAGAAGTTATTCATTTTAATAACAGAAATTTTGTGAACTACAGAAAAACACAATGAAAATACTGTCATTAAAGCACCGCCCAAAGATAATGATGTATATGTGTATCCATCCAGTCCTTTAATGCACGCATGCACACACATACATATGTGAATGCATACATACACATAAGCATTATAGTATTACAGCTGAAAAAGCACAGGCTTTGGAGCCACTACCTGGCTTTGATAATGGTTCTGCCATTTTATTAGGCATGTGACAAATTAACCTCTCCATGGTTCAGTTTCTTCAAAAGTAAATGAGAATAATAATAGTACCTACCTCAAAGGTAACTGAAATACTTATAACTGCATGGCACAAAGGAAGCACTCGATAAATATTGGTTGTTATTATCACTAGCTTCAATTTTATATGGTTTTAACTAAGTTGAGATCATACTATACAATCTATATGTAAAATTTATTGCAAAAATACCCTCAAACTAATATACCCATGAACAAACCATAAGCTGGTTGTTGCCTAAGCAGGTATGAAATCCTTCTGTAATTACAAAAGCTACTTTTGTTGTTTTCCACTGATCCGTCTGCCTACCGTGCTAGCGCCACACTGTTACATTCTTCTTACTGCTGCATTATTCTAGGTTCTAGAATCTAATAAGACCCTCCGCCTCAATCTTCTTTTTCTAAATGTCTCTGGCCAATATCATCCTTTTATTCATCCACAAAAATTTAGCAATCATTTTCTCCAGTTCAAAGTTTTAGGAATTTGATGGGAAGAAGAGTCATTTCTATTAAATTCTGGGAAAATTAACACTTTTACATTATTGAGTCTTTTGAAATACATGTTACATAATTTTATCCCCAATTTTGTCAAAGCCGACATTTTAATTTTCATACAAAATTTTCAGTTTCACACTCTCATTCAACAAAATTAACTTATACTCTCAGCAATATGAGAGAAGAGATGTTATTAGTTTTGCTCACCACTGTAACCCAGGATGTGGCCTAAAAGTTAAAAAAGTTAAAGAGTCTTATAAAGTTAATGAATGAATGAATAAGATGTAGTCAAGGGAGTACATTCAAACTTGTGTATATACTATGTCTGCAGCTAAAGGTAAGCGTGTGAATAGGGACAAACATTATGAAGGGAATGTACACAAATTAAAATAGTTGTTACTTAGGTGGTCAGATATTTTCTTGGTTTAGGGAAGGATCTCCACACCTTACCTACCTCCAATTCTACTTTAACAATCAAGGTAAGTGTCTCATTTGTTGGCTTTTTTTATTCACCCCTGAGATACAAAGGTGAAATAAATGTCCTACTACTGCAATATCTAATATCTTACAGATATAAGATATAAAATATACATTAATTATAATTTGTGCTTAAGACACTCAGATCATTACATCTGATACTTTCAAAACTCCTCTATAAAAATCCCATAAGCGAAGATATTGTAACAATATACAACACTCTGAAGACACAGGACTTTAAATTGATGGAAAAGGCAAACATGCCAGAACATGATGTCTGGTTATTTGAAGAATTCTGTATGTCATGCTAAGTCATCCTACATTCATCTTCTTTATGCTTTTTTAAAAAGCACTGAGACCTTCAAGACACAGAAAGTAGGATCTGAAGTTTCACATAACAATAATCACTTATGAGAGGAAATTACCTCAGCTACCAGGAAACTGATGGAATCACTAATGAAAAGTCCCCCAAAAAACAATACCTTACTTTTCTGAAATCAGTTTTTTCTAATCTACTTTTACAATTGTGGGATTATTTATTCTGCTTTTGTAAAATATGTTACTTCACCTTTAACAAGTTTGGGGCTTGTTAACGTCAACATCCCAGCATGCCCTGATAGATCAAGGCCACTAGCAAGCCATACTGGCCCACACAGAATGTCTTCTTTATGATCTTCTAAAAACGGACATAATCTAAGACCTAAAAAGAAAAATACACATTTTTCTTTTAAGTTAGCTTATAATTTAAAATGTAATATTTAATAAGCAAATATCCATCCCATTTACATGTAACAGCACCACACAAAATTCCATATTTGAATGTGTTCAAATAAGAGTTCACTATCATGCTAAGGAACTATAATCAATTATCTGATATATTATGTTGCTTTTCCACTCCCATATTATTTACATTCACCTTGATTAAAAAAAAAATTACAGAACCATGACATGATTTCAAATCTCAAGATATTAAAAAACAAGAATGCAAGTATTAGTGCAGCTGTGTTCACAAAGATGCGCTGAAAGTTAAAGCATACTGCCAAAGCAGAATTATAGGTTATTTTTAACTGTGTTCTTAAAACCATGTTTTTGCAAGCCATAAGGAAATCTTTGCCCAACATGATGCATTTGGATCACTACTCCTTTTACTGTCATGGACAACAGCTCTGTAATTTAACTCACACTGTGATTCCTCTACATCCATGTGCTGCATTTCTTCATTCAAATCAACCAGGGACGGTTTCCCATTTTGTTCCACTTCAATGTTAAGAGCTGGAGACAAAGGAAAGGTGATCTGCCTATCTACTGCTGTTTCTAGAGGATAAAAATATTAGTAAACTTAATTTTGCTTAATATCAATGATTTATGTGCCTAAAATTCTAAAATTCTCTGTTAAACTGGGAACTGCAGTGATTTTTATCACAGATGCTAAAATGGTTGTTAGGAGAAGAAGAAAATTAGATTCAATTGTTTCATACACTCTTCTCTCTTTTAATGGTGGATATTCACCTGAAGAAATAATCTGCTGGCAACTAAACTAAGAATTCTTACCCTAGGCTACACAGTACTGCACCTGCAGACTTTTGAAAATACCAACACCTAAGTCCTATCCCAATTACATCAGAGTCTGTCATGATTCAAAATAATACACACACACACACACACACAAATACACACATATATATACAAACGCACATATATACACAAACACATACATACATATTTGTGAAATAGGAAATTTTTCAGGTTTCAATGTTTTTACCCCTGATGTGAAGTAGCCATTTTACTCTTAAATTATCCCCAGTTTTTTAAATTATCCCATTAAGAAGAAAACACTGAGAAATAACATCTAGTTTCCAATATGCCAAATATGTACAATCTATTTTAATAACTCAATACATCAGATTCGGAACTTGTAAGAAAGATAAATAAAGATGAATATATTTCTGGCATTACCTTCTGGGTTTTACTAATAACCTTAAAACAATATGTGACTCCATAACAAAGCTCTTTTCCCAATCAAGTCTCCTCTTAGGAAGAGAAATGCATAAGTCTAGTAATGCTAAAAGTGAAACTAACTCACACAGGAACTAACTGCATTTCCCAAGAACCATAATTAAATTACTCAAGTTTATGCAAGTCTGAACAACAATGAGTTACTGAAAAGCTCTTAAATGTTCTCTGGATTAACTTTTCTAAATAGAACCACAAAAAGTAAAGAAGGAAAATACCACAGGGGTGGGGGGGCAAGGAGGGACGTCAAACCTAGACAGCCAAGTTGAAAATTCGTTTTTTTAAGAAACCAACTACAAGATAAAATCTTCAAATGTAAAATTTGATCCATTCTTACCATTGACTTTCCCTAAGCCTGGAGCTTTATTTTTCAGCAGTGTCACTTGTATCTGCGGAATATTGGTGATGTTTGAGTTCAAAACAAATTTGAAGTCCACATGTCCAACCATACAAGCTTTAGGTAGAACCAATTCAAAAACGTGTTCATCCCAGCTGTTGCTGTCAAGTAAGGGAGAAAATAATAAATAATGCAAAAACCTTTCTTCAGCCGTAACCATCTTACCACTAATATCACCTTTCATACTCTGATTTGCAGCCTCCAACAAAACTTAGTGCTTCTCAATCAGATCAGGAGAGAAGATAAGCAGTTCTATTGAGAAAGATTAAACTTAGGGCAATGAATAATCTTACCTCAGGAATCTCTACCTGCCTTCGGAACTGTACATTCCAAAAAGCCCTTGTTCCTCTAAGTGTGAGCTACTGTGCATCAGAATTATGTGCAGATTCATGGGGCCCACCCTGAATCTAAGAGAGGGGTCACAGGAATCTGTATTTTAAAATAAGAACTTTTTGTATTTCTTATACATGTCCATTCTCTGATTTTAAATTCTACATATATGCTGTAAAGTAAAACTCCACTAAATTCCAGATTCATATCCAAATGCCTACCAGGTATCTCAAACTTATCATAAATAAACCCAAATTACTTGATAACTAACTTCAATATCAGTAAAAAGAAATTCCATTTCTCAATTAGCTCAATCCAAAACATTAGAGTCATCCTTAACTATTCTCACTCACACCAGATGCTCAGTATATTAGCATACACTATTCCTTCTACCTCCAAACTATATGTGACCACTCCTCACTTCCTCCATCAACTATCATCATGGTCCAAGTTACCATCAACACCACCATAATTACCTGAATTACCACAACAGCAATCAAGTTGGAATCCTTGCTTCTATCACTTCCCCCCAATACACACACCACAACCACTCATAATCTACTACCAACACAGCAGTCTTAATGTATCCTTCTAATATATAAATTATATCGCATCACTCCTACATTCAAAACCATCTAACATCTTCCCATCTCACTCAACATAAAAGTCTCACTATGGCCTATAAAGATGGTCATGATCTGGCTACCAACTATTTCCTTTGATCTCACCTCCTACCACTCTCCTCCATGTTCACTGCACTCCAATAGTAGTGTCCTTGCTCTTCCTAAAATTCATAAAACATACCCCTCAGGGTCTCTGTACTTGCTATTGCCTCCAAATTAATGTCTTCATGGAGGCCTTTCTGAGGGCCCTTATATAAAAAATATCACACATATCTTCTCTCCTTCTCTCACGCTCACACACATGTACACACCCAACAACTATTCTATCACCATACTGTTTTAACATGCTTCAGAGCTTTTATGACTATATATGACATAGTAGATATCTGCTACTGTCTGTCTATCCCCACCAGAATGTAAATTCCATGAAAGCCATATTATTAGTGCCTTCAAAAGTACCTGCACAATTGGGAGATTGGGATTGACAAATACACACTGCTATATATAAAATAGATAACTAATAAGAACCTACTGCATAGCACAGGGAACTCTACTCAGTGCTCTGTAATGGTCTATATGGGAAAAGAATCTAAACAAAGAGTGGATATATGTATATGTATAACTGATTTACGTTGCTGTATACCTGAAACTAACACAACATTGTAAATCAACTATACGCCAATAAAAATTTTTAAAAAACAGAAAAAAGGAAAACTCATATTAAAAAAAAAAAAGTACCTACACAAAACAAACATTTAAGTATTTAGTCACTCAATCCACAAATTTATTTAACAAACTAACTGCAATGATGGATTACTCTTAGCGTTTTATCCTACAACTAAGAATACAGGAATTTCTAAAATCAAGGTGACAAATGAAAGGAACAAAGCTGTTAATATGCAAAAGTTAAGAGAAAGAGTAACATATATAATAATTCTATGTTGTCTCTAACAAATATATAAGATGAGCTTGGAAGAATGTTTTACCTGTCAGTCTGTAGTTTCCAAGTTCTAGTATGCTGAGCAGCATCTCCATGATGTTGCTGATGCAAATGCTGAGGATGCCTCCTTTGCTGCTGTTCCTGTTGAACTTCTACCCAGCATGGAGGAACAGTAGCTGAAAACCGTGGAGTCAAAGTCTCAAAGCGGGTTAGCTCCACTAGAGACGTCAAGATGTCAAGGGTAAATGGCTGGTCCACCAATAAATCAACTCCTTAACAATAGTGAATGTAGAATTTGAAATAGGTTTTAAAAAAAGAAGTTTTAATCCATGTTTTCTGTCTAGTCAATTACAACATTCACCAAATGGCCTCAAAGTTAATAATGTAGGCTCAGATACCTATATACAACTAAAGCAACTAGCACTGACTACATAACTAGCATTAAGAAAAATCCATCTTGAATATTTTAAATTATAGAAAGGGTACTTATTGGAGAAACCTAAACTCAACCTGTTAGAAGAGCCCTGACTGAGCTTTAACGAGCACCAGGTTAACAAGGGCAACAGAAGTAGTGGTGCTGAAATGCAAGCCTGACTTACATCAGATCAATAATTAACTTTTACACTTTGTTATTTACAAAACAAAATGCTAAACAACTGCAAGCACATAATATCTGCCCCTTTTTACTCTATTAAAAAGTAATTTTTAAGAAGTCAAAGCTATACTGACAGCAAACAAATACTTACAAACCAAAAGCTTAAACAGCATTTTTTCCACTTCTGGGGTAGTTAAGAATACCTTGTATACATACCAGTATTATAAAAGTAACAACCTGCTTCAGAGAGATTAGTTTGCGTTTACAAATGTATGTATTCACATCTGTGAAATGCCTAACGTAGGACAAAGCTGAAAAACTGTTGTTCTTATTCCAATTAACAAAAATAACTTTTAAAAAAGACTAAAATATGAAATCTGATAAGTTTAGAATAGTTTCACAAAGAAAGTTTACACTGCATTCTATAAAATTATTACAAGTGTACTTCAAATTACATTTTTCCTCAAAGTTTAGAGCTTTTAAAAATCTGACTGAAACTGTATTAAATGTTGTTTGTAAACATTAACAGCATATCAATGCTCCTTCTTTATTTCTTTATAATCTAATTCATCTTTACTAAATAGTATTTTTATGGAATTTATATGAAAACTCTTATTACACCAATACCCTATAAAATATGAAAACATTCAATATGTTAGCTTTTTAAACCAACTTGTGTAGTTAATCAAGACAATCAAGTCTAATTATACATAGCAAGAGACATGAGTCACTTTATCTCAACCAGAGGATAATCTTGCCTCCCCAGGGCCATTTGGATGAGGATAATTGTGTGTGCTACAGGAATCAAGTAGGTAGAAGGCAGAGATACTCCTAATACAGCACAGGACGGTCCTCCCACAACAAAGAATTACCTAGTCCGAAACGTCAGTAGTGCTGAGAATGAGAAACCCTGCCTTACGGTAGTAAAGACTGCTATATATTATACAAGTAATCACTAAAATTAAGATATATTATACTAGTAATCACTAAAAGTTTCCCTTTGGTGCAAAGAAGAATGATCAAATGCACAAATATAAGTATTCATGAAGAACAAATACCAACTTCATGTATTATTTGTTTGGAATACATTTGAGTTTAAACACACTTTTTCTTTAAAGATTCATTAAATTTCTTTTAAATGCTAGGTTTGGGGAATAAAATGTGGTAAGTGCTAAGAATAAAACATAACAGCACAATGGAAGTACAAAAGGACTGTGGTATAGGGAAAGGATAAGGAAAGAGAGCTTAGTGTAACATATGAAGAGCATGAAACTGAATACACTTAAGAAATCATGAAAAGTTTCCTATAACTGGAGGTTGAGAAAAAGACTAGTTATTAGCCCACAGAGCAAGTAAAGATTTTTAAGCAGGAGTAACAATGCTAACATTACTTCTTTTGAAAAACAAGTTTTGGAGGACGGTAGAGAAGATGGGTAGGAGAAAAGGCAAAAACAACAAAACCAAACCTATCTAAAGGTTCACAATGGGGAAATGAGAGTCTGAATATATCACCCCTGGGAAAGAATATTTTTTCAGCATTTTTATTCCAGTAGTAATGTTAGTAATATTAGCCATTCCACTCACTTTACACTTACTTAATGAACTCTTCTCTTTTTCATATGCTTTGTTGCTCCCTAACTAGACCGAAAGCTCCTTAACGACCAAAATAACGTTTTTACCTCTTAGGTGACTTCACCAAAACTGATCAACCTACCACAGGTTGAGAACCATTTCTTATTCTAATGTTTACAACATTTTCCAACTACTGAAAAAATAGTGATAAACAATAGACAAAAACAAGCCTGGCAAGAGAATGTCAACAAGGAAATGAACTCTCTCAAAGTAACCAAGAATTGACTATAAATGAAATAATGTTTAAGATAATATAAGAAAGATCCAGAAAACTTTGAACATCACAAGAATTTGCATTTTTAAGAATCATTTTAAAAAGTTAATACCATACCTGAAATGCCAGGACTTGAAGGATTTGATAAAGGTTTGGAACCTTCTGAAGACGGTTCTATTCCTTTAGAAAGAGATCCATCCACTAGTATGTCAGCTTCATCAATATCATCACAGGTTCCTCCAATTTGGAGAAAATGAAGCTCACCACCTACAGTGTAGTAAAATTCCATTAACGTAGGTACATGAAAAGTAGGTAAACAGACAAGTGTCTACTACTTAGTTAAAAAACTTAATTTATTTTAATTTCACTCAAAAGGCAAAAAAAGAGGGCTACCAAAGTGACATATCTCTAAGAATTCAGAAATCAAACTGTCAAGGAAATTAAATGATGAAAATGGCAAATACATAAACATATGTAAAAATAGTTATTTATCTAGTACTTACATGTGTAAGACACTATTTTAAATGCTTAATTCATTTAGTCTTCACAAATAACCTTAAAGTAGGGAGTATAATTGTGGCCACTTTACAGATGAGGAAACTGATGCACTAGCTATATTGGAATCCACAGCCCAATCTCTTAATCACAGCAGTAACAAAACTGAACAAAGATTCTTAATTTTTTGAAGCATTCACAATAAAATGAAATCAAATCGAATTTCTATTTTTCATTATTTCTATCACAGAAAAGAAAATGGAAAACGAGCTTAGCAAATATTTAAGAACAAAAAAAAACCAAGAATATTTGGAGATTCGCTTCCAGAATAATAAGGAAGACAAAAATCTTATTCCTGAAAAGCATCTATAAAGTTGGACAAAACTGTAATTTAAACAGAGTGGGTCAAACGGTGAAAACCAGCAGACATGCTACTACTGCCACAGGGGACTCTGATTTGGAAAGCTTGTCCGCTTAAAGTGGCTCAGTGGCGAAAAGAAGGCCCATCTACTCTACTATCTGAAGTCAGAATCCTGTGTAGGACAAGCAAAACACTAGAAATAACGAGAGATTAAGAAAGAATTACAAGAAGTGAGAGAAACATAGGGGGCTTGGTAAACATTCCACACATCCCACATTGATCAGAGGTTGCAAATATGTGCAGCAAAGACCAGATGGGGTCCAAGCCATCAACACATTCTCAGTCAACCAAGTCCCCATGCCTACGTAGAAAACACCTGAAAGGGCACAAGAGAAAATAAAAATAAAGAAAATAACAGCCAGGGCACACCTGAACACAACCTTACCAGTAAAGGTGTTTCGTCACAGCCAATTATCAAAATCATTGGCTGAATACTAAACTATGTGGACAGAGAGCCAACAAATAAGATACAAGTCTTAAAAATAAAAATCAGAGGGTTTCCCTGGTGGCGCAGTGGTTAAGAATACAGCTGCCAATGCAGGGGACACAGATTCGAGCCCTGGTGCGGGAAGATCCCACATGCCACGGAGCAACTAAGCCTGTGCGCCACAACTACTGAGCCTGCGCTCTAGAGCCCGTGAGCCACAACTACTGAAGCCCGCGCACCTAGAGCCTGTGCTCTGCAACAAGAGAAGCCACTGCAATGAGAAGCCCACGCACCACAACAAAGGGTAGTCCCCGTTCGCCGCAACTAGAGAAAGCCCGCCCGCAGCAACAAAGACCCAATGCAGCCAAAAATAATTAAGTAAAATAAATACATTTTTAAAAATAAATAAATAAATAAAAACCAGAGGGGGTAAAAAATGAAAGAAACATCAGTGGCTGCTCACTGCAAACAAAACAGATTTAGGCCAGGTGGGTTACCAAATAACCAATGCAACAACCACCTCCAAAGGGGGGTAAATCATAGTCCAGAGTTTCTACAACATTATTTAAAATGTCTAGTATTAAATTAAAAATTATAAAACATGTGAAGAGTGACACATGCTCAAGAAGAACAAAATCAATGAGAAATATCCCTGAGCACCCATATTTAGATTTAGCAGACAAATACTTCAAAGAAGCTATTGTAAATATTTTATAGAATAAAAGGAAACCAGGTATAGAGAATTAGAAGAACGAACGGTGAAAATGACTCAACAAATAAAGAATCTCAACAAAAAAACAGAAATTATTTTAAAAGAACAAAAGGGAAATCCTAGAGTTGAAAAATATCTAAAATGAAAAAGTTCACTAGAGACTCAATGCAGATTTGAGATGACAGGAGAAGGAATCAGTGAAATAAAAACAGATCAATAGTTGTGTGTTATATATGAAAGTTGTTAAGAGTAAATTCTAAGAGTTCTCATCAAAAAATAATAATAATAGGGAATTCCCTTGTGGTCCAGTGGTTAGGGCTCCACACTTCCACTGCATGGGGCACAGGTTCGATCCCTGGTGGGGGAAGTAAGATCCCACATGCCGTACGGTGTGGCCAAAAAAAAAAAAAAAAATTAACTTATAACATTAATTGTAGATTTTTATCAAAAGACTCAAAGTTTCTCCATGAGAGTCTTATGCTATTTGAATATACTCATAAGACAGAGTCAAATCCATTTGATTCACAGTCTACAGTGCTTTTCAAAACTCTACTTTATGGACTGTCATACATACATTTTAAAACATCAACTTTTCTGTCCTCTTTATTGTTATTAATCTCATCTTTTCAAATGCATCTTGATCAGTCAACCCTTAAAGAACTGGGGGATAATTTTTAAAGTGGTTAACTTCTCAGGCTTTCTCTTGTCCTTCAATTCATCTAAATAAATTCCATCACATGAGATCACTTCCTAGAAATTTTCATCGTCCAAACTCCATGAAAACATTAATCTATTTCATAGCTTAAATACTATTTCTCCTCTGAATCGCCAAAAGCTATCTCATCAAATAAATCAAATCATTAAACTCTGATTGCATTTGTGGAAACTACTAGTATCTTATGAATATGTGCCCTGGGACCAGGTAACTCAGGTTCCAAACCCAGCTCCACTTCCAGATGGCCTACAGCAAATTATATTGTTTTCATTTTTTAAATCTTTCAGATTAAAATATTCCAAAAAATTCAATGTATGGGTGTTCTGCTTTTATTACATTGTGGCAGTTTAATGTAGTTTAAGCACTCTGATGACAGACTGCCCAGGTCTGAACGCTGACTCTGTCATTTATTAGCTCTGTGACTTAGGCAAGTTACTTAACCTCTTTCCCTCGGTTTCCTTATCTGTAAAATGGAGACAATAACAGTACATAACTCATAAAGTTGGTGTGATGACTAAACAAATTAACAGAGGTAAAACTCTCACAGAAATGAACTGGCATATACATGATTAATAAGCTCAAATTATCTTTGACACCACATAGTATTTTAATGGTTTTTCTGAAAGTTCTATTATTCTAAAATTATTCTACACTGCTCATTTTTTAAAATAATCTAGTTGGATTTTGATGTTATTTGAAGATTTTTTTTCCCCTTGTTATTTCACTAGATGTGTTTCAAAGAAGGCAACCCACACCACTACGTCCACCATTATCCTTCCTAGCCAAACTCTTAAAATCTTTTTAAAGAGAGGAAAAATTCAGGTTAATTCCTACCAGAACCACAAATAAGATGCATAACTCTTCCCAAACCCAATTCCTCTGCCAAGCATTGGTTATAGTTACTTAGGCTTCAAATATTTCCTGGCCCTAAATTCCTACTAAACAATCAATAGGACTATTCATTTTGCCTGATATTGTCAGTAATTCCTTAGTAACACTATCTGTTACTCTGTATGGAGCCTCAAATGTTGCAAAACCGATTCACTATCAGCAAAAGGTTAAGAGTAAATAAGACAAGAAAAATTTATTTGGCAAAACTAATAATTATTTACTAAATACTTTTATTTCAGAAGGAAATAAGGACATGTATTTGTGCCAGAAACTTTACATACATTATTTCATTTAATTCTACCAAGCCTGGAAATAGGCTGCCTTGTCCTAGTTTATAAATAAAGAAACAAAGGTTTACTGAGTTTAAAGTAACTTGTCCAAAGCCACAAATTTGAGCAGATGCAGAGTCAGGACTCACAGAAACAACAGCAGGTTATTTTCTTGAGGTTAAAGCAGAGAAGATACTTTCTGAGAGACTTATTAACTTATTTAAATTAGAATCCTTACCTAGGGCAGTAGAAAAAAGTTTTAAAAACAGTTAAAACAGTAGAAAGATTTATGACTTCATTATAAAAAAAATAAATTTCCATCTATATGGATCTAAAATTCATGCTAAGTATGCACATAAATGAATGCCATATACATTGACTTTATAAGATGTGTAGAAGAACCAAACCAATCAATAGCTTACCTTTGGTGCATGCACACAGCCTGTCTGTGCCCGAGCAGTAAATGACAGAAACAAATGTGTCTTGTTCCTCAGTGCCCTCCTTTTTAGGAGGTTCCACTTTGGCCAAAATTTCAAAGTTTGAAAGATCTAATATTTTTACATATCCTCCCTGAGTGGTTATTACCAGGTGTCCAAGAGTAGAAATATCAGACTTTTTCTCTCTCTCAATGCCATTCTTTGAGGTTAACTGCATTTCCTCAGCAGGTTCCTCATAGTCATCCTCTCGATTATCCAGTATATCTGGTGGAAGCAAAATGAGCGAGGTAATTGTGTCCTGGGGATCTTTGATATGTTGGATTTTTATTGGCTCCTCTTCTAAAGTCACTATCCGAGTGGCATAATTCATTTTATAAAGTATTAAATATCCACCACTAACATTCCTCTGCTCAGGTTGAATTATCAAAGGAGTCTGTACATCTGCTGGTGATTCGTGTTGGATTATACTAATATTTGCACCATTCACTACAGCAAGATTTGATTCCAGCTCACCTTTCCGTCTATTACATAGTGCAGAGTTTAACTTATTTAAATTATTCAAGGCCTCTACTTGATTTATTGCACTCAAGGATTCAACAGGGCATGTCCGCAGTCCTACTAATAAATGAATTCCATCAGCACAAGGAGTTATTGAGTCTATACAAAGATTCTCCTCCTCCGCAAACTTTGGCAGCCTCAAACACTGAACCAAAGTCCCAGGCTTGGGAAACACAGAGTTCCACTTCTCAGAATCTGGAGAGGTAAGGTTGGCTGCTGCATCTGCAAATTGCTGAATGTAAGTCACAGGAGGATCCTGCAACAACAACTGCTCCTGACTATCCAGCTCCATTTCAATAATCTGTGGAACTGTAAAACCATCATCATGCAAACTTTTACTCATTATATTGTTCATCTGTGAAAAGATTTTTCCTGCTTTCTCATCCGATTCCTTGATGCTATAAAGAAGCAAAATGGGTAAAGTCCTTCTTACCAGAGGAAAATTTAATTCTGAATTAGTGCAGGATTCATTGTCAGTTGACCCTTGTTCTGATATACTTTCACCCTGAGTTCTGCTTAAACCATCCAGTGACCTGTGAGAATTACTACTAATGGGTGAGGTAGCAGGAGATTTATATGTTAATAAACCTCCAGCTAATAAACATGGAAAGGGAATGTTGTGTTGTTCCTGGTGCTTTTCCTTTGTCTTTTCACTCTTAGAGCTGGTTAAGCAAGGATTTGCCCCAAGTTCTTCAAGATCCTTAACAGTATCTTCAAGAACATTTGCAACAATCTCCCACTGAAGTTTTTCTGGCTGCTGGAGGATGCTGAGTGCTGTTATATCAAGGCTCACGTCCATGGCTTCCTTCTGTGATGCATGCCCTTTGAAAAGGAACAATATTCATTACAAATGGCCTTGTGAATATAAATCAAAATCTGTAGTATAACATTTTCATTAATTTTCTTTTTTTTTGACTCATCCAGTTGCTGCATTTTAATTACACTAGTGGAAGAATTTAAGACCTTTTATAGGAAATTTAATCAAACCTGAGATGAATCTACTCAGAAAAACCACAGAGGTATTAAAGAGTTTCAAAAATCATTTTTAATTCAGAATACATTCTCCTGGCAATCTGTGAGCAAAATCCTTCTTTAAAAAAAAAAAAAAAAAAGAGGAAAAAAGGGTTAAAGAATGAAGACATTATTAGTATCAAAAGATTTCTGTCCTTCAACTCTAAACCAAAAATATACTCAATACTATGCATATGTCATTTATGCACTTTGAAGAATATCCATGAAACATTACTGTAATCTCAGTTCATCACCTCTCTCCCACCCCACCATGCTAATTATCAGCTGACTGTCATAGCATGCAATTTATTTCTAACCTCAGCTCAGAAAAAATAATAACTAGAAAAAAAAGTTCCCAAAATTAGTCATTTTAAGTGAAATATAAGTGTCTTCACTATTATCCTCTCATTTATAGTTCATTTCAAGTCAACTACATTATATTACCCTTACTGACCTTTTGTCTACCGTGTGATCTTCAAGCTGTCCCCTTACAAATAGTATAAAGGTCATTCCTCAGTCTCAATGCTCCAAAAATACCATCTCTCTCAACACAAAACCCTGAGGTAGGTGTCAGTCAACCTCTAAACCAGGTATAATCTCTTGATACTGAATGCAAAGTTTCAACCAATCTGTTTTTTTCCTCAATAGCACAAACTATCAGGCAACAACATTATTAGCAATAATAATGTAAAGGTCACTCTACGTAACTTGTGGAAATACCAAAAAAACTGGAATTGGTTTTACAATTTTAGATTAAGAAGAGCATAGAAGAGTAAGGAAATAAGTATAAAATAACTCAAGATGATTGCATGAAGTTTGAAAGTTACCCAAGTACAGGAATGAGCAACAGAGATTCATGGAACATCCAACACTTGAGATATACTGAAAGCTCTGTTTACACCATTTTTGTTAACGATTTCATAAGCAATATCTTCAAAATGCTCACGGACAGCTTTATCTAGACTTTCCCATTTTCTCAGCATAAACTTCTCATTTCACACAATGTCACTATTATCATCTAAAACTAAATCCATTTCTAGCAAAGCAGAAAAAACTTTAGTTATAAACTTAACAATTTAATTGTACTGATGAAGCTGTTTAACCACTCATCGGACCATATTCACGTGCAGCCTTTCTATTGCCATGCAATATTTATATATATTTACTTTACGAATTTACTCATTTAGATATGAGGCTGAAAGCTGAAACATTATTTTGAGTGAGATTTTTATAACATGCAATACACTGTAATAAATCTTGAGGATGCTAACTATCTATTGGACTAAACTGAAACTTACTTAACTGATTTTTTTTTTCAGTTATGGTAGGAAATTGCCAAGAAAAAGCTATTATGTACATATTAAAACAAAGTAAATTGACCATAAGTTACATATATTAACACACATTTAAGACAATATTCAAAAGACATGTGAGATGAGATTATCCATTAAAAAAGAAAATATAACAAGTGGCATTACTACTCTGTTTCTTCCCAACTATTTAATCGATGTCTAGGAAACAGCGTATGCAGTACATTCTCCTCAGAAGATTGACAAAGCACGACCACTGTCAAATACTGCAGTAAGGAAAACTGTCATCTTTGCTTGTCTCAGAATTTCTCAAACCTGTTGGACCACAAAATAAATTTTTACAGAACATACCTACAAATATCCTGCAGTATGATATTCTTCAGATAATCATATTGGGAAACCCTTCTCTATTCTGCTTACTTAGGTACTGTCAACCCACAGTTCTGCCAGACAAACTTCCAGAGGTTTACATTAGGCATTTTCCTAAAACCATCAAATTTCAGTTTGAACTGTTCTTCAAACTCTTGCCAAAAATTCTTCTCCTTCTACACAAGAAGGTATGTACCCTTAATTCTGATATATGAACCAAAGGGCAAACTTTTCTCTCTGACATCATCTACTTACAAAAGTCATAACCTTCAACTAAAATACAGATAAAAGTCTCTTAGTCTCCACTCACATTTTTGAAGTTAAGAAATATATTCTACAATTTTTCAGACCATATCATTCAATTTGACAGGAAGAACTTGGAGTTAGTAAATTTAAGTTTGGAAATAGCATCTATGACTTATTTTAGATACTTCAGGAATAAAATACATCTCCCATTAATATCACAAGCTCCAAAATTCACTAACAGTCTCTCAATATAAAAGAATTAGCTTAGAAGATACATATTTTACTATAAATCAATGAACTACTTACAAATCCTCAAATGAGGCAATTAAAAATTCTGAACTGGAAGAATTTTTTTCTCTTACCATGGTTACCTCTTAATACTACATGAGGACACCACTCCCAACCCTGAATGAGGTATCATAAAAAGAGTCAACAAAAATATACGGTAAGTGGGAAGTGAAGTAAACAGGACTACAGAATCTAAAGGAAGTGTGAAAGATCAAACAGGCGTAGATGAAAAAGATAAAGGTAGAAAGGGGATAAGGAAATAGATCAATATATAAGTACTATAATTACAAAAATACCTACTGAGATCCCTCGACCCAGAGGAAAGAGCTAGGCCACAGCATACAAAGGAAAGGATAACAGCTAGAATCAAAAAATTTAAGAGCAGAAAAAGGAACATTTAGTTCAAATACTTCACTTGACAAAGGAAAAACTGAAGCCCAGAGAGTTTAAGTGACTTGACAAGACCAAAGACTTATTTTGCAAGAGTTCAAACTCTAACCAGATCTCCAGATAACCAATGTATTATTCTTCATCAGATTTTTCAAAATGCAATAGTAGCCCTTTCTTTTGCAAAGGGGTAACAAAGTGCAAAAAGAGCACTCTTCATCAGACTAAATTTTTTAAATGTAATCAATTATTTTTCCTAGAGCTAATTACACATTTGTATATTATTTGGGGCCATTTCCTACATTTTTCTTGATTGTTTTCATTGCTAAGAACTACCTTAGAAGACAAATGAGGGTTAACCCAAAAATCAGTGTGGTATTCTGTTTGGTGGCTTTAAAAAGATTTTACAACAAATTGGAATTGAGAGCACCTGCTACTCTATACTAACTTTAGACACATAACTTTTAACAACTGAACTATACAAAACCAAGTCTCCCCTAAAGAGATTTAATAAGTCATATATGTCCTTATTTCATGACATTTGACATTAGAAAATAGTCAGAATTTAATAATGGTCACTTCTTTAAAATAGTGGCTACTTCCCAGGTAATCTGTTTACGTATTTTTATCTTAATCAATTCCCAAAATTTTAAGTAACAGATGTTAATATCACTATTTTATATATTAGGAAGTGCAATCAGACTATAATAAGTGACAGAGTTGGGCTTCCCTGGTGGCGCAGTGGTTAAGAATCCGTCTGCCGAGGGAGGGGACACGGGTTCGTGCCCTGGTCCAGGAAGATCCCACATGGCGTGGAGCAACTAAGCCTGTGCGCCACAACTACTGAGCCTGCGCTCTAGAGCCCACAAGCCACAACTACTGAAGCCCACGCGCCTAGAGCCCGTGCTCCGCAACAAGAGAAGCCACCTCAATGAGAAGCCCACGCACCGCAACTAGAGAAAGCCCATGCACAGCAACGAAGACCCAACACAGCCAAAAAAAAAAAGTGACAGGGTTAGGATTCGAATTCTGAGATGCCTTGCCTATAATATAACTACATTAAAATATGAAGCATACTCTTTTGCCTTAATAT
Source organism: Monodon monoceros (assembly GCF_005190385.1). Lineage (NCBI taxonomy): Eukaryota > Metazoa > Chordata > Mammalia > Artiodactyla > Monodontidae > Monodon > Monodon monoceros. The sequence continues at coordinate 62,837,115 of NW_021703775.1, forward strand.
GTCATAAGTTAATGAACAAGGCAGCATTTATTTGATGCCTTAATGTCTATGATTTTATACGTTAAAATTTATTCTCTATTCACCTGTGTTTTGGGGAGAATAAATCATTAATTAATAATTATTAATTTAAATGTTACTTTTATTTAACAATACAATACACTATACAAATAAGCTGAACACATTTGGAAGAGTTTAACGTCCCTGAAATACGTGACAAAGATTTAATAAGATTCATTTTAATTCCTTTGGCTCAAATAGGTACTATTTAAATTTTAAGTATGAAACTCTATGAACACACTACTAATTCAAGATCTCTGATACATAATATTTGAGATTTCTTTGTGTATTAATGAAAATTTAGAGTTTGCACTAAGAAATACAGAATTAAGTGGTATTTAGCTTTACCTAAAAACTATATAAATGCAAGGATATAAAAAATAGATTATCTAATATTTTTTACATACCTGTCACAGAATCTGATCTGGAGTGCTCTTCACTGTCTGAATCCTCCAGTAAATCATCACTTAAAAGATAAATTAAAAATTAATTTCCATTTCAAAAAAAGTATACATAACATGAGACAGCAAAGAAAAAAGGACAATGTTACAACCATTGTTTTGCATCTCAAACAAGCATCACACAACTAGCTTAAATGATATATAAGTAGTTTGAGACCCTAACTGATTAACAATGCTAATAATGAATCATCTTAAATCATTAAATAAATGTTTGCCTGAAATAGAGTGTGGTAATCTCTAAAAATTTACAACAGAATCTATGGGAATTCGACAAATGAATAGGTACGACTAGGGATAGTCTGGGTAAATAAAATGAAAAAAGAGAAAAACAGCTAATAAAATCAAGCACAAGCTTCCAGTAGTAAAATTTTAGTAACTATTCTATTACTGAATTCAGAAAAGTTACCCTAAAACCAAATAGAATAGCTGTATAAATATGTGTGTATGTAAGTGTTTTCACACAGATATGCATTTCATTTGTGTTTTGCTTTTGGTTTTTTTTCCTTGTTTGGGAGGGGCTGTTAAGACCACCTTGATAAGCAGGAAAACTACTAAAACTCATAACTTAGGAGTCAAGACAACAAGACTCTTTTTCCTGTTCACTCAGGTGGCCAAGAAATTGCCAGCCTCTCTCTTTGCATCTAACGTTATCCTCAGTCTCCATTGTTAGCAAACAGGAAAAAAGATATAATTACAGACCACTCTAGCACAACATTAGGCAGTGTATGAACTAACAATCAGCACATTTACAGCAGTTCTAAAATTTTGATAACCTAAACTACAAAAATTAAAAGATGCATTTCACAAGAAGGAAAGGTAATTCTCCCTTTTTGAAACAATATATTGCACCTTCCATCTGAAATACCTAGGCATTTATAATGTTATTTTATTATGAAACGTAACCTGGAACTGTCCCTTAGAAATGCTTAAAGTAATGTCTGAAATTGGGGTGGGAAGATACTTGCTTAGATATTTTTGACATAATTTCTGTGTTTCAGTCTTTTCAACTGGTAATAATTAACCATAAACAAATTTTGTGCTATAATTTAAAAATAACAAAAAAGAATGTGAAAAAGATGAGCTGCTAATTAGCCTCAAGCCATTCAAACATTAACTGGCTAGTTTCAGAAAAAATAATAAAGATATTTGGAAAAATAAATCCTAAGAGGAAAAATGAATGATTGGGAATTATCCAGAATGAAGAAGTCCAAACCAAGAAGAAACTATGGGTTTTGAGGGCTTTTGCATTAAGAAAAATAGCCAAATATTACCCAGTTACAGAGACAAAAGATAAAATCTAGTAGTAGTATATTTTAAAGAAGGAATTCAGCTGTCTTGGAAGTTACAGAGAATGTTACAAAGGGTTGCCAGATAATTGCCTTAATTAGCCCACAAAAAGACAAGCTTTATTGTGAAATTCTTCAAAATAAAATAATATTTTAAAAAAACATTTCTTGACAGAAAAATGCTCATACTACTAAGTGATAAAATCGTATGAGTAAAACCACTAAACTGTACACTTAAAGGGTGAATCTTCTGATGGGTAATGATGCATCAATAAATTTTTTTTTTTAATCACATGGGTTTAAAAAAAATTATACACACCTAAACGTTAACATGACTGGATGGTATGATAATGGGGACTCTACTTTTCTTCAATTTACTTCCATATATTTTCTAATATTTCTACAATAAACATGCATTACAGTTGACCACTGAACAACACAGGGGTTAGGTGCACCAACACTCCATCCATTAAGTGGAAAATCTGTGTATAACTTATACTAATTGCCCTTCTGTATCCGTGGTTCTGCATCTGCAGATTCAGCCAACCACAGATCGTGCAGTATTCACTGTTAAAAAAAATACACACATAATTGGATTCACGCAGTTAACCCATGTTGTTCAAGGGTCAAATGTACTTATATAATAGACACTAGATTTACTGAAGTCTTTTACATGATATAAAACCTTTTCCAAAGTAATAAACATGCAAAAATATATATATGGTAAGTTTAAAATGCTTAGTTAAGATTATATATGCTAATACTACAGGTGTACCTTAGTTTTGATATATAACTAAGATATACAATACTATAAGCAATTTCAAAGTTAAACTCAGGAAATTTTTGCAAATTTGGAAGACATAACATACAAATGAGGCATCCAGACAAAAATGTTAATTCATTAAAATTAAATGTGTCCCAAATATTCTTCCTTAAATAAATTCAGAACAAAGACAAATGTTGTCTTCTAAGTAGAAACAGACAAAAAACAATTGCCAGGCAAGCTATACTGCTAATTACTTTAAACTTCTTGGTTAAGCTTTAATTTCTTCAGTTAATGTATTATTCTTCAAGCTAATGAAGCACAGCATATTTTAAGACAAAATATACTATATATACTATATCTCGTGCCACAGAGGCAGAGGTAGTCTGGCTCATTATATCTACCACCAATTCAACAGGAATCCTGCTACCTCTGGAGGAAAGGAAGGGGAGAGAAAGGGCTTGAAGCTCCACCTCTTCAGCTTCCTCCTACCACCCCGACACACAGTAATCTTTGTATATGACTCATTTCACACTACCTTGGGAGAAAAGGGTCATTCTACCCTAGAAAGATTTTAAGTCTCTTAAAAAAAGCAGGCAGAGCGATTTATATCTCAACCCTAGCACACGAGCTCAGATAATACCTGTCCGCAAGAAATACTGGACAAGTGTTTACCTAAAATGTACATTTTACCAAGGTGTGTATATGTGTGTGATCTTAAAACTACATCTTGACTCAATTTTTAATCCTCAAATTACAAAACTGAGTCAAAAGTTCTAGTTAAAGTCAGTGTTCAGGACACACCAGTTTCATTATCTTCTATGAATAATTTTCCACTAATTTCGAAGTAAATCAAAGAGATCACGCATGCTTACTTTTCAGTCTTACTGGCAAATATGGTCAAACTCAAAACAATGGGCCAACTGCTTTCCCATCAAGCTCTCACAGGGACTTAAAATAACTGAGAGCACCATGAAGCTTTAATTCAGTCTGTTCCAGAACTCAAACCACATTCATTTACCTACTAATAATTTCACATACTAATTAGCAAGAGGGACTAGACAGAGGTAAACTTCCCATTTTATATGTTGTGAATTCTCCATTAATTTAAATAATGAAATCATTTCCATTAGTAAAGTTTTATATTACTTCTTTTTTTTTTTTTTTTTTTTGCGGTACGCGGGCCTCTCACTGTTGTGGCCTCTCCCATTGCGGAGCACAGGCTCCGGATGCGCAGGCTCAACGGCCATGGCTCACAGGCCCAGCCGCTCTGCGGCATCTTCCTGGACCAAGGCACAAACCCGTGTCCCCTGCATTGGCAGGTGGACTCTCAACCACTGTGCCACCAGGGAAGCCCCTATATTACTTCTTAATGAAAGTGCATGCCACCAAATAAGCAGACTGTGAAATAAAAATGATAAATCACTGTGGTGTAACACCAATCACACATCAGTAACACAAGAAGCCCTGCAAGTGAAATGATAGATCTCAGTATACCAGGACACCTGATCAGTTACACAGGTTCCATTTCACATGGCTACTGTCAGAATCTTAAAAAGTGGTAGCTGCTATTGCTGAAAACAAGCTGAGTGGCTTATGGACCCCTTCATTCTGCCTACATTGGGAGTATCGCAAATGTTACTCTATAATCCTACCCAGTTCAGAGTTACAACTGCAGAGCTTCTTTGGAGACAAGTAGGTAAGATGGTATTTTAATTTGACTCTCTTTCCCCCACATAGGTCAAATACAGCCACAGAAATCATCAATCTCCAGAAAAGCTGAATAGAATAGAATCCAGCACAACAATTCTACCAGAATCTTTCCTTAGCATTAATTATTGTACCTCAACTCACTGCTGACTACTGATACATTTATTGTTTTAAATAATTAGACCACCTTGCCTAGCCATGGGTTATTTCACTATTCATTACCACTTCTATATTTTAGCTGCTAATGAAAAAAGGGGAAATGAACCAAATGATTCAACTGCTCTATGAAAAGATTTAGAAGGCGGCAAAATTACAAATCTAATCCAAGGATTGCATTTCATTATTTAGACTTTACTTTTCAATGGTGTGATTATTCCCAATTGGCATAGACTGAGATAGAAAATAAAGTATATTTTATAGACTATGTTGTTTGTGAATGACAATTTCTTTCAAGAATCAATTCTTTCAGATTTCTAACCAAACACTGAGTCTCTAATCTCTTGAGACTAACAATGTTTTCTGCCTCTTTAATTAGAATTAAGAGAATATACAATTTAGGAAAAGAAAACACTTAACTTCTATAACTATTATCAAAACAAATTTACATACCTATCTCCTTCCAATTTTGGTATATCTGAGCAACTAGAGGAGTCTTCCAGCCATGCCAAAGTTGGTCTCCTAGATTCAACTGCTGAGCTTGGTTCTCCTGAGAGAATAAGCTGTTGTACAATTGCTGGATCATATGCATTAATTTCAAACTTTAAGTGCACCTAAACAAATAAATGAAAAGCCTAAATTTACAACGGATTTTTTCTCAATTACTAATATGTTTCTTCAAAATTAAAACATACCTTCATAAGTTTGGAAACATCCCATATACAGATCTTTCCTCGTTTCGTTGCAGCAGCTAAAAAGTGAGGGCAGCTCCCGGACCCAAAGCAAGATATTCTGTCAGTTCCATCCGTGCAAGGGAACTGCGCGGGACTTGTTGCAAGAGTGACTGACAATGGCACATTCTGTGTGTGCTCACCTTTCACAAACGGGCAGTTTGGGGAATGTCTCTCGTGTTCAGACCTTTACACAAATTAAGGAAGGGAAAGTTTACTGAACAACTAAGCTGTTAAGTCTGTACACTAAAAGAGAACTCCACGATATTTTTTCTTTAAAAAGAAAACAATTAATTGAACTTAAAGTATTCTTTAATTAAAGACTTAAATAGCAAATTGTTTCATTTTACTGAGATCACTCTAACATGTTAAACTACTCACTTTAACAGCAATTGTTCACTTTAACTGATTACAAACAAAGCCAGTCTCAGATGAAACAGATAAATGATACAGTAAAATTTATATCATATTAATATACTGATAAAACTGTTTAATCTCCTTATATTTCTTCACACTGGTTTCCCACAGCTTTAAATAAATAAATACTTTGTTTCAGTTTAAAATTTTCTATGTATTCTACAGCATGGTGACAAAAGATAACATTACCATATTGTATATTTGAAATTTGTGAAGAGGATGTATCTTGAATTAAATATTCTTAACACACAAACACAAACCGGTAACTATTAGAGGTGATGGATATGTTAATTAACTTGATTATGGTGATCTTTTCACAATATGTATATATACTAAAACACCAGATTGTACACCTTAAATGTATGTAATTTTTACATGTCAAAGGTATCTCAATAAAGCTGTTTTTAAAATAAATAAATAAGTAATCCGTACGTAGATACAGACCCACCTATCTATATAAGTGGCCACAGCTGTAAAGAGCATACAATAAAACTCTATAAATGCCATTCATACTGCAAAAAGCTTTTTTAGTAAAGACCTGAAGGCAGAAAGATCTCTAGAGTATGGATAAAATAACATATATTAAAAACACAGAGATATACCCTTCACATTCACTATCAGACTCCATCAGACAAATAACTTTAAAGAAACTTGGATAATGTCTATAGATTGTACATTATTTCCTTCACATAAATACTTACTGAGCAAAATGAAATGGTAAATTAGTTTACTAGAAAACCCTAACATGTGTAATAAGAATAAAATACTAGGACCTCAGATCAAGATTGGTATACTGACCTAAAGAATTTTCTCAAATATTTAAAGCAGGATCAACTTAACACTTAAAAATTACCTGCCCAACTTTGTGACTACTTTATTTCTTTTTGGTTATTCTTTTATTTTTTTAAACTTTCACTAGCTGTAATTACAAGGCATTATTTGAAATGTGAGAATGCTGCCATCAAAAAAAAGAGGCTTTTTTTAAAACCCATTTTTATACTTCCATGTCAAAGAAAGGAAAGCTATACTCTGTAAAATATTCCACGGGGTATACATATTTCTTTTTACACTGCACCTACAACTTACCTATAACCATATATAAATCCTGGACACTTTACAATACACAAGGTGCCTTACATTAATGCTTTTACATGGCATCTGCAGGCACATGATATCTGAACTGGATTCCTTCACAGCCAAACCTTAGGGTATTTTTCCTCTTTCCATCTTTCTCTCTTAACCTGAGTTTTAACTTTTTAATTAAAATTTTATTTACGCAACATATGACTATCTGAAATATAGCAAAAGACCCACTTCGGTTATAATATCCAACCCCAGTAATCTCCTATCCCACCTCCAGGTAACCACTATTACGAATTTAATATACTTCTAAAATATTTTTATAAGTTTATACACATACATGTACATTCAGAAAATATGGGTTTTTTCATTTTAAATAAACAATATTATTATATGAATCATTCTACAACAGCTTTTTGGTTTTTTGCTCTTTTTATAAATTTATTTATTTATTTATTTAATTTTTGGCTGCATTGGGTTTTTGCTGCTGTGCGCGGGCTTTCCCCAGTTGTGGCGAGCGGGGGCTGCTCTTTGTTAAGGTGCGCAGCTTCTCACTGCGGTGGCTTCTCTTGCTGCGGAGCACGGGCTCCAGGCGCGCAGGCTGCAGTAGTTGTGGCACATGGGCTCAGTAGTTGTGGCGCCCGGGCTTAGCTGCTCTGTGGCATGTGGGATCTTCCCGGACCAGGGCTTGAACCCGTGTCCCCTGCATTGGCAGGCGGATCCTTAACCACTTCGCCACCAGGTAGTCCCTACAACAGCTTTCTTGATACAATAACATATCTAAAATGTACTGGTGATTAACAGAGAGCTAACTGTTCATTCCTTTAACTGTTGGATCATAGTCAATTACATGAATATATTTTACTTAGGTAGTCCCCTCCTGAGAGGCATGTAAGATTTTCCAGTTTTTCACTACCATGACCATTTTGCACCTCCTTGCATATAAGAGCAATTAATTCTCTAGTGTAAATTAGAAGTGGAACTGCTAGATAATAAGGGGCCCATTTTATTTTATTTTTTTAAAGTTCAATCTCCCTCCAAAGTGGCTCTATCGACTCCCACCATCAAAATATGAGTCCCATCGTCCCCTAAAAATGAAAAATCTTCATTCTATTCCTCCTTTCAGATTCAGAAGGTACACAGGCTCAGTTCCCCAGCCCCCACCAATCCCATTCCCTCTATCCATTTGGAGCACTGGCCCTAGGCCCTCAGAGACTCTACCAACTGCTTAAGAGTTTGAGGAATCCTGAATCCCGGGGCAAAGAAAAGGTAGAACCCTTGATTTCCTGACCATATCAAGAAAAGACGAGTTTTAAACAGCCCAAGTTGGAAATCTGAATCAACTTTCCCACAGAAAAATATTTATGAATAAAGATACATTCTATAATGTTATGGTATAATTTTTCAGGTGTGGGTTAAATAACTTTCTGAGGATCAGCCTAAGAAACTAAAATATACGTGTTAAAATGGTTGCTATATATATAAAGATGGTTTCATGGGGAAAAGACTAAATTCCAAACAGAACCTTAACCTAAATTGGAAATTGCTCATACTCAACTCTCAGTCAGCAGACGCAATTTCAATTTTTCATATTTTCAGTATTTCCCACTGCAACCTGGAATCCACATGCACACTCTAATAGGCTTTAGCAAGTTCATACCAGCTGATTAACATTCAGAGATCTCGAACTAATTATAGTACAAAATAAGCGGTATATCTTAAAACCAAATCCTGGCTCCATGACTTACTAGCCAAATGCTCTTCACCAAATTTTATTTTTTTTATTTTAAAATGGTATAATAATTCTTATCTCATAGAGTGACTATGGATTAAACTGGAGAATATTCTCAATTCCCTCCTATAAAATGGAGATGATAATAATACCTAACTCATAAAGCTAATGTGAGAATTAAATGAGTTAAAAATATATAAAGTGTGTAGGATGGTACCTGGTAAACCATATTATACAAATATTTGCTATTATTACCATTTTATTTATTTATTTTTGGCTGCGTTGGGTCTTCATTGCTGCGTGCAGGCTTTCTCTAGTTGCGGCGAGCAGGGGCTACTCTTCGTTGCACTGCGCAGGCTTCTCACTGTGGTGGCTTCTCTTGTTGCAGAGCACAGGCTCTAGGCGTGGAGGCTTCGGTAGTTGTGGCATGTGGGCTCAGTAGTTGTGGCTCATGGGCTCTAGAGCACAGGCTCAGTAGTTGTGGAGCACAGGCTTCGTTGCTCCACGGCATGTGGGATCTTCCCGGACCAGGGCTTGAACCCACGTCCCCTGCACTGGCAGGCAGATTCTTAACCACTGTGCCACCAGGGAAGTCCCACTATTTCTATTAATAGGGCCTCAGAGTAGTTATTTCTAAAAATGAGGTTCCAATACATGATCTCTATTGTTTAACCAAGTTCTAAACTTTCATGCACTAGAATTCAAAACCACCACAGACTCCCTAGAATTACTTCAAAATTAGAAATGCAAATCATAAAGGCCCTCCTCCGTGGATTCTCTATTGATGACCTGCCCTCAAAAGAACAAGGCTAAACTGCTGAATTTAATCATGCTTTTTAAACTTATATTATCATAGCCTTCTAGTTTTCAGTCAGAGTCTAGTTCCATTCTTTGGCACTTGTCCCATGTACACATCTTGGAAAGTTACACATTAGAGATCCTGTATGCCAAGTGATATGACAGAGCATAGACAGCATTACCTCATTCTCTTAGGACAGAGGCAAAAATATAGATGACAAAAGGCAAGAATATTAATATACAGATATCAGAAAAATAAAATTTAGAAGCACATTTATAGAACTTAGCCTATTACATTCAGAAATATCAAGACTCACCAAGGTTCATCAGTAGGTTCCCAACAGACGAGACATACACTACAAGTAAAACACATGGCTCTATCATCTCCAGATGAGGCAGGCTGCAAATTTATAAAGAAGACAGAAAAGGTTTATCAATATTAAAATTGCTTAATAAAAACTCTTCTAAATAAGTTCATAATTTTAGGTAAAATTCCATATTGAGGAAAAGAAAATTAGCCTATACTATTAGGCCTCAACAATATACTTTTAATCCCCAAATGTTTATAAATTTGCTGCCTTATTTGAAAAATTATGTTTCATCAGCAAATGACCACTAAATCAAATATGGAGACACACACATCCTCAATCTCTGATCTAGCATCTTCTAATTGTATTACTAAAGTATTTTAAATATAGTTAAGTATATGAAAGGAAATTGTCTAACAGGTTTATTATTAAAAACTGAATTCTATACTACTACATAGGAAAGGGCAAGTAAAAAGGAAAAGCAAACTAGTGAACGTAATTAAGGTAACATTCTTTAAGTAAGACACGTATGACAAAATGACATTTATATATATATAAAATCTAAATCTGAACTGAAATATACCTCTAAAAACTAATATTAATATTTTTGAATACTTACTCTACTTAGCACTTAGTATGTCTACAGGTGTAAGTATATTTTTTAGAAGACTGAGAATAATCAGCACCTAATACAGGTAGAAGATTCTAGAAAACCTATGATTTGATCTTTGCAAAAATGGAATACAGGGACTTCCCTGGTGGTCCAGTGGTTAAGACTCCGTGCTTCCAATGCAGGGGGCATGGGTTCAATCCCTGGTAAGGGAACTAAGATCCCACAAGCCGCATGGTGCGGCCAAAAGGGAAAAAAAAAAAAAAAAGGAATACAATGAACAAGAGCTCAACAGAAAAAATATCAAGGTATCACCTAACAGACTGTTTTAGGAAATGACACCAAATAAGAAAAAGATAAATTATTAGGAAAAATAGTCCTTATTCAATCCTTAACTTAGGAAAACATATTCAGTGATTTTAATATTAGCCAGTCCCCAGATAAATCTATCTTTAACTGGAAATTTGACAAACTCTGAATAAAATCTTCAAATATATATGGTTTTCTGATTTAATCCTAGTTTAAGATACTTCAAGAACACTTCAGGATAACAAAGGAATAATCACTCTTAAGATTCTTTATGACAGTAACTTCAATGTATTCAAAGTTTAATTTAGTTCTAAAATTAAATATGCATGTTTTATGTAAACTGACATGTAATTATTAGATTTCTCAGCTTCTTTAGCAATGGCAAAACAGTGGTAGGCCAGTCTACATTATTCAGCTGAAGTTTCCTTTAACTGGTTTATTATGCCTATCTAAACTCATTTTTCTTAACTTCCTCTACTTTAGCTCCACAGAGCTTTCTATAATGTCCCATTCTCATGTCTTATTGTCACACTCATCCTTAGCTGTACACCCTCCTCTTTTCCTACATAAAACCATGACTATTTTCCCTGATTAATTCTTTCTCTTTCTAAATAATTTCTTAATCAATTCTTCAATACATATGTATTCAAGTCACACTGTACTACCCACAATGCTGCTTCCATAGTTATCTAATATATGGGTAATTTTTAACCCCAATAAAATTAAAATTTCAAGAGTAACTGCAATGTATTGCTGTTATTGCATTACCCTAACATGTACTACTCTGTTATGAATACGTAAGTCAAAACTGAAAATAAACACACACCCAGAGAGAACACTTCTCAAGACACAAATCTGGAGAATACTGCCTGCTTGTTGATTAACTGTATACATAAACATATTATGTATATCATACTTATATATAATCTGAAATAAAATAGTTATAAAGCATTCTCAGTTATTCGTTACTTTTTTTCTTTTAATGTTTTCCCCTTTCATACACAGTATGTGACATAGGAAACAGCCAGTCAGTATTAAGATCAAAGGTGTAAGAACAAAACTCACATTACATACATACACACAAGCACAGAGCCTGGGTGCATAAAATAGTATAATGACTGAAAAAGTATTAAAATGTTGACAGTTTTACTAAAGGCTACAAAGTCATACTGCAAAGAAATTTTTGACAGCCTTATTTACCTGATGATAAAATCCAGCTTGAGCCATGGGATCTGGCTGTGCCCATCTATAGCCTACATGAGGCCATGAGGTAAACGTCTCCCGTCTGTTAGCTTCACTATACATCAATGATCTAAAAGTAAACAAACTTTATGTAACCGAAGTTAGGCATCAAATTACAGTGACACTACTATCTACCACTGAAGAAAAAAGTTTACTGGATTATCAACACAAACTGGGAATGTCTAATTACCAATTCAAATTTGTATTTTAAATTAAAAATGATCAGTTTTAGGAACTTCCCTTGAACAGAGCAGGGTAAAAAGAAACATGATAAGATAGCTACAACTGATAAACAATTCCCGGGGAGATTAAATTAACCAATGTTGCATAATTAGCAATCAGAGAGCAGAAAATCTGAAAATGTAGAGGCAGAGAACCCTACACTTTCATCATGTGACAATTTTTGCAAAAATGGATAAAACTACAACCAAAGGAATGGTAGTTTTATCTCAACCATATTGAGAAAGTATATTCTAGTTTAATTTTTTTTTTTTTAAGTAGAAAGCAATTTATATGTTCTTTCTCCAGAGAAATCCTTTTCCAGGAAACTTGTACTCTCCAGGGAATTGTCAAAAAAAAAGAAATCTTCACATATGTTTTCATTAAAATACATTAGCTCACTAAGAGTGAAACTGTAACAATACTAGAGTATCTTTTTAAAGGAGACTACCAAAATTAGAAAAAGTCCAAACAGCTTCAAATAAGAAAGGACTGATAAGCAGAGCTTCCTCTTCCTAACACAGAAGGGCAACTGATTTTTAAAAAGAGAGAGAAAGTGGTAAAGGTCATCACAAAGAGACCAGAAAAATACTTTTCTTTAAATTCTTCCCTTAAATTAGTACATGGTTTCCTATAATCTTGCTAGAGAGCTTTAGGTTTAACTCATAGTTGTGTTCTGATTTGAAAAAAAAGAAAAACAGGCACTTTGCTGGTGGTGCAGTGGTTAAGAATCTACCTGCCAATGCAGGGGACACAGGTTCAATCCCTGGTCCGGGAAGATCCCACATATCGTGGAGAAACTAAGCCCATGCGCCACAACTATTGGGCCTGCACTCTAGAGCCCACGAGCCACAACTACTGAGCCTGTGCACCCCAACTACTGAAGCCCACGCACCCTAGAGCCCGTGCACAGCAACTACGGAGCCCATGCGCCGCAACTACTGAAGCCCACGCACTCTAGGGCCTGTGTGCCACAACTACTGAGCCCGCGTGCTACTGAAGCCCACAAACCTAGAGCCTGTGCACTGCAAAAAGAGAAACCACCACAATGAGAAGCCCATGCAACGAAGAGTAGTCCCCGCTCACTGCAACTAGAGAAAGCCCTCACGCAGCAACAAAGATCCAACACAGCCAAAAGTAAATAAAATTTAAAAAAAATAAAAATTAAAAAAAAAATTGTTGAGTTAGAAAAGTTTTATCATCTACAGGCTATAGATGTCTTCAAAGATCTGTGTCAGTCTCAAAACAGAAACCTATCCATTTAGTTATATTACCAAACAAAACAGCAATAGCATCCAGCAGACCCTTACTCAAACCTCCAACAGAGTTCATCAAGGTTTTCATAAGGTTCCTAGATTCATATTTAATGAAATAAACACCACAGGCTATATCAAAATTAATACTTTGAGACATTTTAACACCTCCAGAAACACTGAAAATCCCATCAAATGAATGCATTTTCTAAAATAAACCATTTATGACAGCTTGCACTGAGTTCTTCAGATACTCTCCTACTGATTGCAAAGAAAATAGCTCTGAAATTATAATCTCAAGATAGGCATGGCTCTCAGATAGGAAACATTTATTCTAAATACATACTTTTCCTTTTTCTCCCCCTCTCCGGACATATTCCAAAGAACATTTTAATGATAGCCACAGCACATATCATCTGACAGTTATTAAAAATGAAAGTCTCCACATTTTGCCCAAAAGTTAGAGATAGCAATATTACTATGGAATACAAAAATTCTTCCCAAATGTTAACAACCAAGAGAAGTTATTTACATAATAATAAAATCACTTAACAAAAAAAGGGCAATTGATTAAGCAGTTTCAGTTTACAAAAGGATAAACTAATAAATATCGCAAACTAATATAAGAGCTATACAGGAGTTCCCTGGCTGCCCGGTGGTTGAGACTCCATGCTTTTGCTGCCGGAGGCCCGGATTCAATCCCTGGTCAGAGAACTGGGATCCCACAAGCCGCACAGTGCAGCTGGCGGGAGGGCGGGGGAGGCGGGAGCAATACTTAAGATAACAGAAGTTAAAGGTTAACTCATTCAGTAATATTTTTGCTACATCAGCATGTACTCTTTATAAATGTACCTCAGAAAACAGCATAGGCAGTTACAATTCACATTCAATGAAGAAGTGAAAATGTAAAATGCTACACGGAAAGGGAAATGTGAACTTATCAAAACTGCTAAATTTAATATTTCAGTAAAGCATTTCTAAACTTCAGTACTGACAAATTTTATTTCAAAAACAAATCATTTAAGTTTTTCAATGAATGCATTACTGACTTTTTAGCTAGTTTTATACAAAGCAGAACTCCAATAAATCTCTAGTGAAGAAAATAATGATTGAGGTATGGTTTTTTATAATACTGTTTAAATCCAGGGCAGGCAGCATAAAAATCTTAATTCAAAATTGCCCTAGAAAAACAAAAACAGGGCTTCCCTGGTGGCACAGTGGTTGAGAGTCCGCCTGCCGATGCAGGGGACACGGGCTCGTGCCCCTGTCTGGGAAGATCCCACATGCCGCGGAAACTGCTTTTTTTTTTTTCTCTTGCAGTACGCGGGCCTCTCACTGTTGTGCCCTCTCCCGTTGCGGAGCACAGGCTCCGGACGCGCAGGCTCAGCGGCCATGGCTCACGGGCCCAGCTGCTCCGCGGCATGTGGGATCTTCCCGGACCGGGGCACGAACCCGTGTCCCCTACATCGGCAGGCGGACTCTCAACCACTGCACAACCAGGGAAGCCCATCCCTAACTGCTTTTTTAACTCTGCTCATTTTTTAAGTAGGAAATAATATATGGCTCTTTTATTCAGATTCTGGCAGAGTCTTTTAACTTACCAAAATTTATGCCAAAGGTCACAAAATTTCATCAAGGCAAAATAATTCATATATATTGAATAATTATAATATTTTTAAGTTGACTCAAATATTTACTAAGCAAGTACAAAGATGGAATTTTAAAAACATAGTTTCATAATCCCTTTAAATACTTTCCAGGCACCAAAAGAAATTGTTTAACAAGTCAAGGAGTAGTTTACTTCACTTCAGTATTTTAAGAGAAATAAAAATCTGAGTGGTTTTCAAAAATATTTTGAAATTTTTTAAATCATAATCAAATTTTACAGTTATTCTTTGTTAATCAAAAAACTTATCAATTCAATCTCACTGTCACATCTTTTTATAAGCAAGGTCATACCTGTCCACAGAACGACCTGGCCCCACTCCAAGTTCTGGACGTGCACTAGGTAAGAGGTAAGACAATCTGTCCATCACTGAGGACGCCACAGGTAAGGCAGCAATATTTTGATTTATTTTCTTAAGTTCATTCACAATGGCACTGGCAATGGACTTCAACACATGATGAGGAAGATGAAATGTAACTGTGGCCCACTGAAAGAAAACAGGAGTGTAAGCAAAGGAAAACATACTCAATAGTTTTCACCAAAACCATGATTTATACATTATAAGATAAAGAACTATTTACAGTCTCAAGTGAGTTTACTCCATTAATTTATCATTTAAAGTAAGAACCTGCAACCACATAAAAAATGAAACTAACCATCTTGAAAAAGAAAGTTTAGAACCAAATGGTAGCACATCTTCTTACATATCTCATCCACAATTAAGGAGAACTAAAATCATCTGTAGTGAGAAGCTGCTGCATAGCACAAGGAGATCAGCTCAATGTTTTCTGATGACCTAGAGGGGTGGGATAGGGAGGGTGGGAGGGAACTCAAGAGGGAGGGGATATGGGGATATGTGTATACATACAGCTGATTCACTTTGTTGTACAGCAGAAACTAACACAACATTGTAAAGCAATTATACTCCAATAAAGATGTAAAAATAAAGTAAAATTTTAAATAAATAAAATCATCTGTCATTTTTCACATTCCTCCAGCACATACACAATGTTAAGCATAGACTAGGCACTTAAGTATCTCCACTCATAAATATATAGCTGTACAATTCATCGCTACTGGGTTATACGAAGATTTACTTCAGATGTTGTATTTTTTGTTGTCAGCATAATTCAGCAAAGTATCTAAAGCATAGACCTTATTGTCACACAGACTTGGATTCTAAGCTCAGCTTCTCCATCAACCATGAGACCCTAGTCAAATTAACTTCAATTTCCTGCTTCTGCGAAATGGGAAAAAACAAATACCTATTCACATAATGTTTTTACAAGAATTCAAGTGAGGATTGGTACAGTGTCTAACAGAGTAAGCCTTCAATAAATGTTAACTACAATTATTTAATATTAAAATAATTACTTAAGAAGTTAGACTGAAAAAAATGCTAAGTATTAATCTCCAAGAGAAATAAGTCTATAAAGTAATTTCATCTTTATATCCTGTTCCTGCTTGCCTATGAATGGTTTCCATTCTGTCTAATACACTCTAGGCAGCCTACTAAATTACTACTAATCTATATTACTGGAAAAACTTGTGGCCAGAAACATGACTTCCATTACCTAAGAAACAGAGAGAGAAGCTCTTACTTTGTTTCTAGACCTAATCTGCTCATAGACCCAGAGCCTCTTGGTTGAAAGGGAGGCCAAATCCCCTTGAGAAAGGATCCTACAACAATGCCCCAACTCTACACTGTAAATCATACTCCAAGCCTTCCCCAAAGGCACCTGTGGACATTCACTGTAGTCACTGTGCACTAGGGAAGAGAAAATATTGTGATCTTTCAGGCATCACAAGATAGTAACACTGAACTGACCTAAAACATCACTGTGGTCCACTAGTGAAAGTGGGGACATGATGGTGAAGTGATTGATGGAATTTTGGCCCAAAGCTGTCTCAATGAGCTCTGTGGATCCCCAGACCTACCTTGTAGCTATTTCTCTACTTCCCAAATGTACAACTGGAAGAGAAATAGAATAGGCAACTAGAAAAATTCCTACACTGTTTCTCTGATCCTCTTGGAGTACTACTAAAGTAAGAAAGGCCAAGTGGAAGCCCCTAGAACTTTCATTTTTTCTACAAAGCTACTAAACAAAAGCAATGCCACATCCTGAGGAAATTTCTGAGATTAATGTCACTATACTAGACCTGAAAGATACAGGGGTAATCAAATTATCTCATCTCCATTTAACTGACCTATTTGGCCCAAGCAAACGTAAATGGATCTTGAAGAATGACTGTGGACTGTAAAATCAGGTGATGACTTCAACTGTAGCTACTGTTCCAGATGAGATATTTTTACTGAAGCAAATCAACAAATCCCTTGATATTTTTTGTAGGCAGCTACAATTCTGTCAAATACTTTTTTGTCTATACTAATTTTTAGGGCCATCCAAAAGTAGACTGCTTCTATCTGGCAGAAACAATAAATCTGCACAGTCTTACCCTAGGACTCATGCTCTTTACCATAATCTAGTCTGTAGAGATCCCGATCAGCCTAACATCCTGCAGATCACCACCTTGGTCTACTACATTAGTAACATCACACTAACTGGTCCAGATGAGGGGGAAGTAGCAAGGAACTTAAATGCCTTAGTAAGACACATGTAAGCCAGAGAGAATCAATAATCCCCAGAAAAACTCAGGGTCCTAAAATCTCTTTGAAGTTTCTAAAGGTCCAGTAGCCTGGGCATGTCAGGATATTTCCTCCAAGGTGAAAGATAAGTTACTATAACTTGTAAAGGCAAACAATGAAAAGAGGCACAATGCTCGGTGGGCCTAAGTGGATTTTGGACCCCAGCGTTCAGCATATTTGAGTATGCTGCTCTAACTCAATTACCAAATAATACATAAGGCACAAGAAGCTCTGTAGCATGTCCAGGCTGAATTGCAAGATGCTCTACCACTTGTAACTTGCGAGCATATTCAATGACACTAGAAGTGTCTGCCGCAAGTAAAGATCCTATCAGGAGTCTCTGGGACAATCACGTAGCAGAACGCTAGGGCAAAGCCATGCCCGCTCCTGTAAATAACTCTTCTCCTTTTGAGAAACAGCTCCTGGCTTCTTAGTAGTCCCTGACAGAAATACCTACCCATGAGACAAATGTCTATGCAATCAGAGTTGTTCACCACAAACTAGGTGCTATCTGACACACCAAACCATAATACTGGGTATGAGGGCTAGCCTTCATTAAGTGGTTTATAAGAAATCAGTCTTGAGAAATCCACAAGGCAATTCAATTTTGGACCAGTTGAATAATCGAGTAGCTCACATTTCCACAATATCTACTCTTTATGACTCCTTTCTCATTCCACATTGATGGCTTCAGAGGGAACTCCTTATGATGAGATAACTGAGGAAGAAAACCTTTAGCTGTGACATACAGATGGTTCTGCACATTATGTTGGTACCATCCCTAAGTGGATGGCTGCAGCATCACAGTCCCAATCAGGACAGTGATGAAGGTGAAATCTTCTCAGTGGTCAGAACTTCAACCAGTTCATTTGGCTGTTCTCTGTCTGGACTGAGAGTTGGCCAGAAGTAAAGGTCCTCAATGATTAATGAACAGTAGGTAATGTTTTGGCTAGATGTTCAGGAATTCCAAAGGATCAGGATTGGAAGACTGTTAACAAGGAAGTCAACGGTTAAAGTCTTTGGAAGGACCTCTCAAAAATAAACAGAGTGTGAAAATATTTGTGAAATACGTGAATGCTCATCAAAAGGCATCCACTCTAGAGGAAATGGGCAAATTATACACACTATACGAATGTCACTCACCCTCTGGCCATAGCCACTCCAGTGCTTGCTCAATGGACCTGTATGCAAAGTGCCATGGCAACGGAGACAGAGGGTATGTACAGACCCAACATTAACTTCCTCTCAACAGGACTGAGCAGGCTAACGGCAGGTTAACCTGCCAGTGGCAAATACCAAAGCTGAGGCACCAATATGACACCATTTTCCAGAAGAAACAGCCAACTATCTGATTGCAGGTTGATTATATTGGATTCCTTCAGTCACAGGCTGGGTAGCAATTTGTCTTCACTGTAATAGACACGTGTTCTGGATGTGCATTTGTATGTTCTGCCCACAATGCTCTGCCATATTATACCACTACTGTGGACTAACAGAAGGGCTTACGTACCAACAAAGTATTCCATACAACTTTGCTTTTTGCTTCTGACCAAGAAAGCACTTCAAAGGAAAAAAACAAAAAAGGCAGCAACGGGCGCTTGCCCATGAGACTGACTGGTCTTACCAGGGTATCATACAGAAGGAGCTGACCTGACAGAAAGGTGTGATGCCTTACCAAAGACTCATCTTCAGTACTAACTGAGAGAGACATCTGAAAGTCTGGAGTTCTACCTTACAGGATTATGTGTATGCTTTCAATCGGCAAAAAACACATGACACAGCTTCTCCTAGCAGGGTTGCTATTATACGTAATAATGCATTCACAGACTTTTTTTTTTTTAAGCTTTAGGCTCTAGAGGTCTTGTGTCAAGGAAGGAACGTTCCACCAAGGGTACAATGGTTCCATTGAATTAGGTATTGATACTGCTACCCAGCAATTTTGGGTTCCTCTTGTCACTGAATCATCAGGCAAAGAAGGTGGTTATTCTACTGGTTGGTATGATGAAAACTGACAAACACAGGGAAATTGGATTGATGCTAAATAACAGGAGCAAGGAGAACTTAATTACAATCCAGGAGATTCTCTAGGGTGCCTCTAAGCTCTTCCACATCTAATAGTAACAGTGAAAGGACAATTACAACTTAACACAGTACCACAGAAGATTTGGATCCTGCAAGAGTGAAGCCTTGAGTCACCTGACCATGTAAAGACACCTGACCAGTTGAGGTGCTGGCTGAGGACAAAGGGAATACGGAATAGGTAGGAGAAGAAAGAGGCTGTAAATATCAAATATATCCTCTTGATATTACAGACCATTATAGAACTGAGGGATACAGCAACTATATATATTTTCTTCCCTTATTACATAAATGATAGATGGATATATATTTAGATAGATACAGACACAGAGAGATACATGATTTTACGTAAGAATTTTTGTTGTAGTTAATTTAGTCTTTAGGTAGCACGGTTCTGTTACCTAAACGCTTGAAACTATAAATTTTAGGAGTAGTTAGTATCACCTAGGGATGGATAAAATATCTGTTGGAACTTTGTGTCTGTTCTGGGGACGGGGAGAGAATATCTTCATTTGTAAAAAGGAACAGTACGTCTTGTTAAGTAAAAGCGTAATATTTTTGTTGTATGAAAGTTCAAACACATATAGATGGTATGTATGGAGATGCAGAGTGGCCAAAGGAGTGGCATGTGCCAGTTATTAAACTACTGTCTCTCGGGTCCAAACCTACCCTTTTCTTTCTTCTCCATCATGTTTGGGCTGGGATTCTGTAAACTATTATTTCTTCTTTGCCAACCAGTTTCCTGGCTGTTAAGTTCTGACACAAGGAACACAGGATGGAACCTGGAAAGCGTGATGCGTGGAGAAAGACCTGCTCCTGCTATTACTCGTCATTACCATCAGTATTGTTTTAGCGAAGGACCTGGTGGCAGCACTTGATTCTTCTGGTCTTTAGAGGTTTTTTGTTCTGTTTTCTTAGCATTCCCAGGACCAGTTTCACAGAGCCCCCTCAGAGACACTAACATTAGCCTAGTAGCATCTGTCTTCAGAAATCTGAGGCTCAGTTCATCAAGTTCCAATCTCCAAGCTCCTGAGGTACCTACTGGATAACAGCTCCTCCTCAGAAGTCTGAGACCCAGACCCATGGGGCCTATTCTCTAAGTTTTTAAGTATCTAGGTTCTAAAAATCCTAACCTCTTGTTCCTTCAGACTGAGGTGAGTGCTGATTCCCATAGTTACCATCTGTGTATTACCTCAGGGTTTCCTTTTTGCTTTTTCAGTTCTCATACACATATTACGTCAATTCCTTACAATAAATTCTCTCTGTTGAAATACACAGTATGATTTCTGTTTTACTAAATACAAATGTCCCATCAATGGAATAAGGGTTCATAAAATCATGGTAAATCTATAAAAATAAACTTCAATGTAAATATTAGGAAGAATACAGATAATCTATGAGGACTGATACGAAAAGATACTCAAGATACATCCTTCAATGAAAAAAAGCATGGTATATGCTATAATCTGAATGTTTGTGTCCCCCCAAAATTCACCTGTTGAAATTCTAACCCCCAAAGGGGAGGGTTATTAGTAAGTAGGGCGTTTGGGAGGTACTTAAGTCATGAGGGTGGAGTCCTCTTTATAAAAGAGGTTCCAGAGAGATCCCTTGCCTTTTCCACCATGTAAGGACACAGTGAGAAGGTACCAGCTATGACCCAGGAAGAAGGACTTCACCAGAAGAAATATCACTCAGTCGGTGGTATTCCGTTATAGCAGCCCAAACAGACTAAGACAGTACATCACAATATTTTAGTATAATTTCAACTGTACTCGAGAAAAAAAGATATTTATAGATGCAAAAGTTATTTTTAGGAAAATAGCTTTTACCTTATACCTTTTATACCTTCAGTATAAAAATTGTATATGTACTACATTTACAACTTAGGAAAGATGTTAAAAGAAAAACACAGAAAAATTAATGAAATATATCCAAGGATTTAATTCAAAGCACCATCTCCCACATACATCCTTAGTCATCAGTGTGGGGAGGACAGAGAAAGGCAAAAGTATAGAGGTGTTCTTTCTATTACAACCCCAAACAAAGTAATTTTTTTTTAACTTCTTACCTTAGCAACTTTGTGGTTTGCTGCAGTCTCATGAGATGTATTTTTCAAACCATCTTTGAGCTGCGTGATGAACAAATCATAACCCTCCGTACTAGAAATATCTACCTTTTCTAAACATGCAGATAAGAGCTGTTGTGCCTAAATAAAAGAGATGATCACAAAAAATTAACCACAACCAAAAATGTTAAATTCAGATTCTTATACAAATATTTTAATTCTGATAGGTACTATACTAAAGCTTCCTACTTTTACGTTTTTTAAACAAACTTAGTTAAATCAAATAATGACTTGAAGGGCTGTTACAAAATTAAATGAGATAAAGCAACGTATTCAGTGTAGTACCACATAGTAAAGTTTTAGTACATAAAAGCTTTTATAAACCAAAGCAAGATAGAAAAAACTGGCTAAGCTGAAACCATGAACAAAAGTAAAAGAGATAAAAATGTAAAGACATAAATGTAAAGTCCTCCAATGAGCTTTAAATACTCAAACTATGCAAAACCATAAGAGGGGTCACTCACTCAGTCAGCAGGTAATAAAAAAAAGCCCTTTGCATTGTTACCCACATATCCAATATGAACTACGTTAACAGAAATATTTGGGCAATATATGGAAAAGAACACATCCACACTAATCCAACCAAACCCAGGACCCCATTCTTTAGGCAAGACAGTAACAAACTAGTGTGATGCAGGAAAGGATGCCTGGGATGGTGGAAGGACTACAAACAATATTACATGAACAAGAGAGCTGTAATTATTTATGTAGAAAGAAAGAAAACCAGCAACAGATATTATGAGCTGGCAAGGTGGAGGAGGTGGCAGAAGCTGGCTAAATATCTAGCATTTAGGTCAGAGTAGTAGGAAAAATATTGACTTGACGGTCCATTTCATATAAATGTTCAACTATTTTATTGTAATTCTGTAGTTCCTTTTAAAACCCAACAGTTTGATACCATCCTTCACTGTAGGCTACGATGTATATCCTTTATTAAGATATCACATGGTCTAAGTTCCTTAAAGTAGGAGAGGAAAAAATGTTCAGTACAAGTAGAACTAATTAATTCTCTGTCCAAAGATTTTAGACATGCCCCCAGATCCAGATATTCTGATGACAAAAAGATGGCTACTCTGTTTTCAGAACTCAAACCTTTAGCAACATGCTTTCAATATTAACATATACTAGATGACTGTGATATGACACTAAATATGAAATCTAAGTAGATATACATTGGTACTTTTTTTTACAAAAAGCCTTCCAAAGAGGGAATGAAACATTTAAACTGCACTTAAAATTCACACATTAACACTTCTCATGTCCTAAAAATGGGAAATATGCTATATTGATTTTTATCAATCATATCAGTCTGCCAAATGCAAAACATTTAATAATCAACAACTTGGGATGAAGACAAATAATATCTCACTTTATTAGTGTGTACAGCATTATAATCTTTTATATTCTGAGATGATTTAAAATCTGATAAATTGGAAAAATGTACTTTCAAATTACATGATATGAACATCAACTCACACAAAAGGATTTAAGTTAGGGTAGACTTACAAATTAAGTAATGAATATGTAACACAGAAAAATACATATAGCTAAAATTTTAAACTGGAATTGTTAAGAAACATGATACATAGCAAAGATTACTGGTTGTCCATTACTATTTATTCCTTCTTTTTTTAATATTAAAGAAAAAAGAACCACCTCAGCTTAATGTGGCCATGTGACTGAATTCTAGCCAATGGAGTAAATATGAAAAGGGCATATATGAAAGAGTTTGTAAAAGAGAACAAGAAAAATGATGGAGGGGAAGAGAGGGAAGGAGAGGATGAGGGAAGTAGGTGAAAGGAAAAGGAGAGAAAGAGGGTGGGTAATACTAGTGTGCTCCCCTGGCCTTTTGCCCATCTCTTCCTTAAGACAGAAGTAATGAGACTTGAAGCAGCTGTCTTGGACTCAGGAAATGGAAGCTAAGTGTTGAGGTAAACAAAGCTGTCCCTATAACTTAGCCCAGTACTGTTACTGGAAAGAAACTATCCTGTTTAAGCCACTGTATTCTGGGGCCTCTGTTACAGTGGTATAACCTGTACAGTTCATACTTCTTTGTTTTTATAGGGATACATATATAATATTCTCAAAGGACAACCTAATTTCATTTAACAGCTAGTAAGTCTGAAACTACATTAAGTAGAAAAGCATATTGATACTTATTTCAACTTACCTCTGTGACAGGTAATTCAAGCTGAACCACATCATCCTGCTTTGAAACTGGAGTTTGCAGAGCAGTGTCTAACAACAAGATTCCATTAAGGTCCTTTCTACACCCTACTGCATAATCATCCACAAAAATAACTTTATCCACAGCAGAAATATACTGACATTTCACCTGTCCACCTGGTTTAGCTGTTAAAAGAACAAAAATTCAACACTTAAGATTTTAAGGCCAATAGTTCATTTAAAATAAATGTTTACATGGCAACTAAATATAATAATCTTTGACTGAAAAAAATGCTCTAAAGGACATTAGAACTGATAAATTGGAATATGTACTGTAGCTTAAAGTAACAATATGAAATTATCAGAACTTGAAAACTATATTGCTGTTATAAGAGAATATCATTATTCCTAGAAATACACATGGAAATAGTAAAGGGTAAAGGAACATGATATACGCAACCTATTCACAAGAGAGCAAAAGTAATATGTATGTATGTGTGAGGGGATGATACGAAAATGTGGTAAAATATTTAAAATTAAAATTAGTGAAACTGGGGGTTTCCCTGGTGTCACAGTGGTTAAGAATCTGCCTGCCAATGCAGGGCACACGGGTTGGAGCCCTGGTCGGGGAAGATCCCACATGCCGCGGGGCAACTAAGCCCGTGCACCACAACTACTGAGCCTGTGCTCTAGAGCCCGCGAGCCACAACTACAGAAGCCCGTGTGCCTATAGCCTGTTCTCCGCAACAAGAGAAGCCACCGCAATGAGAAACCCGTGCACCGCAATGAAGAGTAGCCCCCACTCGCGCAACTAGAGAAAGCCGGCAGGCAGCAACGAAGACCCAACGTGGCCAAAAATAAATTTAAAAAAATAAAATATATAAATTTAAAAAAATTAGTGG
This sequence comes from Monodon monoceros, assembly GCF_005190385.1. Classification (NCBI taxonomy): domain Eukaryota; kingdom Metazoa; phylum Chordata; class Mammalia; order Artiodactyla; family Monodontidae; genus Monodon; species Monodon monoceros. The sequence continues at coordinate 62,861,832 of NW_021703775.1, forward strand.
AACTGGGTAAAAGCTGTAGAGAAGTTCTTTGTACTACACTACTTCAAAATAAAGTGTTTGGAAAAAATTTTTAAATATTCAATACTGTACAACATTGTAAATCAACTATACTTCAATTAAAATAAATACTCAATATTTTCTTTACATCTTTTTTCCAAAAGTCATTAAGCATAAAGTCAATGTGGACAGTTTCTAGGTAACTACCTCAAAAGTTCTTTAGGGCTTTTATATCTGAGATAAAATTATAGAGAATGGTTATAACCTAAGCTAAGAGAACTAGTAAAGTCTCTAGTTCAACTACCACTGAAAAAACAGTCAACTATCACTGACAATCAATGTCCCCTGAAGTTTCCGCTAAATCAATTTCAGAAGAGTATTTTAACAGAAATAAAATTTCTCAGAATAAATTAGAGTAGAATTTCAAGAAGTATTACAAAAGACAGTAAAACATAGAAGCTTTAAATACCAAAAAATATTGGAAAAGATAACATCAATTTCTACATTTTAATTTACAAGAGATTTATAAGGAGACTAATGTTAAGTATTCTCCCATGAATACAGAGTCTCTGTAAAAAAGACTTGAAAGAATGATCAACTATGAAATTTTATTGCACTAATGAAGAAACTTCTCTGGGAGCAAGCAATCCTGCCGCCAGTATACCTTATTCTAAACCCCCACCACGACGCTACAGAACATTCCTGATAGTAGTACAATTATTGCCTAGTGATACAAAAGCAGAAAAGAGGAGATAAATCAGGGTCCTACTCATCAACCTATAGGACAACTATAAAACATGTTATAATCAATTAATATTAGGATTGGCTTTCTTAATCCCAGATTATTACAGCTCTCTCAAGCTCGTGGAGATATTATGTAACTGATTAGGAGCTAATTCATTATCTACATAAAACCAAGAAAAATTCATGGAATTTCTATAGCTCATTCCCAGATCTTTTGGTTTGAAATATATGTTAGCATATAGGAAAATAATCTCTGTAATACAATAAAACAGGAATATTTACCTAGCTTCTGATCTCTAGGTAAAATCACAAGAAATCATACACATTATAGGAACTGAGAGTAAAATTATGTGAGAACTTGTAAAGATAGTTTCAAAACTCATTAACTATAATTTTTTAAAATAGACTATCCTTCTTTACAGCAGTTTTAGGTTCACAGCAAAACTGAGCAGAAGGCAGAGATTTCCCATATGTGCCATGCCCCCCACACATAACTATAAAATTTTTAAAACCAAAACTACGAATTCTGTTTTATTGTTTTAGGGATAGGTAATTAGGTAAGGAACTGTAAAAACCATTATTTTGTGAACACTTTCCCAGAGAGGTATAAAATGTGAGAATCTACGCAAAGCTTTTCAACTGGGTTTCCATGCAACCCTAGAATTCCATATAATGTCACTAGAAATTCCTCAATAGATCTTGACAAAAAAAAGTCAACACTTTTTTGGAACTTCTTATACTATACAATATTAGCCCTCAAAGTAATGCACAGTGACCAAGCAGCCTTATTGGCAACTTCTTCAGAGGTCTTCCAGGCCCACAGAGCAGCATGTAATAGAACCGTGTTTATTCAGATGAGTCCATTCCCGATTTTTTGATCTAAGTTACAGAAGGCCATTTGTAAGCAGTGACTTGCTGTACTACACACCAGAAAGACAGTAAACTTATTATCAGCCATACTACCCCAAAGGCTCTTTGAGTTCGTGTGACCTCATCTTCACTAATTACATTAGCAAAGACCCTATTTCTAAATAAGGTCACAATCTGAGGTCCCATGTGCACATGAATTATACAAGCCACCACACAAATTCTTTCTCTGAATCTTTTACTCAGCCTGAGAACTTTATTTTGAGAAAAAGAGCTTTGCTAATGTAGGCTGATAGTATGCTCAAGATTTAATTTACATCTGGCCCTAAACAAGTTTTAGATTTCTGTGAAGAAAAGATATCCTGCAATGAACAAAGAATATTTTATGGAACTTTTCACCTTCTAACACGTTTGGGCATGTCTTTTCTTACTTAATAAGAAATAAGACCAAAGACACAAATTCTCTAACTTGGGATAAAAATGAAATCCATGTGTGCTTAAGCCTGACCCAAAACTGAGTATTTGTACAGCAAAAAAACAAGCACAGGTTTCACAATGAGAGGTAACAATAGACATTTATTTTTAGTTATAAGAATAACAATTTTAAGTGCATAAAGGTTCATAAAAGAGATGAAACCAAGAAACCTATGTTCGAGCCAGGATGTGTCACTCAGTAAGAAAACATCTTTTCAAAGGTTTGTATGAAATTGTCTCTTAAGTTATACATTTATTCATATTGCTTTGTTCCATGGTTTTAGTAGTATTACTATGCAACACTGTTGATAAATTTTAATGCTGCAAATAACATTAACAAAAAACTTACAGGACTTCTCTGGTGGTGCAGTGGTTAAGAATCCACCTGCCAATGCAGGGAACATGGGTTCGAGCCCTGGTTCGGGAAGATCCCACATGCCGTGGAGGAACTAAGCCCATGCGCCACAACTACTGAGCCCACGTGCCACAACTACTGAAGCCCACAAGCCTAGAGCCCATGCTCCACAACAAGAGAAGCCACCACAATGAGAAGCCCGCGCACCACAACAAAGAGTAGCCCCTACTCGCCCCAACTAGAGAAAGCCTGCATGCAGCAACAAAGACCCAATTCAGCCAAAAATAAATAAATAAATTTATAAAAAATAAAAAACTTATAACCTGTACTTAAACTAAACCTCCCAAGTTTACCTTTAAAAAACTTAAGTCCCATTTTGGCATAAGTTAGTTATTTAATAGAAATTTATTTTGTTTGCCTTATGAGTTTAAAATGTCTGAAAATAAATTTCTCAAAGAAAGATAAGTCATGCTTAACTAATGTTTAAATTTTCAAGAAAAGTTGGCTAAAAAGTCATTTTTGGTTTTTAAATACAGGGGAAAAACTTTTACACCTACCCTCTACGACATGTTACACCTTGTTAGAATTTTCTATAGAAGATACTTGTAAAATGACTTTGAACCCTACATGGATAAAGTTTAAAAAGAAATTCAAGCAGAAAATTTTAATAGAAGAAACACTCAAATTTCCTCCAACTATACCAGAGATCAACAAGCTTCTTATAAAAAGGTCAGATAGTAACTATTTAAGGCCTCACAATACATATGGTCTTTGTCACAATTACTCAACTCTGCCACTGTAGTGCAAAAGCAACATGTAAATAAACGGGTATGTATGTGTTCCAGTAGCATTTTATTTGCAAAATCAGGAAACAGGTTGAGAGCTACCGAGGTGGCAGGCCATAGTTTGCAGACTCCTGACTGACACTACTGACTTGCATTAGTACAGATTTTCTTTTGGGGCAGGGGAAATTTCACAAAAATAGTAGGTTAAAATTCACAGCCAGACACAATAAGCTGCTGAAACCTAACATAGAAAAATCTTGAAAGCAACCAGAGGATATGTTACGTACAAGCAAGTAATAATTACAATAAAAGCACATTTATCATTAAAAACCATGGGGTTTGTTAGGAATTGAACCATTTTTAAAATACTGAAAAAAGAAATTCTATATTCAACAAAATATCCATCAGGAATGAAGGTGAAATAAAGACATGCTCAGATGAGGGAACACTAAAGAGAAATTCTGCCAGCAAACCTGCTCAAAAAGAATCACAAAAGGAAGTTCATCAAAGAGAAGGGAAACTATTCAGAAATAAACTTAGAGTATCAAGAATGAGGGAAGAGGGCTTCCCTGGTGGCACAGTGGTTGAGAATCTGCCTGCCAATGCAGGGAACACGGGTTCGAGCCCTGGTCTGGGAAGATCCCATATACCGCGGAGCAACTAGGCCCGTGAGCCACAACTACTGAGCCTGCGCGTCTGGAGCCTGTGCTCCACAACAAGAGAGGCCGCGATAGTGAGAGGCCCGTGCACCGCGATGAAGAGTGGCCCCCGCTTGCCACAACTAGAGAAAGCCCTCGCACAGAAACGAAGACCCAACACAGCCAAAAATAAAATAAAATAAATAACTAAATAAATATTTTAAAAAAAAAGAATGAGGGAAGAGCAACAGAAATGGTAAATATCTGGGTAAATGTAAGTGATGATTCTTCACCTCAGTTCTTTAAAATATATTTGACAACTGAAAGCAAAAATTACTACAATGCCTGGGGGTCTTCAATGTCACATATATGTAATAAATAAGTCAACCATAACTTAAAAGAGAGAAGGGTACAATAGGGCGGTATGGTTTCTATATGCCACTTAAAGTGGTAAAATAGGGCTTCCCTGGTGGCGCAGTGGTTAAGAATCCGCCTGCCAATGCAGGGGACATAGGTTTGAGCCCTGGTTCGGGAAGATCCCTCATGTCGTGAAGCAACTAAGCCTGTGCACCACAATTACTGAGTCTGTGCTCTACAGCCCGAGAGCCACAACTACTGAGCCCTCGTGCCACAACTACTGAAGCCCATGTGCCTACAGCCCATGCTCCACAATAAGGGAATCCACCACAATGAGAAACCCATGCACTGCAATGAAGAGTAGCCCCTGCTCGCTGCAACTAAAGAAAGCCCACGCAACAACGAAGACCCAACGCAGCCATGAGTAAATAAAGTTCCCTAAATAAATAAATAAATAAAGTGGTAAAATACTGACTCTAAATAGACTGAGAAAAGTATGTATATTGCAATCCTTCAAGTAACTACAAAAGCACATACAAATAATTAGGCAAAAGCAATAGATAAGTTTAAAAAAAAATCAAGCCAAAAAAAGCAGAAAGAAAAAATAAAGGAAAAAAGAGGAAACAAATAATCAACTGGAGTATCTAAATCAAAATATCAACAACTACATTAAACATAAATGGCCTAAGTATGCCAATGAAAAGATAAACTGAATTTAAACACACACACACAAGCCAATTCTATGATGTCTACAAGACACTTTTACCATTCTAAAAGGGGTAAAAGGATGGAAAAAAGATGTATCATGCAAATGTTATCATAGAAAGATGGAATAGTTATATTTAGATCAGCCAATGATCATAACAAAGAAAATCACCAGGAATAAATGAGGACATTACATGATAAAAGGGTCAGTTCATGAAGAACAAAAAGCAATCCTAAATATATATACACATAGGAGAACTTCAAAATATTCAGCAAAAATTAACAGAACTGAAGGGAGAAATAGGCATCCATAATTACAGTGGAAGACTTCAACTTTCAGTAGTTAACAGAACTAGTAGATAGAAAACAGTACCATCAAAAAAAAAAAAAAAAAAACAGTACCATCAACCCATGACATTTTTAAAATATTCCATCTATCAACAGTAGAATGCACATTCATTTCAGGTGCACACTGAATATTAATCAAAACATATCATATCCTGGATCATAAAACAGACCTTAATATACAAGAAGTGAAGTTAAAAGTATGTTCTCTGAGAGCCCAGAAATAAACCCATACACCTCCGGGTCAATTAATCTTCAACAAAGGATGTAAGAATGTACAATGGGAAAAAGACAGTCTCTTCAGCAAGTGGTATTGGGAAAGTTGGATGGCCACATGTAAATCAATGAAGTTAGAACACACCCTCACACCACACACAAAAATAAACTCAAAATGGCTTAAAGACAAATATAAGACATGACACCATAAAACTCCTAGAAAAGATCATAGGGAAAACATTCTCTGAAATAAATCATACCAATGTTTTCTTAGGTCAGTCTCCCAAGGCAACAGAAAGAAAATAAAAGTGAAAATAAACAAACGGGACCTAATCAAACTTATAGGCTTTTGCACAGCAAAGGAAACCATAAACAAAACAAAAAGACAACCTATGAACTAGGAGAAAATATTAGCAAATGATGTGACAAACAAGGGCTTCATCTCCAAAATATACAAGTAGCTCATACAACCCAATCGAAAAATGGGCAGAAGACCTTAATAGACATTTCTCCAAAGAAGAAATACAGATGGCCAATAAGCACATAAAAAGATGCTCAACATCACTAATTATTAGAGAAATGCAAATCAAAACTACAATGAGGTACCACCTCACACTGGTCATAATGGCCATCATTTAAAAGTCTACAAATAACAAATGCTAGAGAGGGTGTGGAGAAAAGGGAACCCTCCTACACTGTTGGTGGGAATGTAAGTTGGTGCAGCCACTAGGGAAAACAGTATGGAGGTTCCTCAAAAGACTAAAAACATAATTACCATATGATTCAGCAATCCTACTCCTGGACATATATCCAGACAAAAATTATTCAAAAAGATACATGCACCCCTATGTTCACAGCAGCACTATTCACAATAGCCAAAACATGAAAACAACCTAAATGTCCAGCAAAAGATGAATAGATATAGAAGATGTGGTACATATATACAATCAAATACTACTCAGCAAATAAAAAGAACAAAATAATGTCATTTGCAGCAACAGGGATGCAACTAGAGATTATCATACTAAGTGAAGTAAGTCAGAAAGAGAAAGACAAAATACCATATGATATCACTTATATGTGAAATCTAAAATATGACACAAATGAACCTAGGTACAAAACAGAAACAGACTCACGGACACAGAAAACAGACTTGTGGTTGCCAAGGGGGAGGGGATTGGGGGAGGGATGGGGTCAGCAGATGTTAGCTATTGTATACAGAATGGATAAATAACAAGGTCCTACTGTACAGCATGGGAAACTATATTCAATATCCTATGATAAACCATAATGGAAAAGAATATTTAAAAAAAGAATGTATATATGTATAACTGAATCACTTCGGTGTACAGCAGAAATTAACACAATGTTGTAAAACAACTATACTTCAATAAAACAAACAAATAAACAAACAAAAGGTACGTTCTCTGACCATAATGGATTTAAGTAGAAATCAGTAACAGAAATATAATGGGAAACCTCTAAATACTTGTAAATTAAACAACATACTTCTAAATAATCTTTAGGTTGATGAAGAAGTCTAAACATTTTTAAAAGAATGAAAATGAGGGAGTTCAGTTCCCCATGGTCTAGTGGTTGGGATTCGGCGCTTTCACTGCCGTGGCCTGGGTTCAATCCCTGTTGGGGAACTGATATCCCACAAGCTGCAGCACAGCCAAAAAAAAAAAAAAAAAAAAAAAAGAATGAAAATGAAAATATAATATCAAAACGTCATATGAAGCTAAAACAGGGACTTCCCTGGTGGTCCAGTGGTTAAGAATCCGTCTTCCAATGCAGGGGACGTGGGTTCAATCCCTGGTCGGGGAACTAAGATCCCACATGCCACAGGGCAACTAAGCCCTCATGCCACAACTACTGAGCATGCAGGCCACAACTAGAGAGCCTGCGTGCCACAACTAGAGAGAAGCCCATGCACCACAAGGAGGAGCTCACATGCTGCAACTGAGACCCGATACAGCCAAAAATTAAATAAATAAATAAATAATTTTTAAAAACAAAAAGAAGCTAAAACAGTGATTAGAGTAAAATTTATAGGAATTGAACGCTTATACTGGGGTGGGGAAGAAGGCCTTAAAATCAATAACCTAAGCTTCCTACTTAAGAAAACCAGAAAAAGAGCAAAACAAGCAAAAGAAACAATAAAGATAATAGCAGAAATCAGTGGAAGTGAAAATAGAAAAACAACACATAAAATCAATATAAGCAAAAACGAGTTCTTTGAAAAGATCAATGAAATTTATAAAGCTGTAGCAAGACTGGCAAAGAAAAAAAAAGAAGACATAAATTACCAATAATATCAGGAATGAAAGAGGAGCTAGACGACAGATTCTGTAGACATCGAAAGATAAATAATACTATGAACATCTCTATGCACATAAATTTGACAACTTAGGTCATCAAAATAAATAAATTTGACACTACAAATGTTAAGAAGATAACTGAGGAATAATACGGGTAGATCTATACACATAAATTTTGAAACATTAGTGAGATTCCTTAAAAACCACAAACTACCAAATTATCCAAAATGAAACAGATAATCTAAATTAAGGAAAGTGAATTCACAGTTTAAAACTTTTCAAAGAAATCTCCAGGCTTACCTGATTTCTCTGGAGAACTTAAAAAGTAACACCAATTCTACACAATCTCTTTCAGGAAACAGAAGAAGAGGGAACACTTCCAAACTCATTTTATGAGGCCAGATTTAACCTGATATCAAAACTAGAAAAAGACAGTACAAAAAGAGAAACTGCATACCATTATTCCTCACGCAGATTGATGCAAAAATCCTCAACAAAATAAAAGCCAATGGAGTTTAGCAATATATAAAAATGACAATACACCAGGACCAAGTAGGGTTATCCCAGGGATGCAAAACTGGTTCAATATTCAAAAATCAATCAATGTAAGCTATCATGATAATTGCTTAAAGAAGAAAAACCACATAATCAACTCAGCAGATGCATTTGGCAAAATACATCTTTTCATGATTTAAAAAAAAAAAAAAAAAAAGCCCTCAGCAAATTAAAAGGTAATTTCCCCAATCTGATAAAGGACGACTACAGGAAGTCTACCACTATCAACCACTTAATGGTAAAAGACTGAATACTTTCCCCCTAAGATCACGAACAGGACAAGAATATTACACTCTCACCACTCCTATGCAATATCATGATGGAAGATCTAGCCACTGCAATAAGAAACGGGGAACCAGACAGATTAGAAAGGAAGAAATCAAACTGTCCCTATTCACAGATAACATGATTACCTATGTAGAAAATCCCAAAGAATCTAAAAAACAAACAAAAACTCCTAGAGCTAACGAGTTGAGCAAGGTTTCACTGAACAAAGTCAATACACAAAAATCAAACAACTGTATTTCTATATACTAGCAATGATCAATCTGAAACCAAAATTTACCCCCCAAATTAACAGTCTACAAGAGCTCTAAAAACATAAAATAAAATACTTAGATATATATCTAACAAAAGGTATACAGAATATGTATGGTGAAAAGTACAAATGACCAGTGAAAGAAATCAAAGAAGAGCTAAATAAAACCATGGTCACGGAATGGAAGAGTCAACATAGCAAAGATGTCCTCTATAAATTCAATGCAATTTCAATCAAAATCCCAGCAGGAGTTTTGAGATATAGATAAACTGAGTCCAGAATAATTTGAAAAGGCAAAGGAACTGGAATAGCCAAAACAATTTTGATAAAGAATAAAGCTGGACAAATCACATTATATGACTTTAAGACCTGCTATAAAACCTATATTACCACAAGAATGTGTGCTACTGGAAAATGTATAGACACATTAGATCTATGGAACAGAACAGAATCCAGAGACAGAACTGCATAAACATAACCATCTGATTTTTTTAAATGATCTTTTAAATTGTGGTAAATTATACATTACATAAAACTTACCATTTTAACCATTCCTAAGTGTAAAGTTCAGTGGCATTAAGTACATTCATGTTTTGCAACCATCACCACCATCCATCCACAGAACTCTTTCCATCTTGCAATACTGAAACTCTATAACCATTGACACTAACTCCCCACCTCCATCCCTATAGAACCTGGCAACCACTATTCTACTTTCTTCTGTCTCTATGAAATTGACTAAGTACCTCATGTAAGTGGCATCATACAGAATTTGTTCTTTTGTGACTGGCTTATTTCACTGAGCATAACATCTTCAAGGTTCATCCATGATGTAGCATGTGTCAGAATTTCCTCCCTTTTTAAGGCTAATATTTCATTGTATACATACACCATATTTTGTTTATCCATTCATCCACTGATAGAGACTTGGGTGGCATCTACTTCTTGTCTAGCTGGGAATAATGCCACTGTGAATATGGCATACAAATGTTTCTTCAACATCCTGCTTTCAATTCTTTATACCCAATACTCAAACGCAGAATTTCAAGTTCATACAGTAATTTTTAATTATTTGAGAAACTGTATTACTCAAATGTGGAATTGCAGGTTCATATGGTAATTTTTAATTATTTGAGAAACTGCATGCTGTTATCCACAATGGCTGCACCATTTTATATTCCCACCAGTATGGCAAAAAAGGTTCCAATCTCTATATATCCTTGCCAACACTTACTCTTCTTTTTTCTTTTTTGATAATAGCCATCCTAATGGGTGTGAAGTGATACCTCATTGTGGGTTTGATTTGCATTTCCCTAATGATTAATGATGCTGAGCATCCTTTCATGTGCTTGCTGGTCATTTGTTTATCTTCTTTGGAGAAATGTCTATTTAAGTCCTTTGCTCATTCTTTAACCAGGCTATTTGTTTTTTGCTGTTGTTGAGTTGCTTCTCTGTAATTGTCTAAATATATCTGCCTATATCTCTGGATATCTGATTGGCAAATATTTTCTCCCCTTCTGTGTTCTGCCGTCTTACTCTCTTGATAGTATCCTTCAATGTGCAAAAGTTTTTCATTTTGATGAAGTCCAATTTGTCTATTTATTCTCTGGGTGTCTGTGCCTTTGGTATCATATCCAAGAAATCACTGTCATATCCAACATCTTGAAGCTTTTCTGCTTTGTTTTCTTCTAAGAACTTAAGAGTTATAGCTCTTACACTTAAGTCTTTGATCCATTTTGAGTTAATTTTTGTATATGGTGTTTTGTATATGTTTGACTATGGTGTATATGATTGTATAATGGTCGAACTTCATTCTTTTGCATGTGGATATCCAGTTTTCTCAGCACTATTTCTTAAAGAGATCGTCCTTTCCCCCTTTGGATGGTCTTGGCCTCCTTGTCAAAAATCATTTGACCACATATGTAAGGGGTTACTTCTGTGCTCATTAGTCCATCAGTCTTTATGTCTGTCTATGCCAGAACCACATTGTTTTGATTACTGTAGCACTGTAGTAATAAATTTTGAAATCAGCAAGTGTGAGTCCTCCAACATTTTTCTTTTTTTTTTTTTTTCAAGAATGCATTGGCTCAAGGGGTCCCTTGAGATTCCATACAAATTTTAGGATGGATTTTTCTATTTCTACAAAAAAAAGTCATTGGGATTTTGATAAGGATTGCAATCTGTAAACAGCTTTGGGTAGTACTGACTTCTTAACAATATAGAGACAATACCAAATGCTGGCAAGGATGCAGAGCAAGTGGAACTCATAAATTTCTAATGGAAATGCATAATGGTACAGCCACACTAGTTTGACAGCTTCTTATAAAGTTAAACATACACTTACCAAATGGCCTTGCAATCCCACTTCTATGTGTTTACCCTAGAGACATAAAACCTTTATTCACATAAAAACTTGTATTCAGGTGTTTATAACAGCTCTATTCATAATTATCAAAAGCATGTCCTCCCAAGACTGACTGACTAAATAAATGGTGATACATTCAAATAATGGAATACTATTTAGCAATAAAGAGGAATGAACTATGGATACATGCAACAACTTGATGATTCTCACAGGCATTATGCTATGTGCAACAAGTCAGTATCAAAAAGTTACATACTTCCCTGGTGGCGCAGTGGTTGAGAGTCTGCCTGCCAATGCAGGGGACACGGGTTCGTGCCCCAGTCTGGGCCCGTGAGCCATGGCCGCTGAGCCTGTACGTCCGGAGCCTGCGCTCCGCAACGGGAGAGGCCACAACAGTGAGAGGCCCGCGTACAGAAAAAAAAAAAAAAAAAAAAGTTACATACTGGGTTTCCCTGGTGGTGCAGTGGTTAAGAATCCGCCTGCCAATGCAGGGGTCACGGGTTCGAGCCCTGGTCCGGGAAGATCCCACATGCCGCGGAGCAACTAAGCCCGTGCGCCACGACTACTGAGCCTGCGCTCTAGAGCCCACGAGCCACAACTACTGAGCCCGCGTGCCACAACTACTGAAGACCGTGCTCCACAAGAGAAGCCACCGTGGTGAGAAGCCCGCACACCACAACAAAGAGTAGCCCCCGCTCGCTGCAACTAGAGAAAGCCCACGCGCAGCAACAAAGACCAAACACAGCCATAAATTAATTAATTAATTAATTAATTAATTAAAGTTGCATGCTGTAGGGTTCCATTTCCATACATTCTAGAAAAGACAAAACTAACAATACAGAGAACAGATCAGTGATTACCAAAGGTTGGGGCTGTGGGGGGAAGGCTAACTACAAACGGACACCAAAGTGGATACCACAGGGAACTTTTCAGGTATTGAAACTGCCCTGTACCCTGACTGTGGTGATGGTTACATGAATCTATGCATATATTACTAATATACACACATAAAAGGCCATTTACTATAATCATTAATCAAAATTTATTTTTAAATTATATAAAAGAATAAAGACATAGGAAAATATTTACAATACAGTTTTAACAAAGTAAAGGGGGGAAATAGTTCATAACATATCTTACCATCCAAGTTCTATAAAAATATATTAAATAATAGAAAAAGGCAAAAAGAACCTGTTACACACCAAAATGCTAAGACGGGCCATCTCCAGGTAATGAAACCATAGGTAACTGCACCTTCCCTTAGTCTATCTGATGTCCTATAATAAGGTAAATCACTTTTAAAATGGAAATTTTCTAAGGAAGAAAATTGCAGGGTTTTTTAAATTAGTTATCAATTTTAATACCCATATTAAGAAATAGTCAACTCTAAAAATACACCATCCATGTGCATCCCTATAAAACTTCGAAAAATACTATCAGAAATACATTATCTTTGCAAACTGACACAACACACTGTAAAAGTCCATGTCCACTGAGATATCATCAGACTTCAATGCTTAAAATAGTCTACCATAACATACAAACATACAAATATCATTCAAGGTCAATAAAGAGCATGCAAAATTAATGTTAGGTTCTTATAAAGCCCTTAAAATTTATTTAAAGTTACCAAAATAAAATCATTTAACAAAAGTTGTTAGTATAGTGTATTATTCAAAGCCAAAATGAGTATTCCTATAAAAGAGAACTTGGTGCAAAGCAAAGGAAGTTTGGGAAAGTTCAGTGGCTAGGCCATGAAGAAAAAGTAACAAATGGATAAAATATAAAGCAGGGATAGTATTATTTAGGCAGATCTACCTAAACATGGAAGAGGTTCTCCGAAATATACAGAATTACTGGAATTAAGAGTTCCAAGTTCCAATTCTCCCTATTCACTTTATCCAAAACTACCACCAGACCACTTATTTTTACAATAATCTTAAGTATCTGACATCAGTTGAGAAAGTTTTGAGAACATAATCACCACTGAAAATTTTCCATGGATGGGACTCAATCTTTAAGGACCTACTTCCTGTAAGAAATTGTGGGGCCCTTTTCATATACATTACTCAATTTGACACAGTTAAATCTCTTAACCAGTCTGGGATATACAGGTTACATGCTTCCTTCAGGATTTTGACCTGGCTATAATTAAGTAAAATTTGGGGACTAACTTCCCTATCTGATATTGCACAGGAGAACCCCTAACCATCTGTAAATAAATTCCTGTTGCTACACAGGAAGTTGCCCATGTGAGAAGCAACTCAGCTACAAATCAATATAATTCTACAATTTGGAACACGTGACCTTGTGAATTTCTATTTGGAGCTCATATCTGAAACTGCTATTTTCTGTTTAACATAGATGGCACGCATCATCATTCCTCACATAGCCTACATTTTAAGTCAGTTCAAGTCAAATTCCATCCAAATATGATGAAAATCCACCCAGCTGTTTTTGCATACTACAATCACAGGCCAACAAAAACTTCCCCTGGAGCCTTGCTGCTCTCTCACATCACTGGGATCTTTGCTCAAGTGCCATCACAGAGAGACCCCACCCCACCCCACCAGACCACCACACAGCACAAATTTATCCACCATCATCTCACATCAGTTTTGATATCTTATGGCATTTATCACCACTTGATATAGGGTATGTGGGGGGGTGTGGTGTGGTGTGTAATACACCTCTTTCCACTAAACCATGAGCTCTAGGAAAGCAAGGACTTTGTTAACTGCTATATCACCAGTGCTTGACACACACTAAATGTTTTGTTTTTTTTTTAAATTTAATTATTTATTTATTTGTCTGTGTTGGGTCTTCGTTGCAGTGTGCAGGCTTCTCTTTGAGGTGGCTTCTCTTGTTGTGGAGAGCAGGCTCTAGGCATGCGGGCTTCAGTAGTTGTGGCATGCGGGCTCAACAGCTGTGGCTCGCAGGCTCTAGAGCGCAGGCTCAGTAGTTGTGGACTTCCCTGGTGGTTCAGTGGGTAAGACTCCATGCTCCCAATGCAGGGGGCCGGGGTTCGATCCTTGGTGGGGGAACTAGATCCCGCATGTATGCTGCAACTAAGAGTTCACATGGCACAACCAAAAGCCCACATGCCACAACAAAGATCCCATGTGCCACAACTAAGACCCGGCACAGCCTAAATAAATAAATCATTAATTAATTAAAATATTCTTTAAAAACTAAGCTATAATGTGATAAAATGAAACATTCTAACAGTTAGCTTTTTTCTTAAGACAACATGAAACAAAGACATTTGAGGCATGGAACAGTTGATCTGGTAGATAATCCTAGCCATTTCTGCCCTCCGTAGCCACTATTTCCCCTGCCCTCCTTCTGCCCTCAGTATGAGGTCACTGTCCTTGCTATAGCGGCATTTTGGTGAAAAAGAATCAGAGCACTTAACTGGTTCCAAAAAATCAAACAAAACTGAATTACATGAGAAAAGGACAAAATAGAAAGCAACAGGAATTTGGCCCTTGGTATATTCCTGCTGCTTACAAGCATATTTCATTATATATACACTAAATACAATTTAAGATACAGTGGGGGGACTTCCCTGGTGGCGCAGTGGTTAAGAATCCCCCTGCCAATGCAGGGGACACGGGTTCGAGCCCTGCTCCAGGAGGATCCCACATGCCACGGAGCAACTAGGCCCGTTCGCCACAATGACTGAACCTGCGCTCTAGAGCCCACGAGCCGCAACTACTGAGCCCATGTGCCACAACTACTGAAGCCCGCGCGCCTAGAGCCTGTGCTCCGCAACAAGAGGCCACTGCAATGAGAGACCCACGCACCACAATGAAGAGTGGCCCCCGCTCGCCGCAACTAGAGAAAGCCCGCGTGCAGCAACGAAGACCCAATGCAACCAAAAATAAATAAATAAAAATTAAATTAAATTAAAATATTTTTTAAAAAAAGATACAGTGGAGTAGGTTTTATTAGCAGACTAACTTGGGAGGTTTTCTTACCAAAAAAAAAAAATTATGGCTAAATACAATACTATTCAATTCAAATAAAATTTGTCTCTCATTCATCCCAGGCATATGAAATAAACTTGCTCATTTAAGATTCTAGGTGAATTTTGAACCTCTAAACCTGGCTGCCCATTAGAATCATCAGGCATGATCTAAAAATTAAAGAAAAAAAAAATTTTTTTTAAGTATGCTTGGGCTCCATTCCAGGCCACTTAAGTGAGAATACTGGGACCCAAGCAGAATAGTTTTTTAAAAGCTCTCCTGATGATTCTAATGAGCAAGTGGGGCTGAGAACCACCGCCCTGTGCTATCTCCCCAGTCTTACTTGTCTCTCTCCAACTACATAAATCAATGTAAAAGCACAGAAACAAATCATAAAGATTTAAATTCCTGGTGCCCACGATAAATCACAACACATTTCTACCTGCCCTACTCTAACATTTCAATCATTTCCTCTAAAAAGTAAGAATATTTATTTCCTCGAAAATACATCCTTGATTTAACATACTCAAGTAGAGCACAATTACTTGTTTTTAGGAGCACTGCCCTTGTCACAAACTGTTTTATATAGCAAATAACTTATTCTTTTTGTCATTTGTACCTCCATTTTCTCCTCTCTATACCAAAGGAGTTTGGCTTAACTATTTTGTATCCCTCACATTTGAAGTACAATTTACAAAAAATTTCTACACTCATTATCATATCACATAATGAAGTAGTCTGGGCAAGAATTATTAGCCCATTTTAGAGATGGTAACCCAGAGAAGTGTCTTGCCAAATGCACCCACCTCTGCATGAGGCTATGATCAGTACAATGCACATATCAGAGAGGTACCTCCCACGACCTCCCCACTATTTTTACATACTCCATTACAGAAATCTATTATTGTTTATATTCTATCTATAGTTATAGAGAACATTCCTAAGGATAGATTTCCAAATGTTCAACAACTTAAGTACAGTTACAACTACAGATTTCCAGTTAAACAAGGATATAATGCACACACATTTACCTCTGCTCCCTCCCATGCTCCCACAGAAAAACAGGAAAGACATACTAAAGAGGGCATTAAACAAGCCCACAAAGACCAAGTGAGAAGATGATAACAACAAAATTTTTGAAGTCTGAGGGCAGGTAGAAGAGTATTAACTGACTTGTTCCCCCCCCATAAAAATTTCAAGGTTAAGCCAGCAAGGAGGAAAGCTCAAATTACGTGTTGTAGTATTTTTCAAATTACACAAACAATAATAAGTCTAAAATAAAAATTACTTAAAAGTAGCAGCTTTTTGCAATATTTTCTCAATTAACTAATACTAAAAACATACCTATCATAATAGGGCCCTACATTTTTTACCTTAAACTGGGAGTTCTTCAACTGAAAAATATGGGAGCCATAGCCCAGGAGGGCCAAGTCCAAGATCCTCAGGCTATCCCATCACTCCCTTCCTCATGCTTTGCACTCTGATACCAAACTGCTTATAACAAATATTACCTGCTTCATGCCTCTGCTCTTGCTCATGCTGTTCCCTCTGCCTGGCTAACTCCATTTCTTTCAAGTCTCAACTGAGGTGTCACTGCTTTTAGAAAGCTTTCCAAATTTGGGAGGAGAGTGGACTTACAATTCATCTTATTATCCCCATGTGGCAAACACCTGTTGAAATGAACTATATAATTTAAAACACCAATACAAAAAGTAACATTTACTGAGTGCTTATGGTGGGCCAAGCAATGTCTACATGCATTAGTTTACTTAATATCTTTCCAAAAACCAAATGAGTTAGGTACTAATTATGAAGTGCAGAGAGAGGTTAAGCATCTTGCCTAAGACACAGCTAGGAAGTGATAAATCACAGACTGGAACTCAGTCTGGCTCCAGAGCCAATATCCTTAACCACTAGACTAGGCTTTGTCTATAAATGCCAATGCCTTCCAAGTCTGTATTCCCAAATCTTCAAGCTTCAACCCTGAATTTCCAAATGTCTTCTGGACATCTCTACATGGATGTCCTTCAAGAACCTCAAAAGTAACACAACTGAAATCACTATGTCCCTCTTGCTCCTCAGCATTCGCCAACAAAAGCTACTCACCACACCTTCTTGTACTTCTTGTACTTCTTGTACTTCAGGTTAATTCATTCATCCAGTTACCCAAAGTAGAAAGCTAAGTATGAGTAATTTTCACCTTGTCAATCCCTCTCATCCCCACGTTCACCAAATTATGTTGTTTCTACCTCTCAAACTAACTTAGATGCAGCTCTCATCACTTCTCACAACTGGGTATTAGCTTGGAATCTTTCTTTCTGAAAAACAAATACCGTATGCTAACACATATATATGGAATCTAAGAAAAATAAGAAAAAAAAAGGCATGAAGAACCTAGGGGCAAGATGGGAATAAAGACACAGACCTAATAGAGAATGGACTTGAGGATATGGGGAGGGGAAAGGGTAAGCTGGAAGGAAGTGAGAGAGTGGCATGGACATATATACACTACCAAATGTAAAATAGATAGCTAGTGGGAAGCAGCCACAGAGCACAGGGAGATCAGCTTGGTGCTTTGTGACCACCTAGAGGGGTGGGATAGGGAGGGTGGGAGGGAGGGAGACGCAAGAGGGAAGAGATATGGGGACATATGTATATGTATAACTGATTCACTTTGTTATAAAGCAGAAACTAACACACCATTGTAAAGGAATTATACTCCAATAAAGATGTTAAAAATAAATAAATGAATAAATAAAAAACAACTGTGATTCTGTGATAACCTACAATGGCTCCCTACCATTGATATCAACTCCAAACTTTTTAGCAAAACATATTACGTTCTTGTCTTTGCCAATCTCTCAGCTTCAACTCTAACCATCCAACCCCAACTCGTCTTCCCCCCAAAACTTCCCTGAATTTACCATGTATTTATTTATTTATTTAATTTCTTCGGCTGCGTTGGGTCTTTGTTGTTTCACGCGGCCTTTCTCTAGTTGCTGCGAGCGAGGCTACTCTTTTTTTTTTTTTTTGCAGTACGCGGACCTCTCACTGTTGTGGCCTCTCCCGTTGCGGAGCACAGGCTCCAGACGCGCAGGCTCAGCGGCCATGGCTCACGGGCCCAGCCACTCCGCGGCATGTGGGATCCTCCCGGACCAGGGCACGAACCCATGTCCCCTGCATCGGCAGGTGGACTCTCAACCACTGCGCCACCAGGGACGCCCCGGGGCTACTCTTCATTGCAGTGTGCAGGCTTCTCACTGCAGTGGCTTCTCTTGTTGTGGAGCACGGGCTCTAGGCACGCAGGCTTCAGCAGTTGTGGCATGTGGGCTCACTAGTTGTGGCTCGCAGCCTCTAGAGCACAGGTTCAGTAGCTGTGATGCATGAGCTGAGTTGCTCCACGGCATGTGGGATCTTCCCGGACCAGGGCTCAAACCTGTGTCCCCTTCATTGGCAGGCTGATTCTTAACCACTGCACCACCAGGCAAGTTCCTACCATGCTTTTAAAGACCAATATGTCTCTGCATAAGCCAAGTACCTTGGCCTAAGATGATCATCCCTCCCACTATGTCATCTTCCCAACCCAATCATAAAGGCAACATCCTTTGAGAAGCCTTCTCTATTCTGCTCAGGTTGAAGAAACTCCCTCCTCTATGCATTCAAAGGTCAAAATGTTGCCTTAATTATTTTGTGCCCCCATGACTAGCACATGTTCAATAAACGTGTAAATGAATACCAATCAACCAGCTCTTCACATCACTGTGCTCTTTTAACAATTTCAAGTCCAAAATCAATTAACTTACATAATTTTTTTTTACTCTCCTGTAATACAAAATTACTGCTCTTATGTCTATTCGATTTCAGTGGTCACATTTCCACATACGTGGCAAACTGGAAGAAAAAAACACTGCAATTTCGACAGAGTATCTATAGTAAAAACATCTACTACACTCAGCAAACTTTCAAACAGCCACTGCTACCACAAGAACAACTTACAGAGCACATACTATATACCAGGCACTATTCTATATGTTTAACATATGTTGACTCATTTTAATTCTCACAACCACTTTATGAGGTAGATAGTATTATTATGTTCATCTTCCTGATGAACTTCAAGATCGAAAAGAACCAAGACTAAAGCTCAAGCTATTTGGTTCCAGAGGCTGATCTCTTATACTGGCTCTCATTAATAAGTCTAACACTACTGAAACAAAGACTAGGTAAATTCTTTCCTAGAGCCAAGCCATCTTTGAACATTGAATAGTTAGGAAAATGTGGGAGGTAAATGTAAAAATTTGGGTAGATATAGAGGATCTTGAAAACATAGCAAAATATTTTTTAAGAATATTAATTCACTCTAATTACAGAAAAATGTTTTGCTAATAAAACACCAAATCTTTGACATAAGATAGGTCATTCTGTAGCATTACTAAAGTCAGTCAACTGAAACAGAGCCAAAGTACGTAGTCACAGCCCACAAAGATACTTGCCAAATTAAGTTTTTATAAGGAACTCAGATGTATCCAGAAGACAACTATCTTGAAAGGCTACTGAAACCCCAACTCTATACCATGTTTATAACTGAGACTAGGAAGGCTTCATGCACCAAAATTAGTCAGGACATAGTAAGTGATCTGTATCATTTACAATTTCCAAAACTGAGATCTACAGGAAGATGTTGCATTTTACCCAAATTGATGCATACCCAATTCAGAAGTAGTAAGAAAAATATTTTCCACCTCTAAAGAGATGATAAATATGAGTGTCATCCATAAAATTCATTTCGTGAGGACTATGCAAGCTAACCTAATTAGTTTTCTACATTCCAAGACTTCTTCGAACAGGTATCTCTGAGTTCTAAGTCTGAACAAGAAGCCATCATACCAGACAATCAATCAATCGATTAAAATGCACCCATTCTGAACTTCACTACAACTCGAGTAGAGTACAATGATCTTTTTTCTCATTTATGACCACTGTACAAACTTCTCAAGTCAAATCAAAGTCAGTGTCTTAGGGACTTCCCTGGTGGTCCAGTGGTAAAGATTCCGCCTTACAATGCAGGGGATGCGGGTTCGATCCCTAGTCAGGGAACTAAGATCCCACATGCTACGGGGCAACTAAGCCCACGCGACACAACTACTGAGCTCACGCACCTCAACTAGAGCCTGAATGGCGCAAACTACAGAGCCCACGTGCTCTGTACCCCGCGCGCCACAACTACAGAGCCCATGCACCCTGGAGCCTGCGCGCCACAACTAGAGAGAAGCCTGCACACCACAACGAAGAGCCCAAGCGCTGCCATGAAAGGTCCCGCATGCCACAACTAAGACCCGGGACAGCCAAAAACTAAATGTCTCAGAAAAGCAAAAGGGGAGATATCCGTTAAAAAACTATATAAAACTAGAATGATTGTCTAAAAACACTGAGCAACTCTGGAGTTTCCTCTTCTTCACTATGACAGAGATCTGTAACCCACTTCAGAAACTGAAGAAACGTAACTTACCCTTACACATATACTACAATACTCATTGATTAATACCCATCTATATCTTCATTTACTTATGTACATATATTGCATGAACAATCTACTGGGTTGGCCGAAAAGTTCATTTGGGTTTTTTCTGTGGAAAAAACCCAAATGAACTTTTTGGCCAAGTGTGTGTGTGTGTGTGTGTGTGTGTGTGTGTGTGTGTGTGTATACACACACAGAACTAGTAATACAACAGTCTTGACTTCATTCTGACATTTAGCCACACCAACACAATGAAAGATATTTATCCAAATATAGATAATATTTGTTACCAACATTTTTATTTCCATCTACATTTTAATGAAATCTATCCTCTGTAATATAAACACTAAGTCAGTGAACAATTTTTAAAGTAACAGTGAGGGGCATGGCAATACTAAGCACCCTGTGGCTTAAGAGAATTAGTATTCACTGTGTATCTGCTTATACATATGCCTAGCAGTGTTAGGCACTTTAAAAATGTTTACCTCTTAAATCTTCACAACCATCCTATTAAATATTAATCATAACTTACAAATGAGGAGGAAGCTGGAGTTCAGGAAGTTTAGGAAATGAGCTAAAATTCAAAATTCAGGACTACATAAAGCCCATTCTCTCTCCACATGTCCTCAGAAAAGCTTGCTTAAAAAATATGTATATATACACAAAAAGAAAAAAAAATGTATATATATAAATTATATATATATTATACATATATATAATGTACTACACATTTAGTGGAGAAGGGGCTCTATTTCAGGAAGCAAGAGAAAACACCACCACCAGTAATTAAATAAATAAGAAAATACTAAACAAATTAACAATACCTTACTCTTACACTGAAGCAAAAACTAGATGGATTCTACAAGATGGTGAAAAGCGGTAAATTACAAAAAAAAAATCCTAAGAAGTTCAAATGTGGTGTTAAGTTCAAAAACTTAACAGAATATCAAAATGGTTTAAGTAACAAAAAGAGATTTACAAATAAATAAAAAACATGTTTTGAACAGTAAACACACTATTCTAAGCACTTTACGTGTAACAGTCCTCACAATTAATACAGTTATCACCCCCTTTTTGCAAATGGAGAAACTGGAAAAGAAATGCTAAGTAATTCAAAGTTACACAGTTCAGGGAGGAAAAAAAAAACAAAACAGAAACTAGGATCTTAACTCAAAACTTTGCTCCTTCCTATTATGCTCAATGGTATTAACAAACAATAACTAAAGAGAGGGACATATCTAGTAATATAAACAATATGGTCAAGTGGTGTACGCAGAGCTATTTTGACTTTTAAAACCCAAAGTCCACAAATAAGCACATGAAAACATGTTCAACATCATATGTCATTAGGGAATTACAAATTAAAACAATGAGATATTCCACACATATTAGAATGGCAACAATCCAAAACACTAACAACGTCAAATGCTGATGAGGGATGTGAAGCAACAGGAACTCTCATTCATTGCTGCTGGGAATGCAAAATGGTACAGCCACTTTAGAAGACAATTTGGCAGTTTCTTACAAAACTAAACATATTCCTGGGACTTCCCTGTTGGTCCAGTGGCTATGACTCCGCACTTCCAATACAGAGGGCACAGGTTCAGTCCCCGGTCAGAAAACTAAGATCTCACATGCCACACGGTACGGCCAAAAATTTTTTTAACAGAAGAAAGAAAACAAACTAAACGTACTCCTGCCATAAGATCCAGCAATCATGCTCCTTGGTATTTACCCAAATGAACTGAAAACTTATGTCCACACAAAAACCTAGACACAGGTATTTATAGCAGCTTTATTCATAACTGCTACAACCTGGAAGCAACCAAGATGTCCTTCAGTAGGTGAATGGATGAATAAACTGTGGTCCATCCAGACAATGGAATATATTATTCCATGCTAAAAAGAAATAAGCTATCAAGCCACAGAAAGACATGAAAGAAACTTAAATGCATATTATTCAGGGAACAAAGCCATACTGAAAAGGTTACATACTGTATGCTTCCAACCATATGACATTCTAGAAAAGGCAAAACTATGGAGACAGTGAAATGATCAGTAGTTGCCAGGGAGCAGAAGGGAGACAGGGTGAACAGGCAGAGTAAGAGGATTTCAATGAAACTATATTCTACAATATGTCATATACAGTCAGAACCCATAGAATGTACAGTACCAAGGGTGAACACTAACATAAACTATGGACTTTGGGTGATAATGATGTGTTAATGCAGGTTCATTGATTGTAACAAACATACCAACGTGTGTCAGATATTCATGGGGGGGTGGTAAATAGAGGAACTCTGTACTTTCTGCTCAATTTTACTGTGAAACTAAAACAGCTCTTAAAAAAAGTCCATTTAAGAAAGAAAGAAAAAACAAAAATCACCAAAGCCAAAGAAAGTCTGTTTACTTAGCAGTTAATATGTAAAGAAGCATCCATTTAACATACTCATTAGTATACATATACCAAATCAAAAATATTTATTAATATATTGTACTAGGCATGCTGGGGAGGGGATATAAACAAGTAGACAAGGCTCCTTGCGACAAGGAGTTTGAAATATAGTTAAACAGACATCATATACTCACAAAAAAACTAAATAAAATGGAATTTAAATAGTTCAAGACAGAAAACATACCACAAAGAGTTAAGTTGCCAAATTACTGAAATAAGAATTAATAGAACAATATGTGCTTAGGGGTTCAGTGGATCACTTCAGGCTAAAAGAATCAGGAAGTCAAAGGTATGCTCTAGGTCTCGAAAAATGGGTAAGATTTGTCTAATTTTCTGGAGGGAATTGGTGAATTCCAAGAAAGAGTAAAACTACTGGAGTTGGGAAAGAAAATTAAATGAACCAGTTTCACAAAACAAAATAGGGAGACAAGACTGGAAAGACTGCTAGAGGCCAGATCATGGAGGTTACTGAATGCCAGGCCAAAGAATGAGCAGAGACTCAGAAATCTTAACTCTAAAACACTAACAGGGGGCAAATACTTGCCTAACCTAAGTATATACTGATGACTCTTAATCTAAAGAAAATGCATTTATAAACATTTTTTGTGAGATACAGATAATTTAAACATATACAGTAGTCAACAACGGTGGTTTAAAATTCACCATCTTGGCCATCCAAGTGAATACCTATACATACAAGTCCTGCTCCCATTTTTCGATTTCCAATCAACACCAACAGACTACCCATAACCCCATAAACTGAACCTATCCATAAGACTACTCTATCACCCAATAAAACTCTCTATCCCCTTAAACCACTTACATCACGACTCTTTATCCCCTTTAACAAAGATGTCTTTCCTCTGGGGTAGAAAAGAAGGTGGCTCACTGCCCATGAACTGGAAAGAGGGGTCATGTTAGGGCCATCATCACTACTGGCACCTTCTGCCCATTCTATTTATAGGACTGTCACCCTCTATTCATCATTAAAGCCAAACCTACTAAGTACCTACATATTCCAGGCAAAACATAAAATGCAGCATTCCTTCCCCAATCATCTGAAGAAATGACACACCCAGGACCCTATACAACCTCTGGTAATTATTATTAATAAACCGCACTTCTCACATATGAAAACACTTCAGAATTTGTCCATTGTTACTTTCAAACTTTTTTTGTAATCCTTTTGTTTTATTTGCCATAAACTCTTCTACATAATTTTAATCACATACTACTCAATTCTCAATGCATGGCTATCCACCATTGTATCCAATCCCATATTTTCTAATTAAATGTTCCAACATACCTCAACTAAGGTATCCCAAATCAGTGCTATAGTTTATATATCTACCTTTACACTTACATTATGTATCTAAAGCCCTCCCCTTAAGTAATCTACCATTAGAGTGACTGTTTTCTTCCCTTTCATGAACAGGCACATTCATATGTGTCCAATTTCCCCAAATCATTTATAACTAACTCTGGCACATATAATCTTTCTGAAGCACGGCCTCCAGATATAAAATCACCCTGTGAGAGTCCTCTTTCTACTGAAAACATTTTAAGACTTTTGTTAATATGGCTTTTTATAGAAATTCAAGTATATATGTTACCACTTATTCAAAATTTAAAGTCATGAAAGACAGTAATAGATACCGTTTAAAGATAAAGGTATATAATAAAAAACATAAAGACACATATAAGAATGATAAAACCAAATTAAGGATAATGCTCATGGGGGAGGGAGAGTTGAAGGAATGCAAACCAGGAGGGACACACAAGACTTCAACTCTATTTGTGATGTTTTATTTTTTTTAACCAAGTCGAGAATACATGGTTGTCTGCCACAATTGTTCTTTATACCTTTTCATATGTGAAATATATTTAAGTGAGTTTAAGAGGAAAGAAATCCAACTATTAATGAGAAGCACTCTCTCATACAGAGTGACAAGCTGTTATGTCCAAGTTGCAGTAAATGCTCATTGCTACATCTGGGACACCACTCCTGTACTTTACCCAAGCCAAGAAAAGAAAAATTTCAAGACTACAATACAAACTTTCCCTTAGACATATTTTAGATGTGTTACAGGTTTATTTTCTATAGCTATACACAGCCCATTTCTTTCACAATGCTCACAAAAACAAAAATTAAATCCTTTAACTTTGTATACCTAGATTCCCATTTACTCTTAAGTGTCTCAGACAGTAAATCAGAATAACGACCTTTCCTTATTTGTCTCTGTTCAAATATAAGTGAATGGGTAAGACCACTTCACTACTTCCACTTGGCTAAATATGGACAGTCATACACATTACATCTCTGTGCATAAGTCTAACTCACTTGTATACTAACTTTTCAATATCAATTTGTAACATCTAAATTAAGCCACTCATTCTATCGCAAATGAAATGTCTCAGCCAAACGTTAACCTAGCCAGGGCAATTCCAAAACACTCCACCCCAGCCCACCGAGCGTTCATCTCATGCATACTCAAAGTCCCATCCCTGGACCAACGTTTACACCAGCCAGAACTGCTCTCCTCCAATGGTGAGCCTCACACGCGCCTCCGTATCCCAACTTTCAGCTCGCAGTGGTAAAACCAGCAGAGAGGGCCGGAAGTTTCACCTAGTTCGGAACCCAAAGGAAATCTGTAACTCATACACCGCAGGTGCCGAGTTTCTCGTCCCTGGTCATTAGAAGGTGGAAGCCCCGACCTAGGGAACAAGAGCTAGTCTTCCATGGCGTCCTCCCGAGTCCTAAAGTCGTCGACGGAACAGTTCAGGCACCTGGCCCGCCTACTTCCCTCCCCGCCCCCACTCCAGACCCACCCCACCCCCAACCAGGGCGCGAAGCCTGCTGTACATCCCAGCACCTGCAGGTCCCAGGAACAGACACGGATCCACTTCTCTCCACAAGAGGGTAGGGCTTGGATGTCGCCTCGGACGCTCGCCTCTGGCCACCGGCCTCTCACGTCGGGATCAACACTGCGACCCTGTCGCTTTCTGATCTAAGAGAAGGCAGTACCGACACCCTCTCCAGGACCTAGCAGGGGGCCTGGGCTTCTCCGGTACTGAGCTTCTAGGCCTCCTCACCTCTCTCAGAGGACCAACCCACACCGGACGCTCAAAGCCCGAAAGGCAACTCCCACCACTCCCCGCCTCGCCCGTCTTTTCTTCCCAGCTGCCGCCGCTGAAAAAGCCAAGTCCTAAGGTCCTCCTCAATCAGCTTCCGGGCCTCCCTTCACAGCCAGGCCTGAGCCCCCAGCCCTGCCCTCCGCCACCCGCTCCAGTCACGCCGCTTCCCTCCTCCGGAGGCCGAGCCCCGGGGCTGGGCGGCTTCCTTCCCCAGCATCCCGGGGCCCGGCTCCTCCCGCGGCCGGCCCGGCCCCCGCCCGGCGTGCGGCACACTCACCGCTGAGCGCCGAGGCCTGCAGGGTGGCCCCCGAGGTGCCGTCGATGACTTTGATGGTCCCGCGACTGGTGACGGCCAGGATGGCGTTGAGCGCCGGGTGATAAGAGAGGCTGTGCAGCCCTTCGGCGTCGCAGCGCATGCAGCCGTCCCGCAGCACCAGCCACTCGGAGACCCCTGCCGCTCCCGCCCCCGCCGCCGAGGAGCAGCCCGGGCCCGAGGCCGCCGCAGCCGCAGCCGCCATCTTCCGGCCTGCGCTCAGCACAATCACACTGGAAGCGGCTCAGTGACAGTCCCGGGAGGTGCAGCACCACCCCCAGTCACCATCCGGGGCCGGGGGCAAGCCGAGCGCGTTAGCCGGAAGTGAGGTCAGGCGCCGGCACGCACGCGGGACGTCGGCCGCGCGCCCGGAGGGGCCAAGCTCAGAGGGAGGCTGGCGAGGGAGGCTGGCGAAGGAGGGGGAGAGGGAGATAGAGAGGGGGGACCCGGGGCGGGAGGGGGAGGCGGGCGGGAGGAGCATGCGCGGGAGGGCTAGCGCGTGCCACGCGCCTCTGGTCTGGCCAGCTACGCGTCCGCAACGTCCCAGTTTTTTTCGAGCCCGGGGAGTGGCCGCAGCCTGCGCCCCGCCCAGCTCCCCTGCTCCGGGCCGCGGCGGGGTGGATGGATGGAGAGTGGGGGGTTGGGACGTGTATTTCCGCTAGGCGAGGACCCCGGCCGGTGCGACCTGGCCGAGACGCCTTGAGGCCCGTTGCTACGGTTCCAGCTGCGCCCGGACCGTTCCCAGCAGCGCGGTGCAGCGGTTTGGCTATGGCGCAAAGGAGACCTCAGGTCTGGGCCTCGGCTTAGCAGTCTGAAAAACGTCTAGTCTGGATTTGGAGAAACCGAGCGACTTCCCCAAGCCCACGTGTATTACATCGCCCCCTGTCCCATCCCCAAATCTTTCTGTTGAACAGAAGTGCCAGATACGAGGTGCTGGAAGCGTATAGTTAAGCTTAGTTTCTTTATCCACATTCCAAACGCAAAACTTGTTAATCGGTGTGTATGGGTGTTGTGGGACTGAAGTTAAGTAAATTTACAAATCCCCCTCTGGAGCATAACAATGCTTTTTTTTTAACTTTTTATTTCAAAATAATTATTATACACAGTTAGTTGCAAATATAGTACAGACTTATGTGGTCTGTCACCCCAAAACCCGTAACCTCTATCTAACTGTGAGAAAAACATTGGACAAACCCAAACTGAAGGTCATTCTATAAAATACCTGACCAATACTCCTGAAAGATAGAGCGGTCCTACTTACCCAGAGTCCCCTAACAGTTACATAATTGTAGTTCAATATCAAAAGCAGTTCAATATCAAAAGCAGCGATTTGACATACGATGTGTGTATAATTCTATGTCATTTTATCACGTGTAGATTCATGCAGCACAATCAAGGACTATTCTGTGTATTGGGGGAACATTGTATTATCCCGGAAAGCCTAATTTCCTCTTCCTTAAAACCTAATCAAAGTTCTACTGAGAGGCTTAAGAATCATTTGTTAAATGTGTAGAATAGGATGTGACATATAGTAGGTGCTCAATAAAAGTTATGAATGTTAATTACCTTCCCACATTCCTGCAGGCATCCTTCAGGAAATCTTCATGAATTATCCCAACTACATCTTAAACCTGTTTATTCATATGCAAAGTTTTATTTATATAATCTATATATTCATTCCATTTTAGAATGGCAAATATGCCATTTTTATCTGATGTTGGGAGGTAACATATAATAAACTGGGAAAAATACCCAAGTATTAAAGTCTAAATGAATATCTGATATTGAGTCACTGTGGCTTCATTTATCTGTGAACTTGGGCAAGTCACTTATACATTCTGAAAATGTTCCATCAAGAGTCAAATGGAGATGATCAAATTATTTCCCCTACTTTTACGAGTCTTTGTGAAAGTACTTGTAAACTGTAAAAATGGAAACACTGGGAGGTTAAATGGCTTGCCCAAGGTCTCACAGCTTGTGAGGAGGAGTATAATAGCATACTAGAGTTTGAACTCGGACAGTTTGACTCCAAAACCCATACTCCAAACTTAAGCCTCCTGCTCAAAACTTCAGTGTCTTGAGCTAAATAAAGGAGTGCAAATGATCAAATCTAAATGTAACTGGAGGTATCCTTCCAAAACAGTTTTTTAAATCAGAGGACTGAAGCTGAAACTATAAAAACTGCCATTTCAAAGATTTTCTCTCTCAAGACCCATTAGGGCCAAACTTTTCCATTAATCTGAAAGGTTCCCCTGAATAGGCCTTTAATACAAATCAAGTCCCCCATCTTGTTGGTAGGGAAAACAAACTAGTAACCTGAACACTAAATTTAAACTTAGTGTACTTTAATGTGCTATATTGAAAAGAATAAAAGACATAGTTTTTTCTGTTAGACTGTGTTACATTTTTTCATTGGAACAAAAAAATATAATTCTTTCTGTGAATTTAGATTTCTTTCACCTGTAAATTAGCTTTCTCCAAAGCTCATTACCCAGAAGATGTCCTGAAATACAACACTTTCATAGTCAAAAAATTTTGAGAAAGAACTCCCTCTGTATTTCTCCTCTTGGGAGATTTATCATACATACTAGCATATCAATACTGTTTAACCTCCTTTTATCAACATTTCACAAACGCATATAACCATAGAACCCTGAAAAACCAGTGTTGCAAAGAGCAATCTTTAGTGAAAATTGCTGCTTGTTTTTGTGAGTATGTATTTTTGTTTGAGCACTGGATGAGACCTCCAGACTGCAGTGAAGTGTTTCAGGACCCAGGGTAAGATTCTTGGAACTGATCGTGGAAATGAAATTAGGCAAGACTGGGTGAAGTTTAGCATCAGCTGTGTTGTTAAGGTCTTTCTGCTCGCGGAGTTGAGAGCAAATACTCCTGACATTGAAAATGTACTGATTTTCATGGCTATTCTATTTTGAAGCGGTGGCCTTTTGAGGGCCTTCAGCCCAACCATTGGGCACAGGTGGTGATCACCTAAAGGAAGTAGAAATTCTCACAATCATTCTGGAAAGAGAAATCTGCTGGAATCAGACATGTGGACTCAAAAAACAGGACTTATTGATACAGAAAAAGCATTTTGATAAAAATCCAACATCCTATTTGTAGTGAGGTGGATGAACCTAGAGACTGTCATACAGAGTGAAGTAAGTCAGAAAGAGAAAAACAAATACCGTATGCTAACACATATATATGGAATCTAAAACACAAAATGGTTCTGAAGAACCTAGGGGCAGGACAGGAATAAAAACGCAGACATAGAGAATGGACTTGAAGACAGGGAGGGGGAAGGGTAAGCTGACATGAAGTGAGAGAGTGGCATGGACATATATACACTACCAAATGTAAAATAAATAGCTAGTGGGAAGCAGCTGCATAGCACAGGGAGATCAGCTCGGTGCTTTGTGTCCACCTAGAGGGGTGGGATAGCGAGGGTGGGAGGGAGACACAAGAGGGAAGAGATGTGGGGATATATGTATATGTATAGCTGATTCACTTTGTTATACAGCAGAAACTAACACCATTGTAAAGCAATTAGACTCCAATAAATATGTTTTAAAAAATCCAACATCCATTACAAGGAAAAAAAAACCACCATATTTAACAGTAAAATAATGACTGCTTTCCCTCTAAAATCAGGGACAAGTCAAGAACATCCACTCTCATCAGTCCTTTTTAACACAGTACTGGAAGTTCTGGAACTTAATGGAAGTCACTGCAACAAGGCAAAAAAAAAGAAATAAAAGGCATAGACAGAGAGAGCAGAGTTTCTCACCCCCTCCTGCCCCTCTCTTTCCCTTGTGCAGTCACTGGTGATGGGGAACCAGCCTGTAGTAGGAGGAATAGAGGTGAGGTCTAAAAGAGACAAGCTTCCCCAGAACTACAAGATGATGATTGGCAGAGGAGTAAGCAGGGGCTCTAGCTGAGTGGAGGCCTGTCTGGAGCCACATAGGAACAGAGAGGTTAAACTGATTTCTGGAGCTTACAGAGCAAACACTATCCCTGAAGATTCCCTGGTAAGTACTAGAGGGAGTCTGAATGGATGCCTGAGGTCATGCCATAGGAGCTACAATTGGGGCACATTTATAACATACTCCAGTAAAACCCACAATACACACACACACTTAACCTATATACAAAATTGCATAAAACAAATGCTTGATATAGTAAGGGAATCTGAATTTAGGGAAGAAAAAGAAACTTTGATGACAATAAAGAAATCTTTAAACTAAAAAAAGAAAAAAAAGTTGGAAATCAACAGCCTAATGCCCAATTAACTTCTCTGCTGAAGTTTACGGGGAGATTTGCCTTGTCCCAAAGCAGAATACAATGAAGTTCTAATGATTTCTAATGGAAAGGCTGATCTCCTAGAAATTCTTTCTATCTGGCCTGATATTGACAGCCAGTATATGTATCACTAAAATTCACTCTAAGGACAAAAAGCACAATGAGATACCACTTCACATTCATTAGGATGGCTACTATAAAAAACAAAACAAAACAAAAGAGAACAAAAACCAAAAAAACACAGAAAAAAAGTGTTGGCAAGGATGTGTAGAAATTGAAACTTGTGCACTATTGGTGGGAATGTAAAATGGTACAGCTGCTGTGGAAAATGGTATGGCTGTTCATCCAAAAATTACAAATAGAATTACAATTTGATTCAGCAATTCCACTTTTGGGTACATACTGAAAAGAACTGAAAGCAGGATCTCAAAGACATTTGTACATCCATGTTCATAGCAGTATTATTCCCAATAGCTAAAGTGCAGTAGGAACCCAAGTTTCCATCAATGACAGATGACTGATGACTGTATAAGCAAAATGTGAGATATATATATCTATATATGGATATTATTCAGACTTAGAAAGCAAGGAAATTCTGAGTCATGCCACTACACAGATGAAACTTAAGGCCATGATGCTCAGTGAAATAAGGCAATCACATAAAGACAAACACTGTATGATTCCACTTACATGAGGTACTTAGTTAAATTCTTAGAGACAGATAGTGGAATGGTGGTTGCAGAGGCTAAAGGGAGGAGGGAATGCGGAGCTGTTTAATGGGTACAGAGTTTTAGTCATGCTAGATGAAGAGCTCTGTGGATTGATGGTGGTGATGGTAGCACAATAATGTGAATGTACTTAATGCTGCTGAACTGTGAACTTAAAAATGATTAAGATGGTACCACTACACACCTATTAGAATGGCTAAACAATTTTAAACTGACAATAACAAGTGCTGATAAGGATGTGGAGCAACAGGGACTCTCATTCATTGCTAGTAAGAATACAAAATGGGGGCTTCCCTGGTGGTGCAGTGGTTGAGAGTCCGCCTGCTGATGCAGGGGACACGGGTTCGTGCCCCGGTCCGGGAATATCCCACATGCCACGGAGCGGCTAGGCCCATGAGCCATGGCCGCTGGGCCTGCGTGTCCGGAGCCTGTGCTCCGCAACGTTAGAGGCCACAACAGTGAGAGGCCCGCATACCGCAAAAAAAAAAAAAAAAAAGAATACAAAATGGTAAAACCACTTTGAAACACAGTTTGTTAGTTTTCTATAAAGCTAAACACAGTTTAACCATATGAGCCAGCAATCACACTCCTAGGTATTTACCCAACTTAGTTGAAAACTTATGTCTACACAAAACCTGTACACAAATATTTATAGTAGCTTTATTCATAATCACCAAAACTTGGAAGCCACTAAGATGCCCTTCAATAGATGCATGGATAAGCAATCTGTGGTACATCTGTACAGTGGATTGTCATTCAGTGATAAAAAGGAATATACAATCAAGCTATGAAAGACCTGGAGGAACCATAAGTGCATAAGGCTAAGTGAAAGAAGGCAAACTGAAAAGGCTACCTACTGTATGATTCCAACCATACAACATTATTGAAGAGGAAGAAGTGTGGAGACAGTAAAAAGATCAGTGGTTGCCAGTGGTTAATAGGAAGGGAGGAGCAATGAATAGGTGGAGGATGGGATTTTTAGGGCAGTGAAATAATTTTGTGTGCTTCTATAATGACAGATACACGACATTATGCATTTGTCAAACCCCGCAGAACTGTACAACACAAAGAGGGAACTTTAATGTAAACTATGGGCTTTGGTTAATAATTATGTAGCAGTGTTTGTTTATTTACTATAACAAATATGCCATATTGATGCAAGATGTTAATAATAGGAGAACTGAGTACAGGGGAGCAGTTATATGGGAATTCTCTGTACTGTCTGCTCAGTTTTTCTGTAAATCTAAAACTGTTCTAGAAAACTAAAGTTTATTAATTTTTAAAAATGGTCAAAATGGTAAGTTTTATGTTATATGTATTGTATCACAATTTTTCTAATAAAAAAATTTACTGTCAGGAGAAAACAGAAGCACAGTCCACATTTGTTTCTCATCACTGGGCAGGGATTAGAGTCTCCTCAGTTATTCCAGATTCAGTTTCGTTTCACATCAGTGGTATCCTAGTGTCCTGGAAAGAGGCCAGAGCTAGGGCTGTTACAGGATGTGTAATATTTGGGATGTGAATATCATGATTTCTAGGAGGGAAATGCAGTCACAGGGAACAAGAGCACGCTAGCTCCAAATATTGGGTTAGTGCCAAAGATCAGTCTTCATGAAGTTAATATGTATCTAGAGGGTACTGTTTTTTTAAAAATTACTCTCTGTAGTAATTTGCATAAGCTTAGTAGATTGGTGTGAGGTTTTCTGTACTTCAAAAATTGGAGGTAATCATCTTTAAATGTGCCAGTGTTTCTTGCTTTCCTTCTTCTACGTGTTTTTACTGTTTTTCTCACTTCTGCTATCCTCATAGTTTTCTTGCCCTTCCTATGAAAAATGTGATACAGTGTAAAGATGAGAAATCAAACAAATTATCTCACATACATGATGCAGTGTTTGGGAGACATACTGATATGTGCAATTTACTTTGAAATGCATTAAAAAAGATAGATTGGGGATGGATGAATAGAGGAATGGATTGAAGTGGATAGATATGGGATAAAGCAAGGATAGTAAAATGTTAATGGTGGAATCTTTTTTACTATGTTTACTATGAAAGTTCTATCAACTCTCCTGTATGTTTGAAACTTTTCATAATAAAATATTTTTTAAAATACTTACCAGAATGAAAAAATAAAATTAAACACTTGTAATCCCCCTCCAAAAGAATTCTTTTCCAGTGGAGCTTTATCACTAGTGACTAAGAGCAAGCTGCTAAAGCTTCCTAACTCAGTCACCTCCTGTGTGAAATTATAAAGCTGGACAAAACCAGCAGTTCCCAAAAGCCATTTTATGTGTTGGCAGCACCAGAGTCATTCTGGAGCCCCACCCTAAGCCTATAAAATTAGACTCTCATGAAATCCATATTTTTTAGACAAGTGTCTCATGGGGTTTTAGTATCAACCAGGTTTAGAAACCTTTGGACCACAGAGTCTTTTCCCATTCTGAAGTGGGTACCTGTTTATACTAAACCCTTACTAGGAACACATGTTCTTAAATTTTTTAAGGCCCAGGGATCTTATTAAAATATAGATTCTGGGGGTGGGGATCTTAGATTCTGCATTTAACAAGTTCCGGCTCTGAGGCCAATGCCGGTGATGCCTAGACCATATTTTGAGAATCAAAGAGCTAGAAGATCAGAAACAAGAGACAGGGGAACCCCCTATTTTTTCATAGGTTCAATTCTTCTTTTTGGCCAAACCACACTCACAGGAAGTGAAGCATGTTGAACACCTTCCATTTTCTGAATTTGATATAGAATAATCATATGGAAAAGCCTAGTGCCTTTTTGGTGTGAGCAGTCATTATTTCTGGAGAAAAGCTCAATGTGGCATTTAACTGAAAGTTTTGGATACCTGATCCGCTTACCTTTGACACTTTCAGGCAACGATACAAAAGTTCACCAGGCTGTTCTAGATTAAGGATAGACATCTTCAGGAGCCATAGATATAATAAGGGTAAGCATAGGATTGCAGCCTGAGATTAAAGGAAAAGTCATGGACTGAAAAAACAAACCAAAAAATAGTGGGAACTCACTGGAAGTTGACTAAAGTACCTGGAAATTTCATTTGCTTTCCTCCTTGCTTTCATACGCTACCTGACTTACCTTTCTAATAATATTTTGTGAACAATTATTGAGAATTTATTATGGTCCAGTCACTGTGTTAGGTATTTATTAAGCACTTACTACAACCTCGCCACTAGTGTTAAAGATGAAAGAAACAACAGAACAAAGAAACAGGTGTCGGAATTCCCTGGCAGTCCAGTGGTTAGGACTTGGCGCTTTCACTGCTCGGCCCGGGTTCAGTCTCTGGTCAGGCAGCTAAGATCCTGCAAGCCACAGAGCATGGCTGCTCCTTGGGGATTACAACTAAGTGAGCTAACAGACATTAATCAAATCATCATCAAAAAAATATGTGATTACAAATGTGATGTGTATGAAGGAAAAACTTACAGTGCTATGAAAAAGTGACTAGAGCGTGAAATCAGGCTTTTCAACAAACATGGAAGTCAAGCTGACATCTAACACCTGAAAAGGAAATACCAGTTGAAGAGGAAAGTATTTAGGAGTATTTTGGAAAAGAGAATCTTCTGGGCTGTATGAAGGCCCTGGGGCATTTGGCTTTTTCCCACCAGTGTAGCTGGAGCTGAGTAAGCCGTGGGAAGAATGGCACAGATGAAGTTCAAGAGGAAGGCAGGGGCCAGCTTATGTCGGAGCTGGTAGGTGTGGGCCACAGTAAGGATTTGGGGCTTTACATTAAGTGCAAAGGAAAGCCATTTAACAGTGGAGTGACAGGATCTGATTTACCTTTAAAGAGACCACTCTGACTGCTATGTAAAGAGTAAATTGAAAGGTAACAGCAGGGGGTATTCCCTGGTGTTCCAGTGGTTAGGACTCCACACTTGCACTTTCTCTGCCAAGAGCCTGGGGTTCAATCCCTGGTCCAGGTACTAAGATCCCACAAGCCAGGCTCAACCAGGAAGCAGCACTCACCTTGGGTAAGGCACAAGGGTAAAGCACTGACCTTGGATGTGAAATTTAAAGAACTGCCAAAACACTCAGTGATCCAGATTAGTCATACTTTAAAAGCAATATTTAAAAAAATAAAATCTACCAACTATGGCCTACAGTCCAGCTCCCTGTTTTTGTAAATAAGTTTCTCTTGGAGCCAGGGCTGAGATCAGCTTAAGAAAATACAACAGGATTGTGCAAGTGCAGATCCTGTCTTTACTAAAAATTTTGATGCTTTTCCACCATTTTTTTGCATTTATTTTGATTTTTAAAAATACTTCATTAAAATATGATTTATCATTGAGGTTTTTGGCACCCCCATAAGTTTTGCACCTCAGGCGAGCGCCTCACTTGCCTCACCCTACAAGAGTAGAAATAGGAAGACCAATGAGGAGATCATTCACCTATTCATTCAGATTTCACATTAAAAGTCCAAATTGATGGTTTTGCTTAAAAGAATCAGATCTATCTACCCTGAACCTGCTCTCCCATATGGCAACAGTTCCAACTCAGTAGGTCTACTGTGGGACAAGGAAGTTCCCCTAGAGGCCTGAGGGGCTCCTGTGATTGAGAATTACTACTCAGAGGGACAAAGTGAGGGACACCTGGGAAGACCAGAACTAGCACAAGATCCTCTGACCCAATCTGTCCTCTCATTACACTGTTTCCTTTGAGCATTAATATCAAATTAATAAAACTGTACCTTTCAAGATAAACAACAAGGATTTACTGTATAGCACAAGGAATTATATTCAGTATCTTGTAGTAACCTACAATGGAAAATAATTGGAAAAAGAATATATATATATATATATATATATATATATATATATATCTGAACCCCATGATGTGACATGCTACTGGGAAGGACATCACTTTGAAGTTTCTTGCTAAAAATGCACACCTTCAATCTAATCATGAGAAAAGTATCAGGCAGATCCAAACTAAGGGACGTTCTACAAAAGAACTGTACTCTTCACAATTTTAGTACTCTCCAAAAGTTTCAAGGTCATGAGGACAAGGAAAGACTGAGGAACTGTCACAGGCTGGAGGAGATTTAAGGAGACACGATGACAAGATGCAATGTGGGATCCTGGATTGGGTCCTGGAACAGAAAATAGATACTGATGGAAAAGCTGATGAAATCCAAATAAAGTCTGTCATTTAGTTAATAGTATTGTACTGATGTTAATATCCTGGTTTTTATAAATGTACTATGGTTATGCAAGATGTTAACATTAGGGAAAACTGGGTGATAGGTACTCAGGAACTCTCTGTATTATTTTTGCAACTTTAGCGTGTCTAAATTACTTCAAAATAAAAAGTTAACACACACACACACACACACACACACACACACACACACCTTAAAGTTTGCTTTAGATTGATTGAGGCCCTCTGGGATGGACTGAGAGGCAAAGAGAGAGCCAAACTGCTTTGCTCAAGAAATTCACAGGACTTTGGGGAGTGACACTAGAGGAGAGGGGAGAATGTCAAAAAGGAGACAAGTCCCCAACTACAAGGCTCTTTGTGGAGAGGCAGTCATGAGGAGGGAGTGGCTGAGGGGCTTTTAAGAAGGGCATCCAACCTGAGGCTCTTTGTTGGGCCATAATGGGCTACCACGTACCCCTTGAGTAAAAGCGTGCTCCGTGAAGGCTTGTGGTTGTACTTTGGGAACTGAATGAATCAGGAGGAGGCACAGCTGTAACACAGGACAACAAAGGGACAACACTGTGTGGGAGGTCAAATGGCAGAGAAAAAAAAAGTCAGCAGAAGCAAGAACTCAAAGACAGAGTCAAATAAGAAATATGTGGGGACCATAAGAATTTCCAGAGGTTTTGAAGGAATACTGGGTTTCCCGGGATATTGTCCTTCTGGACTATTTTACTTAAAGCTTACTTTATTTTACACTTTGTCTTTAACAATTCATTTCCTCTCCCTCTCCCTCTTCCCTACCCATCCCACCTTCCCCATCTCCTTCTGTCTTCTGTTTGCCTGGCTTTTCCTCCTCTTCCGCTAACAGTTAACCACCATTGTTAGTTCTGTACGTATCATTCTAGAAATTTTAAATATTTATTTATTATCGAATATGAGTATATGTTGTCCTTCTTTTTACTGTTATACAATTAGAAGCATACTATACGTAGTTATCTGCACCTTGCTTCTTTTGCTTCAGGATGTTTCTAGAAAATCTTTCCATATCAGTTCATAAACAGCTTCTTCATTCTTCTATACAACTAACAGTAAGCCACTGATTCTATGCATCATAATGTTTTTAACCAGACCCTCTTGCTAGATATTATGGTGATTCTAGTGAAATTGCTAGGTGAAATGTACATGTATTATTTATCTTGATAGATACTGCTAAACTGTCCCACAAAAGGGAATTTTACTTAACTAATTTTACTTAATTTTAAAGGACCAGTTGATCATAGTAAATTGGAGTCTTAAGGGACAAACATGCAAGTAAAACCTGGTTTTCACAAGGTCCTAATGAAAGTCCTAGAGGATCTACCATAGGGTGGCCCAAACCTAAGCACATTAGGGCTACCTTCCTCTGCAGAGCTGTCTCAGTGCTTCTGGGTCTTCCTCATCATTTCTAGTCCATGTTCTTCATTAAATAATGAAAATACCAGCAATTCCACATCTAGGAATATCTTATGGATATGCCTGCAGACTCGTGAAGTGGCATGTGTATAAGACTACTTCTCAAAGCATTATTTGTAATAGCAAAAGAAGCAAGCAATCAATGCATCCATCAGTGGGGGACTGGTTAAATAATGGTTAAAAATCATACAATGGAACACTAGGCATCTGTAAATAAGAATGGAGAGGCTCTTTTTGTGGTGATACAGCATAATCTCCAAGATCTATTGGGAAGTGAAAAATATACAGTGCAGACAAAGGCGTGTAAAGGCCACCACTGTGGGAGGGACAAATACTATACACATATATGCTTGTATTTGCATTAAATATCTCTGGAAGCATACATACGATTGTTTACTTATAAGGAGAATAACTGAGTAGCTGAGGGACAGCCTTGTGAACCTTTCAAATATTGAACCATATGGATGCAATACCTATTCACAAAATAAAATTAAACTGTCAAATAATCTTTTTAAATTTATTTTATTAAATAAATAAATATTAAATAAAATTTTATTTATTTATTTATTTTTGGCTGTGTTGGGTCTTTGTTGCTGTGTGCGGACTTTCTCTAGTTGTGGTGAGCGGGAGCTACTCTTTGTTGCAGTGCACAGGCTTCTCATTGCGGTGGCTTCTCTTGTGGCAAAGCATGGGCTCTAGGTGCACGGGCTTCAGGAGTTGTGGCACGTGGGCTCAGTAGTTGTGGCTCACGGGCTCTAGAGCGCAGGCTCAGTACTTGTTGCACATGGGCTTAGTTGCTCTGCTACATGTGGGTTCTTCCCGGACCAGGGCTCGAACCTGTGTCCCCTGCATTGGCAGGCGGATTCTTAACCACTGTGCCACTAGGGAAGTCCCTCAAATAATTATTTTGAAAGGAGAAAAGATTGACCAATAAGTCCATAGTGATTGTAAACACCATAGAGAAACGTTTGATCTTGCATTCAGCACCCCTGCACAGCACCTGGCCTCTAGCTGACACCCTGAGTGGTCCTTCCTGTTTCTGCTCAGTGTACTTCCTTGCACCTTTCAGTCGATGTGTCATTTTAGTGGATAATGTGGATTGGTTCACTCAGCCTGCACTGTCCCCTTCTCCAGGGTACCTCCCCGGACTGGAGAGGCTAGAACACTGAAATCTATGGTCTGGCTCCTTTGCAGGTACAGCTCTGGATGTGAATTAGCTTCCACCAATTCAACACATTCGAGTGAGATTTGGAAGGCAAAAGTGAGGTAGACGCTATTTTCCTGTTCCTCTTGCTTATTTTCTTACTTCAGGTGAGGTCATGGGAAAGTGGGGTTTTATTTTTTTACGGTAGCACCTTCAGTGTTCCTTCTACCGCTTCCTGGGGTTTAAGGTGCAGTTACTGTGGCAATAAGAGCCATGTTGGATTCCTGAACCCTGGAATGTATACATGATGTTGGGGTCTTGTACTTGATCATTCAAAGTAGTGGCCTCAGAAGGCAGTTGCCTGGTGAGTCAGTTTGGTATTGTTCTAGGACTCATTACTGAAGTCCCAGCCTAGAACCTGCTCCTTCAGCCCTTTCAAAGATTTCCTAAGCACATAAATCTGCATAATAAATCCCTTCATGCTTAAAATACTTCCAATGGTTTCTGTTTCCTGCACTGAACCCTAGCTGGTAAAATCAATAAGATTTCAGAGAATAATAATATACTGAAATGTTCTGCCCAGACCTTCACGTTCCAATCCAGGTTTTCTAATTACCCCCACTCCAGGGTCCTTCACTGTGATTCCAACCTTGACCCCATGCTGATAAGATATACAGAGCTCAAAATCAGTAGCCATCTGACTTTGCTACTTATCCTGATCTGACATTTGTTCCAAGTTTCTCATCCTTTGGCATAATCTCCCCTCTGGAGCTGAGTTTCTGCACTTGTGACTCAGTTTCTGATTTTTGCCTAACACCCTGGAAGCTGAGTTCCTAAATAGATGGTTAGAACACTGTCTGGATCCCTGATCCCTGCAAGCACTTCAGGCTGGAGACCAACTCGAAGAGACAGGACTCACCAGCATGGCTGTACAGGTAGTTAAAATACTGAAACAGCCACTCTCCTGGATACCCCAGTGCTTCCTCACACTTCCCCTCCCACCTGGGGGCCACATCGACCCTCCCTACAATGCATCCACTAAAGATCAATGCTCTATCCAGCAGAGTCCTCAAGGCATGGGTTCCAGAGCCATGGTCAGGCTCAATTCTGATTGGTCCTTGACTGTTCCCTATTGGTGGTCAAACACTTGAAGATCATTTCTGTATGCAGGTCTGTAGTGTCTTTGCTGATTGGGTTACCTCTTTACCTCTATTATTTATTTGCAGCTAGGAAACTTGCCTCCTATTTATTCCATGAATCTTTACTGTTCCATCTCTTGGTTTTAGATTCTAGTTTCCACTGATGTCCAAGACTTTTATATTATCCATTATATCTTCTGACAGATCTCTTAACTAGCTCATGCCTCACTGTAGAAAAGACTCCTGGGACTATGGATCCCTTTTAAAAGCCTCAATCTTTACCTGCTTTTAGTCCCAGCTTCCTGAATCAATCCTATTCTAAACTATATTTACAAGAAAAAATTAACATTCTAAGAAACAGTATTTTTAAAACACTTTAAACATTAAAATATGCTTAAATTCTTTAGGCTAAACAAAATTTTATCTC
The DNA here is from genome assembly GCF_005190385.1 of Monodon monoceros. Lineage (NCBI taxonomy): Eukaryota > Metazoa > Chordata > Mammalia > Artiodactyla > Monodontidae > Monodon > Monodon monoceros. The sequence goes on from NW_021703775.1 coordinate 62,902,835, forward strand.
ATGACCATTATTAAAAAATAAAATCTGTGGTTATTATTTAGATCTCTTTATATAGTGACAATAATTGTGTCCACACACTTAAATTGAGTTAATCTATGTTATTAGAAAATACTGTTAAAATCAAGACAGTCTGACAAAATTAGTCAAACTTACACTCGATTTGGCAAATTTTATGTTGCAAAATACATATTAGGTTTTTCCATATTATTTAGATTATTTCACCAAACAGGGAACCAATGATTGCACCATACAGAGAACCAATGATTGCTCCAAGTTATAGAATTCATAATACACTTACCTTTTAAAGGAGGATACTTGTGCTTCTCTTGTAAGGAATCTAAGAAGGAAGTTGGAAGGTAAGTTCAAAAGGAAGAACATTTAAAGTAGAAGAAATTCAAATGGGTGCATATCACTTATTTTTTTCAGAAAGGAGAACCAAGGAAATGTCCTAAATCAGAAAACAAGAAATCCTTGTGAAAATCTATTGACGTATGCCAGCAAAACAAGGGCAAAAATCAAGAACAATGAAGACATGGGATACAAGAAGACAGCAACCAGCCAAAGTCCAGCGAAGAACAATGCCAAAATGTGGCAGAGCTGGAAACAACCTGTCTCCATAGGATGTAAATCAGTGGGCCCCAAGGAGCATGTATTCAAGAATGAGAACAGAATGCCTTTCATGCTGTAGATGGATAAAGGAGGTACATAGTTCCTCTTTCAGTAGGGAAAAAGAAAGGCAATTAGAATTTGTAGGAAAAACAGAAAAATTCACAAGAAAGCCACAGTCCAGATATGAAGCAAACTAAAACGTGGCTTGATTTTGAACAGTTGACTGGATTTAAGGAAAGGGACATTCTCTTAGGTGGCAGAGGGGTCAAAAAGTGGACTCATGAGGGAGGAAATGTCCTGGCATAGCACCTGCCGCTGCACTAATATTTACATAGTGATAATAAAGCAAATGTTGCTTACTGCCGTTCAAAGTTTAGAATCAGTTATAGACAAAACACTGCATATTTATTTATAGCTACAGAACAGAGTGTAGTTGTCATTAACCTTGCTGCCATAAAATTAAAATACAGAAAGCAAAAGTGAAGCTGACAGAGGTTGGGTGGAAGAACAGGAGGAGAAAAGGAAAGGAGGGTGTGATAATGGCTTCATCTTACAGGGGAGACAAAGCTATTATAAAAAAATGCTGATGAGGGACTTCCCTGGTGGTCCAGTGGCTAAGACTCCGTGCTCCCAATGCATGGGGCCCAGGTTCGATCCCTGACTGGGGAACTAGATCCCACATGCCGCAACTAAGAAGTTCGCATGCCTCAACTAAAGATCCAGCGTGCCACAACTAAGAGATCCTGCCTGCCACAACTAAGACCTGACACCTGATATATATAAGCTGATGGGGACTTCCCTGGTGGTGCTGTGGTTAAGAATCCACCTGCCAATGCAGGGGACACGGGTTCGAGCCCTGGTCTGGGAAGATCCCACATGCCGCTTAACATCTAAGCCCGTGCGCCACAACTACCAAGCCCTGGCTCTAGAGCCCATGAGCCACATCTACTGAGCCCACACGCTGCAACTACTGAAGCCTACACGCTCTAGGGCCCGCATGCTGCAACTACTGATCCCGCGTGCTGCAATTACTGAAGCCTGCGCTCCTACAGCCTGTGCTCCGCAACAAGGGAAGCCACCGCGTTGAGAAGCCCGTGCACCGCAACAAAGAGTAGCCCCCACTCACCACGACCAGTGAAAGCCAGCGCAGCAACGAAGACCCAACGCAGACAAAAAAAAAAAAAGCTGATGAACAGGAAATAGGAGTTTATCTTAAGTTATAAAGACTTCCAATAGAATAAAGTTATATTAAAGATAATATAGCTACTAAAAATGGAGAGAAGGGAGAGCAGCTTAAGTAAAGTCCCTACCTTTCAAAGGTAGGAATAAATGTCTACAACTGATACATCAAGAAGTATTAACATAGGAATATTATTCAGAGTTATAAAGATGACTACCTGGAAAACAAAACGAGTTGCCCCAGAGAAGGAGAACTGGGATGAATGGAGAAGGAACGGCAGGGGGGCTGTGGCATTTCATTTTAAGTCCCCTGGACTGACTAATTTTTCTTTACTAAATAGCGTTAGAGATTTGCACAGCGTGTGAACGCTTGCAGGGCTGAATTCTTATCCATGTTTTTAATATCATTTGAACTTTTTTTAAAAATGAGATTTCCTAATAAATATCTTCATTACATTTAAGATTCTTTCATAATACTAGAAGCTACACAAATTGGTTCTCTTTCAATCTCTAATGAATATTGGCTTTCCTACAATTTCCTACAACCTAGTTTATGTATAATCGTGTATAAAAATCTCTCCTTTGCTATTTTATGAGACAAGGGTGGGATATTTATGAAGCAGGTGTAATGAAATTCTGATCTAGTTTTAGTGCCTACAAAAATGAAGGGAAAACCATAAAAATACTCATAGAATAGATTCAGTAAACAAATACATATCAAGTACATATTACCTACCAGGCACAAGGCTAGCTCATAATATCCTATATCAAGACAGGGCTAGAAGCATTATTCCATCCCTAGTAGCACTTTATCTGAAATTTTAGAAAACATGTTCATTTAGTGCAGGATTTCTCAACCTTGGCACAATTGACACATTGGACCACGTAATTCTTTGCTGTTGAAGGTCTGTCCTGTGCCTTATAGGATATTTAGCGGCATCCCTGGTTTCTACCACTAGATGCCAGTAATATGCCCTCCCCTTTCCCCAACTCCCAGCAGTGACAACCAAAACTGTCCCCAGACTTTGTACCTGGTTGAGAATCATTGGGTGTGATCATATTTTCAAAGATCTAAAATTTATTTTAGAGATACTGTTACTGTGCCAACATTGCTTATTTCTTTTGTGATGAATTTGTCTTGCATACCGATGAACGTTTGATTTGAGAAATATAAGGCACAGTGGCCTCCGATTCTTAGATGAGATAAATGGAATCTTTTAGCACTGCAGTTGAGCGGCATTTTCAACTAACTTATGAATAGCAGAACAAATATGATTCGCTATTTTTAGCTTAGGGAGTCTATCTTAAACCATACATGGCTGGTAAAAATGTGAAATCTAAGCTTTTAGGATTTCTCTTGAGTTAACCAGATGGCATGCTTATGATCTGCCTACAAAATCTTTCCATTCTTTTCAAATAAAAAGCTATTTTTCACTTTCCACTTTAAGATCATATGCTTTTAGATTCTTTCCAAGTGAGAAAAAAAAGTCCAGGCTACATTAGACACTAAAGTAAACCATCACAAGTCCTGAGATTCCTGGGACTTCTAAATTTAAGGAAAATGTCACCTACCTTCACGTTCTTTACCCTCACCTTCTTATATCTTCATGTAACCTAAGCTTCTAATCTATCCTTACAGTAACAGCAAACACATGTACACTCCTTATTTGCCAGGCCTCATTCTAAGCTCCTTCAAATTTATTTAAATTGTTTTCCACTTTATTGAGGTATAACTGATATACAAAAACCTGCACATATTTATACAATTTGATAAGTTTGCACATATGCATACAACTGTGAAACCATCAGCGTAATCAAGGCAATAAACATATCTATCAAAATAAAATGTTTTATTTTGACTTAAGTTCAGACAGAAAAATTACAAGAACAGTACAACGAGCTCCTGAATATCTTTCACTCAGATTCACCAGTTGTTAGCACTTTACTACATTTGCTTCTCCCTCCCCCCTCCATGTGTGTGTGTGTCTATAGTATGTAATTTTTTTCTGAACCATTTAAGAATAAGTTACATTATGCCATTTTTACCTCTAAATACCTCGGTGTAGTGTTTTTCCTAAAATCAAAGAAATTGACATTATTATGATACTATTATCTGATCTACATACATTCAGATTTCACCATCTGTCCTAAAAATGTCCTTTAAATCAGAGGAAAATCCAAGATGAATTTGCACATTCAATTGTCATGGCTCTTTATCATCCTTTAGTCTGGAACAGTTTCTCAGTCTTTCTTTGCAGTAAATCACATTGACATTTTTGACGAGTACAGGCCACTCATGTTGTAGACTGTTCCTCACTTTGGATTTGTGTGATAGTTCATGATTAGATTCAGGCTATGCAATATGGCAAGAATACCACAGAAGTGATGGTGAGTTCTTTTCAGTGCTTCAAAAGACATACGATATTGGTTTTTCCAAATATTAGTGATACTGTCTTTGACATTGGTTAAGGTGTTATCGGCCAGGTTTCTCCACCATCAAATTAATAGTTCACCCTTTGTAGTTAATAGGTATCTTGAAGACAGATACTTTGAGACTATGTAAATATTCTGTTATCCTCAAACTTTCACCCACTAGTTTTAGCACCTGTAATTTTACCATTATGGTTGCCAAATAATGATTTTCTAATTTTTAATTTCTTCTACATGGCTTTCCTATTTTAAAAATGAACTTTTTTTTCCTATCTGTCTACCTATGTATCTACCTATCTGTCTATCTAGTTCTATCATTGTGGTCCTGCTCTTTATTCAATAGGTTATATTCCTTTGCTTTCATTTTTTATCTTGATGTTCAAATTGTTACAGATTTGGTCAATAGAGCTCCTTCTAACAGGCTTCTGTAATTGACATAGCTCAAAAAGATGTTCGAGGCTCATCTTGTATTCTCTCTGTCCCAGTCCTGGAATCAAGCATTTCTTCAAGAAGTCTTGGTTCTTTTTAATGGAGAATGGGATTTCAAAGCCAGCATCTGGATGCTGTGTGCTTGCTGCTACTAGGCTCAATGAACAGACAAATGGGAAATAGATGTATTTATAGGCATTTATACCTACATATTTGTGTGTATATACATACATGCATACATATACATATAAAGGAATACATCATCTTACTGCGCTTCACAGACACTGCATTTTTTACAAATTGAAAGTCTGTGGCAACCCTGCATCAAGCAAGTCTATCACCGCAGCATTTTTCCAACAGTATTTGTTCATGTCTCTGTGTCACATTTTGGTAATTCTCACAATATTTCAAACTTTTTCATTATTATTATATTTGTTATGGTGTTCTTTGATGTTACAATTGCAAAAAGACTACGATTCGCTGAAGACTCAAATGATTGTTAACATTTTTTAGCAATAAAGTTTTTTTTTGTTTGGCCGTGTTGTGTGGCATGCGGGATCCCCACCAGGGATTGAACCCATGCCCGCTGCAGTGGAAGCGTGGAGTCTTAACCACTGGACCACCAGGGAAGTCCCAGCAGTAAACTATGTATATTGTTTTTTAGACATAATGCTATTGCACACTTAATACACTACAGTATAGTGTAAACATAACTTTTATATGCACTGGGAAACCAAAAATTTTGCGTGACTCTCATTATTGCAATATTTCCTTTATTGTGGTGGTCTGGAACCGAACCCACAGTTATCTCCAATGTATTTCTGTATTAACATTTACTCATCATTACAATCCTATGAAATATCTACCACTTTTACTATTATTTTCATTTTACAATTGAAGAAACTGAGGCACAGAAGACGTTAAATAACTTGCTAAAGGTCTCCCAGCCAAATGATAAGGCTGAGATCGGAACCTGGGCAGTCTGGCTGCAGGCTTACCCTATTAGCATGACTATTTTTTTTTTAACAACTTTATTGGAATATAATTGCTTTACAATGGTGTGTTAGTTTCTGCTTTATAACAAAGTGAATCAGCTATACATATACATATATCCCCACATCTCCTCCCTCTTGCATCTGCCTCCCAGCCTCCCTATCCCACCCCTCTAGATGGTCACAAAGCACTGAGCTGATCTCCCCGTGCTATGCGCTGCTTCCCACTAGCTATCTATTTTACATTTGGTAGTGTATATATGTCCATATATGCCACTCTCTCACTTCGTCCCAGCTTACCCTTCCCCCGCCCCGTGTCCTCAAGTCCATTCTCTACGTCTGCGTCTTTATTCCTGTCCTTAGCATGACTATTTAAAGATAAAAGTATTTCCAGGGTTGAGAAGGAAGTTTATCCAATATGATCTAAAATTTTTTATTGAGTTCTTTGACTTTAATGTCATATCCCGTTTTCTACTTGGGGAAGAGGTAGGGAATGTACTGCTCACCTGGGAATCAAATCCAAGCGAGACGACACACAATTCCTTCTTCACTCAGAAAACTAAAGGTCTGCAACTGCACCAAACTTGCTATGCCTCGTTCTCTTTCCTAAGGCTGAGTCTTGCCCTTTGAGGATTTTCAGGCCGTGGTGGAAATAGGCTTCTGGTGAGCCTGCCCATCTATCCAGTGTATGTGATCAGACTTCACCTCAGGCTAAGCTGAGGCTCCATTTCCTGCTACTTATTCACACTTCAAAGTATGCATGCAAAGCAAGAAAATTAGTGTGTTTTTTAAAGTGGAGGATGAATAGGACTGTGGATTTTTTGATAAGGTCAAAGGATATTTATTACTTTAAAAGTAATCAAGAAATACCTCATGGTGGGATATTGGAAAGTTTTTAATACCTATCCAGAGAGCTCTTCTTGCCTAGCTCATGACTCTGTTGCTCTGAAGGAAGCAAAAATTTTAACAATGACTTGTAAGCCAAATTTAATTCTGACCAGGAGGGTAGACTTTGCCATGACACCAGTGTGAATTTATCCCTGGAAGATTTTGTAAGAGCAAAAAGAAGAAGGTTGAATATAAATTAGACATATACCTTATGTCTAATTTTGTGAGTGGTATCATGAAAATTTTTAAAATTCATCATGTGACACCAAGGCCAGTGATTCTTGAAGGAAATACAAAGGGATAGGGAACCTAAATGATATTCTAACAATATAAGCGCCAGTGATTCCACTAAGAAGGGGAGGTGTTCAAAGCAACCAAAGTGCCATGAATGGAGCTCTCAGATGAACACAGACAAACCCAAAAGATCACGGATGAATAGAAAACGTAAGAACTCTAAGGATAGTGTGGTAGGGTAGCCACACCACAAATTACCTCTGTATAGACTTATACATACGTACGTGGAAACTTGATGCACTGCAGGTTAGTGGGGATATGTTGAATTATTTACTAACTGTTGCTTGGACAATTGATTATCTATATGGAAAATAATACAATCCGTTCCTATTTCACACCATAAACAAAATAACATAAACAATAATACAATCCGTTTCTATTTCACACCATGAATAAAAATAATTAACAGGAAGATTAAAGTCCTAAATATGAAAAACAAAAATTTTAAACAAGGGAATGCTGAGGATAGGGAGAATATCCTTATGACTGTACGATAGAAAAGGTTGTTGTTTTTTTAAACAAAATTAAAGCATACGTGCAAGAAAATAACATTTGATTATGTTAAAGTTTAAAAATTCTGTACATTCAAAACTTCCATAAACAAAGTGAAAAAACAAGCTGCAGATTGGAACACTATATTTGCAAATGCAAATGAATGACAAGGAATTAGTTTCTTGAGTAAAGAACTCCTACAAATCAATACAAGAAAGACAACTCAGTACCGTAAAATACTACAACTACTACTAATAATGATGATGACATAGGGTATTAACATACACAAGAGTCCTTTACAGAAAAGGAAAGTTGAAGAGCCAAGAAATATATGAAAAGATGCTCCACTTCATTGGTAATCAGTGATGAAAACCATAATGGGGTACAATTAGATTGGCAAGTTAAGAATTCTGAGAATGTTAAACACTGGGGAAGATGTGAAGCAAAAGGGGAGTTCTGGTAAAAGAGTATGTTGCTGTATCCACTTTGGACAGCAATTTGGAAGTTTATACTGAGGTAGAAGATGCACATGCCCTAGGACCTCCTAATTCTACTCCTAGGTAAAATTTCCTTCAGAGAAATGTTACTTGTGTGCACAAGGCACTAAGAGAAAGAATGTTCATAGCTACATTGTATGTAATACCAAATATTTGGCGACAACCTAAATCCCCCATCCACTGGAGAGTGGGTAAATAACATGTGGTATATTCAGTCAAGTAAATTCTCTACAGTGGTGGAAATGTATAAATTTACAGCTATCTGTATCCCCACAGATGAAGCAGAATGCAAAAGAATACATAAAGATTCCACTGACATAAAATTTTTAAACAAAGAAATCCTATATATATTGCTTAAGGACACAAACGTGTGCGTGCATGCTTGCACATGCGCGCGCACACACACACACACAAATGTAAATTATAATAAAATACATGGAAACGAAAATCACCAAATTTAGGAGTTGGCATTTTTGTTGGGGTTGGGGGGATACAAAGGAAGGAAAAAGTGATTATGGAGCACAAACTATTAGTAACGCTTTATTTCTTAAGCTCTTTATTTTTTTTTAACACAGGTGCTGGTTACATTAATCTGCATACTTTTTATGAGTCTGAAATGTTTCATAGTATATTTAAAAGATAAATAACCTTGGTCTTATTTTCCTGACTGTAGGCTCATCATGATACGAACATAGTTCCGCATCATGGTAGAGAGGTAGTACCCCTTTTCCAATCAAGCCTTTATGTTCTAGAATTTGGGCTCTTCTCCATTGGTGTGTATGAGTAGGAAGAGGGGAGGGTCTGTTGTGGCTCCTTCGTATTTCAGTGGCTCAGGGAAAATAATTTCTTCTAGGCCTTTGTTGGAAAGGAATTAATCTGGTGCTGAGAATGGAATAGGGATGTGGGAGATACTGGTACTGGGATGGAAAAAGTAGTCTGATTAGAGGAAAAAGGAGGGGTCCTGGGGACTGGGAAGGTGATTGGGTTTGGGGGATCTTCTTAAGATGTTTAGACAAGTCTCTCTTATGTGACCATGTCCAGGGTGGTCAAGGCTGGTGTAATTGCAGGGGCCTTGAGAGCAAAGCATAAGTCCCTGTGCTGTGCCAGCCTGGTCAGTGGGGAGATGGCAGTGAGGGAATCTTGGTGATCCTCACAGAGCAACAGTCTACTAGATAGAGTGCCATCCCCAGCAATAGCATTCTTTAGAAGGAGCAATGCAATGGAAACAATGAACCACACCCCATCCTTGGCATCAGGTAAGGCCAAGGGTTCTTTTAGGAGCCAATGAAGGGGTTAGGAAATCCCATTTCCCACACATATTGGAAGTTCTTTAGCCAGCCCTGAGGAAGCTCAGGTTAGATTTAATTTACTTTAGAAAAACAGAGAAGTGTGATGTTTCTTGTACCTGAATGATTACACAGTAATGTCAGAAAACAGAATAAGCAAAGGCTAGAGACTATTAGGAACAGGTCCAAATCCAAAGAAGAGAGTACATTGTTAGCAGATAATTGGAAGCAAACAGAGCTAGGAGGCTCTTTTTCCCATCTTCTCAAGGGAAAAAAATAACCTCCAAATCAATGGGCCAGACCAAAGGTAAAACAAGGAAACTTAGGTTCTCAAATAAGTGTATAAGAAGTATTAGCTGAACCTATAAGCTGGGTTCTCAGTGTGACGCAGCTTCCAAGAAAATAAACCCCACAGCAGACTGCACTGACAGACTTAAATGGTCAGACCACCGGAGGGAGAAAAATCCCACTGGATGCCAATTAGGCCACAGCCAGATTTGAGGAACAGCCAAAAAGTACTCAGAAGTGAGTGAAATTGAGCTTTCAGATAACCATATTCTATGTCAAGCTGTTTACATGTATGCCAACCCACCTACAGAAAACCTTGTATTCCCTATGCTTTAAAAAGGTAAGTATAACTCTATTTTATCTTATATAGGTTTCTGAAAATCAATGAGCACTAAAGTATACTTAGAAAAGATTACAAAGAAGTTACTTATATAGAATGTCCATGTTTTAAGAGTATGTATAAGGAACAAAAGAAAGTGTATTAGTGTTCTCCAGAGAAACAGAACCAATAGGAAGTGTGTGTGTGTTGTGTATGTGTGTGTATAATATTTTGCTCTTATAAAAACGATCCCAGAGAGGTTCCTAGTCCCGTCTGCCATGTGAGGATACAATGTGAAGTCTGAACATAAAGAAACAATAGCTGCCAGAGACAAACACTTTAAAAAGCGTATCTATGATCCCAAGAAACCCAGAAGTCTAGGGATATTTACTATAACAGCAAAAAGCTGAATACATCTCAGTGACCTCTGAGAAAGGGCTAAATTATATTGTAAGTTCTACTTAACAGTAGCAATAATAAAATCCCTCTACAAATATTTTTGTTTCTTTAAAAATGTGAGGCCTAAACTCTCACTGACACATACATTTAGACATATATATAGATGCAAAGAGATTATTATAAGGAAGTAGCTCACAAGATCATAAAGGCTGACAAGTCCCAAGACATGCAGGGTAAGCAGGTAAGCTGAAGACCCAGAAGAGTCAAAGGTGCAGCTCCAGTCCAAAGGCCAGAAGGCTCAACCCAGAAAGAGTTGAGTCCGAGGCCAGGGAAAAAACAGATGTCCCAGCTGGAGGCAGTCAGCCAGGAGGAATTCTCTCTTACTGGGGGCAGGGAGAGGAGAGTAGGCCTTTTTGTCCTATTCAGGCTTTCAACTAATTGACTGAGGTCCACCCACCTTAGGAGGGCAATCTATTTTACTCTGTCTATATTTAAACATTAATCTCATCCAAAAAACATTCTCACAGAATGTTAATATCTGGGCTCCACGTGGCCCAGTCAAGTTTACATATAATATTAACCACCACAAAATGGAATACATAAAAATGTTATCAATTTATTAGATAATAATAGTTTCACTTGAATTGGCCTTATATTTTACCTCAAATGGCATATTATATTTCCATATTTTATTTTAAAAAATTTTATTGAGTTATAATTACCACACAATATCACATGTATTTCCATTGCTTCTTTTTCATGTTTTTAGTTTCAATCACTTTTAGTTCCTGTCAAATTAATTTATAAATCTTAATTAATAAAACATTCTATTCTGGAAAACCTAAATAAAAATAAAACCTTTTAGTAAGGACAAATTTCTAAAAATATTTTCATATTCTAAATGTTTGCTCTGATTTCAAAATCTCTAATGAAGAAAATATACAAGGCTTGATAAGATTTCCAAATTACCTTTGTAGTTCTAGCACTACAGGCTGTCACTGAAACCAAAATATAATTCCAATTATCATTATCACAATTCTAAGCTCTTCATATATTATTTAACTTTCTCAGAAAAATTTTACCTTTTTTGCTATCACAAATTTACGATAGTAAATATATAGTTTACTGGGAAAATACTTAAAAGTGATTCATTTATTTACATCTTTATTACATCATTTGGAGATATTTGAATTGTGTCTTTGGGCCAAGTTAAAACATCTGGAAATCTTTCTAAAACTTTGGCTAAATTTCCAGATTTTTCCCCTAGCATTCCATAGTACTGGCTGTTCAAAACCCAGTAAAATTTCTATATAGTTTTTATTGGAATCATTTCACTTGAATGCCTGTAATAAATTTTGATATCTTCCCCCAGATGTTACTTTTAGCTCCACAGCATCTAAATCATATTTTGCCTTTTAAGTAAATTAAGACACTTTTATGTGTAACAATTGAAGCTGTGCAATAACGACTGAAGTTTTTCTTTCCTGTTTTTGTCAGATACGTTTTACAAGACCATAAATCTAAACTGCAATAAGTCTGTATTAATGTTTTGTTAAACGTTTCATGCCAAAAGTCTTTTGATTATACTTAACATTAACAACATAGTAGATGGTGTTAACAATTTGAATGGTATTTAAAAATATTTTTTGTTTGATCAGTTGAAACTCTTAGGTGAAATTCTCAGAAGTCATTATTTCAAATTCTTTATTGTTGAAAATGATTTATGATTATCCTTTTCTTTTCTCACTGATGATTGCAAATCTTTGTTTGAACCATGAGCTTTAAGTGAACATGATGGCTTTTTGGATGAAATATTAGTTTAGCACTTTCAACACTACAATTTTGAACAGTGTTTGTATTCGACATTCATGTCACTTGCAATGTCATGTTTTCATTTCAGAAATGAAAATCATTTGTTTTATTTTATATTAATTCTTACACAATATCAAAAGACATTTCAGGACGTTTTAAGAAATGTTCCAAGCTATAGTTCATTATCATGTTCTTCCACAGTTTTAGAATATGAATACTTAAAGCATTTAAAAGGAATGTTAAGAAGCTTAACACCACTTTGCTAACACTCATTCTGGGTGTTTTTTTCTCTCTCCAATTTACAACTTTTAACTCAAACACAATACCTTTACAGAAAGGTGTACATGTTACAATAGCTTGATAAATTTTCATAAACTGAACATGCCCATATGATTAGCACCCAGATAAAGAAACAGAACATACCAACATCCCAGAAGCCCTAATACCCATACCTTCTCTGTTATTTCCTTCCCACTCAAGAGTAACCACCAGCCTGTTTTTGTACATTACATAAATAGAATCATAAAGTACGTATTTTTTTGTGTGGTTTCTGTTGCTCAACATTAGGTTTTTGAGATCATCCGTAATCTTACATGTAGTTATACATCTTTCAATCTTATTGTAGTCTATTGTGTGACAACACCATAATTTGTCCATTTGGGTTGTTTCCAGGTTTGGATATTAATAATGGCACTGCTATGAACACTCACTGCTCTGACCAATACAATAGCTACTAGCCAAATGTAGCTCTTTAAGTTTGAATAAAATTAAATTGAAAATCACTTCCTCAGTTGCACTAACCACATTTCAAGTGCTCAATAGTTATGTGGCTAGTAGCTACTGTATGGACAGCACAGAATAGAGCACTTGCATCACTGCAGCAAGTTCCATTGCACAGTGAATTCACGTGTTGGTGAACATATGAAACTGCTGGGTCAAAAGCTATGCATATGTTCAACACTGACAGCAGATACTGTCAAATAGTTTTGGGGTGTTCATTATTTTGTTATATATTCTTCTATTTTAAAATATTAAACCACTGTATTTACTTTTCACCTAAGAATTACAATGCACTAAAACAGTAAAACCAAATAAAAAATTAAACTATTTAGGAGCAGTAACAACTGTTAGAACATGGAATGATTCGTAGGTAATGCACAAGGCAGTGACATTATTTACTATTATTTACTATAATTTACACAGGCCAAGCTAACAGATGTTGCAAATGTTTCTCAGATGTCATTACAACAAAAGGTCTGTTATCAATGGCTGTCACAGAAGAACTAATGAACTTATCTTAGAATTTCAACAATCTATTTATTTTAGTGCTATGACAGTTACAGTAATACTATTTACCACTGGTACAAATTTCAGTACTTTAACTGAGACAGCTATGCTGGTGTCTATCAGCTAAATATCAGATCTGCTCATAATCCCAACCAATTAACACTGCATATTATCAATCTTTTAAAGTTTTGGCAAACGGAGGGCCAATGTTGTTGTCTAAACTGTATTTAACCATGAATTTGTGCACCTGTACATACATATGTTGGTCTTTATCATTTCTCCTCTCTTGAGGTGCTCATTTATATTCCTTGTCCATTTTATCAATTTATACTTTTACTATTATATATTATATACTATATGATTGCCCATGTATATCCTTTGCCCATTTAAAATTACTAATTTGTAAATGTTCTTTTTATAGTAAGGAAATTAGCCTTTTGTCTACATGTCTTACAAATATTTCCCTCCAATTTGTAGTTCATCTTTTTCCTATAGAATTGTTTTAAATGATATGTAATCAAGTTTCTTAATCTCTTCTTTTTTGGCTTTTGTATTTTATGTCATGCTTTGAGAGCCTTATCTTCTCAGAGTATATGAAAAATTCCTGTTTTTTTCTGACTTTGTTTTTAAAATATTTGATATATCTGTAATTTACTTTGGCATAAGAAGTACAGATCTAGCCTTGTATTTTTCTAAGTGGCCTATAATGTTTTTGTTAGACACTGCTAGTTACCTACCTGGCATCCATTCTTCCTTACTAACACAATGTGACTTTGTTTAGGGCAGCAACTGTGCCCAGCTTAAAATACTTTCCCAGACTCTCTTGCAGCAAGGGGTGGCCAAGTGATTCAGATCTGTCCTGAGATATAAGGGGAAGTCACTGAATGTGGCTTCCAGACAGATTTTTAAATAAAGGCAATTTTGACTGACATGCTCCATTTGACCTTCACCTTTCTTCCTGCTTGGAATCTAGATGTAATACCTAGAGGTGAAGCAGCTATCTTGAGACAAGGATGAAAGCCGCTCACCAAAAATGGCAGAGTAAAAAGATAAAAGGAGCCTGAGTCCTTGATGACATTCAGCTGCCATATTAGTCCTGTATTATACACCCTTGGATTACTTATGAGAAAAATAAACTCCTATTTACTGAAGCCATTGATCATAGGGTTGTTTCTTGCAAACAAATACATTCTTATTGATGCAATATCTCACTTACTTAATAATCCATCTTTTTATACCAATTTGGCACACTACCTCTAACTTCTAACATACTAACTTCCTATATATAATTGAGTACGTTTCTGGAAACCCTCTTGTTTCATTGATGTAAATGACTTCAGCTTAATAGCTGCTATTTACTAAATACTAGGCTGATTCTATATGCTTTATATTAACTAGATCGCTTAAACCTCACAACAGCCCTTTGAACCTTAATTATTTAATATTATTGTGTAGCACTTGTAAGCCTAGAGCTAATAGTGGATTTTTTTTGTGTGTGTGGTACGCGGGCCTCTCACTGCTGCGGCGCCTCCCGCTGCGGAGCACAGGCTCCGGACGCGCAGGCTCAGCGGCCACGGCTCACGGGCCCAGCCGCTCCGCGGCATGTGGGATCTTCCTGGACCGGGGCACGAACCCGTGTCCCCTGCATCGGCAGGCGGACTCTCAACCACTGCGCCACCAGGGAAGCCCAATAGTGGATTTTTAAAAGTGTAATGGAAAAGGTCAAAAAGTAAAGAGAAAGAAGGGGTGTTTCAATAATCTATATGATGGATTAGAGCAGAAGGCAACTTTCTATGTTGCTCTCTTAACTGGCAACACTGTTGTTCCACATTGTAATGGAAAGAGCACTAGACTTAGGGTTTGAAGACATAAGCTCTTATTCCAACTCTGCCGGTCAACAGTGTTACTTTAGACAAGCCTTCCTTAGGCTTTAGTTTCCTCATCTGTATAGTGACGTAGGATTACACTCATTAGTGATCTCTAGAGTTTTGCCTAACTTTAACAATCTATGAAAGACTATAATTAAGCTATTGGTTTTGAAATTCACTGGATCCGAATTTGATTTCGGGATTCAATGACCAGGTTCATGTATTCATTCAACAAAAGTACTGAGGATGCACTGATGAACGTGTCAGAAAATGTCCCTGCCCCAATGGAGCTTACATTACAGTGGACGAATGAAAAAAATAAAAACAAAACCAAGACACCAAGAGTAGTAGTACTACAAATGAAATAAGCCATGATGTAATAGAGATAAACTGAGGCACATGGTTGGACAGTTACAAGATTCAGGGAAGATTTCTCTGAAGAAATGGTTATGAAGTTTGTATGACATGAAGATGGCTATGGCATAATAATACATGAAAAAGAGTAAAATGCAAAGTGGCAATTTACGTTAAAACAATTATAACAATGTAAGGATGCACTGTAACACACATACAGAAAAGTACATGAAACATACAGCTTAATACATCATTAAAAACCACCCATTAAAGTCCCTCAAGAGTCTTTCCAAATACAACTCTTCTCCCTCCCAATTAGGGATAAGCATTAAGACTTTTTGGTGGTCACTTTCTTGCACAAGACTATTCATTTTCATTGCATAAGATTCCACCATATAATTGTACCATTTTATGTTGATGGATATGCTATGTCCAATTTTTCATGTTACTCTGCACATGTCTTTTGTAGCATATGTACATGCATTTCTGTTGGGATATATCAAGAGTAGAATTGCAGACCTTGGCCTTAGTTTTAAAAGCACATGTTTCAGATACCGTATTTCTAATCAAAAGCTCTGACAAAGAAAACATGGCTTAGAATGTCAGGTATGGTATGGTACCAATATACCTGCTCGATTTCACAAACAACTGAACTTCAGCCAAACGAGTTTTCATTTCCTTCTACTCACCTGCTATTCCCTCTGTCTGTAACAGTCTTCCCTCCCTTCTCTGCTTAGTTAGCTTTTACTTATCCCTAAGGATTTCAGCTTAAGCATCATTGCCTCAGCAAGGCTTTTCTTGTCTAATTCCTCTGTTATACACTCTCTTGCCACCACAGGCCTTTCTCCATTTGTTGCAACTGTTTTACACTTTGTTAAACTAATTGTCTATCTTTCAAAAAATACTGGCTCATCAGGGTGCATGTGTGGTCTTTGTTGCACATCATTGTATTCCTGCACCTAGTGTAGTACCTGGCACATAGAAAAGGGTCAATTAATAGCTGATGAATATCTACTATCTCTTCACATTCAAGTTACCCAATTCAAATGCTGTTTCTTCTGAACGTTTCATTCTTGGGGCCATCACCAGTACCATCCTTGGAAAATAAATTTGTATTAGGCTAAAGAGTTTCCTAAGTCCCATTTAGCAAAGAAGATGGAGTATGAGGGACTTAGTACCTAGGCCCATCATCATCAAGAATATTTTCACTGTTTTCTATGGAGACACTAAATTATCAGAGTGTAATTCAGCATAAGGATTACAAAACATATGGGTTGTTTCATTATCAAATGGTGCACACAATTTAAGTGATATTTAAATAGCAACTGATTAATTCCACAAAAGAATCACTATAAAACCAAGAAAAATGTAGAATTTCAATCATTTATCTTCATCAGTGAGCACTTATTTGTGAATAGCACCAATCTACTTTTATATTAGCTTTTTCTCTTTATTACCAGATGACAAATTTCTCCCATAACCAGTCATTCTGTGTAATTTCATTTGATCCTGTATAAGTACTTTGGTAAGATATTTTTGCTTGTTTGATTTTTAATAAAAACAGCTCAGTGGCAACTATTATAGAAAAACTAAGGTTTCTACTCCTGATAAATCTAATTTACTTATATTCCAAGTGTTAACAAAATTATTACAGGTAGGAAAGCTTACTTTCCCTACCCCATAGGCATTAATAACCTTCATATACTCTAATTACAAGTAAATTCAAAATATTTCATTAAAATTTTTTTCATATTAATATCTAACTTAAATCTCAGTGACAGCATTAGTATATCATCGAACTTTTCAGAAGGGATGTATCAGGAATTTTTTCCAAGCACTTGCAAATTTCAAATTAAGTATCTTCAAAGTAAAAACTTGTGGATATCTTGCTGAAAATTAGAAAAGTTGAAACCATGGTTACTACTAATACAAAATGTAAAATAGGAAATTATTTTACTAATGCCATCTTAATCATCCTGACATTCTTTCCTTAAATTAATCTCCAAACTGCAACCTCAGCATATCAAAAGAATTTCAAATGAGCAACCTAACCCTAAGCTGCAATAATATATGCTTTGCACCAGGGAATAAGTATTCTCTTAACCATTTCTCTTCAGACCACTATACCCCATAAGACACAGTAGGGTCTAAAATTGTTATAAAGAAAATGTACAGGAAGAAAGTTTGTTATAAATAAAATGTATTCACAAGCAGACTTTCTTCAGAAAATATAATGATTTCTAGTGCAAAGATATAAGAATGTCTAGTCTTTACTAATGTCAAAAATCATATTTTGGAATTTATTTGAAAAGTGACAACAGATTCTCAAACACACAAAGTACTGTCAGGAGATTAAACAAATGAGGAATAGAGTACTTGTAATTCAGTTTCTAAAGGGAAATTAAAATGTACTACTAGGTACAGGGTTCAGTTAAAGAAACCTTTTATGAAAGATAATAAAACACTTATATTGTTTATGTGACTAAAATTTCAGAGAAGAGAATACCTGAGGGTGATTTTTGGCTCTATTAAGACTTATTTCAGACTGCCATGAATTGTATTAACACAAGCCTAAATCCTGTAATAGGGCCTTTTAAACACTCTGAGACACCCTATGGTTGGTTCCCCATGATGTGTGTTGTTCTCCTCTGCTGCAAAGAACAAAACAAGAAAACCAATTTGTTCAATTACCAAAAAAAACTGTATGGAAGTAAGACATTTTAACAAAACTTAACAAACGTGTCACAATTTCCTGAAGCCTAACACTAGCTAAAATATGCACTACTGAAAATGTAAAAGATAAATAAATAACAATCATTTTAAAATACTGTTCTGTTGAATATGAAAAATATTGTTTTTATTGTTTGTAGAAGCATTCTTTTATTCAATGTTTTATTACATCAGAATTTTTTAAATGAACTAAATTTTAAACAATATTTGAACAAAAATATCTACCTCACATTTTAAGTCAATGCAAATTTTCACTAATTTAGAATATTAATATATTAATATTGGGGGAATTTTTGGAAATAGATATATATAAAACTGTCTTATAGACCTTAGAAATTAGCAGGTTTAGTAATGGTTCATAAAACTTTACAAATCTCCCTAAACTGTATTTTAATACAAAGAAAATTATATATAGACTTTGATTTATATTCAAAATTTGTTATTTTATAATCAATTTAAAACAGAAGTAAATGTCTCATAATTCTTTTCTTTTTTTTTTTTTGAGGATTAACATTCATCAGGATTACTACAACTGAAAACACTTAAAACATGTATATGCACACACAGACACCTAGAAGAGGCTATCTGGGTAATTGTTTTAAAAATACTAATGAACTAATAATTAGGTTGGAAATCATGATTTAAAATCAATATGACATAAAATATTATTATATATAAATTCAAGGAGAGGACATTGTAGTCAGCTTACCATTATTAGCTGTACCAGTACTGTATCTTGCACACATTTACAAGTCATGTTTTCAAACTAACAATCTGTTTTAACTGCTTTGCTCATTAGCACATGAAGACATTGGCTGAGCTTGAAACATTATAAATTGTATTTATATATATCCTAAATTGGACAGGTCCCAAGATTAAATGCTGTTATTTTTAGAACACAAATATCTCATTTTATCTTACATCATCAGGAATAAACGTGATTCATATAAGTGAACTTTTTATTCACATCTTAAAGAAACGATAGCTTAAAAATTTTTTAAACCATCTTTTTGATGGAGTTGGTCCTAAAATGCCTTGACTTATTGCTTAGTAAAATTTTACTGCCGGGTGTGGACCCCTAAGCTTTCTGAGGAAGATTTCAGGGTCAACACTATGACCATCAAATATAATAATCTACTATAACAAAGTACTGATCTCAGAAACTCCTGAAGTATGACAAATGTTCATTTTACAGTTGCTGCTTCTGTAGCTGTAGATCCTTCCTCACTATTCCATATTATTTTAGGTTCTAGAGGTTCTATCCTGTTGCTTCTAATCTGCTTTCCTAAACTTATTTAAATAACCAGCATTATGTAATTTTTCCACATTATTCTGGCCCAAAGGTAGCTCCATAGTTTTCCTTAAAATAAGATTTTTTTTTTCCTTTTTCAGGTGGGGGAGGGGAGAAGGGAAATAGAAGAGAGATGGGCTTGATATTTTGCTAATCTGTAGGCTTACTTCAGAGTTGCTGGATATTTCCTGACAGATCAGGTTGCTAAAGGAATACATACCAAGAGGTGGCCACATTACCATATTGAAGACAGCAGTTAACTCTTCCAGCTGAGACCAGAAAGGATAATATAATAATATGCTAATGGTTATTAGGCATTTGCTATTTTATAGATATAAATTATTTTATCTACTGTACAAACTAAGATTAAACGTACATCTACAGTCTATGAAATTATTTGCCAAAAAAAGTTTAGTTAAAATTTAATACTTCCCTTTGTAAATATTATTGTATTCTTGTTAAAGAGTACCTGATACTTGTTAAAATATCAAGTAATACAGGACAAGGTGTTATAAAAACAAAACACACAGCTGGGAAGCATTTTATTTTCTTCTACTTCATATAACATTGTTCAGGACCACAAGACTCTAATGGTCTCTTTCCAGCAACTTTTATGACTTCGGAGTACCACTTAAAAATATTTACTGATGCTATAAATATTACTGTTTTTCTACATATTGACAATTTTAATGAATGCCATATCCATCATACCTCTTGCTTTTTTGGTCAGAAAGATAAACAGAAACTTTAAATCAAATGTTTAGACATTCAAAAGTGGTTTTTAAAAGCACACCCAAACCAACCAAATCTACACCAGCAACTGTTATTAGTTTCAATTGTTATTATTAAGAATTCTTAACAAGGACATACTGACTGAAGCATGTATGAGATTTTTTTAATTATATATAATTTAAAAGCAAAATTAAATTTATAAATAAAAAGATTAATGGCCAAATTAAATAAAGTTTAAGCATCAGATTTAAATATCTTAATTTTTAGGTTATTCAGAAATACATTTTGTGAATAATAAGAATTACTTCATAAATATATATATAAATATAAATATATATCTACAGGATCTGCAATTCAGGAGAAAACCCTTTAAAGAAAAAAATTGCACTTTTGGATTATCAGGATGCTGTCATATTTACCCTTCAAGTGAAATATAATTACCATTCCAGGTGCTTTTGGCACAAGTTTTTAGGAGAATATTGACACAATCTTAAAAACACAATACTTTTATATTTTATTCACTGGAATATGATGAATCAAACAGAATTCAGAATTCTGACCAAAAATATTCAGGTAACTGCAATTGCTTAATTAAATACAAAAAAAATATTGTTTTAAAAAGACCTTAGATTGCCTTTACATCTGGAACATGTAAAATTTTACCAGCAATACGTTTTTTTCAATCCCCTCAAGCAAGAATTCCCAGCCTACACAGAAAGGTAACATTGTCTTTTTCTACTCATATGTGACTTAGATCACACCCCAGTATATAAGGACAAAAAATAAATGTATAATAAAAAGATTGGATAAATCAGGAGAGGCTTTTTGGTCTTGAATTCTTCACCCACTAACAATGAAGCAGCACTGTAGGCAGCCCAAAACACACCAAAGAGCTTTAAAAAAACAAACAAAAAAGACAAAAGGCAGCATATTAGCAAGTTAATTAACATTTTGGGTATCATAAAAATAACATTTACAGTATTTTTTTAAAACAACCCTAACAACCAATTGTAGAAGCAGTAACACTTATTGAGAATGTTTAAAACTTGTTAGGAATATTCATCCTTGCTCTGCTCCCTGACTTCTGCAAATGAAGTCTTTTGTTATCAAACTTGTCTAATCATAGGAATCACCTTGGGTGCCTATTAAAAAACAGAATCCTGGGATTCATTCTAGTTCTCCTGAATCAGAATCTTTAAAGGAAAGAAGGGTCTAATTATCAGACTTTTTAACAAGTGTCCCTGGTGACTTAAGATACGGCAACTTTCGGAAAAACTATTATAGGGATAGGCAGCTGAAAGATATTTGTTTCCTGAAAGAAAACTAATTGATCTTCACAAAATAGAAATTTTTCCTTTTTTTCCCCCAAGAAGTAGAAAAACATATTAAGTGAAAATTTTACACAACACTTATTAAGTATCAAATCATTTTCCCAGGACAAGGTAGAAGTATAGTGTTACATGGAAAGGAGGAAAACCGTAACATTTTGGTTTTCTTTTTTTTTTAATGTTTGAAAATTTTTCATAATAAAAAAATTTTTTTTGCTGTTTTTAAAAACTGAAGTATAGTTGATATCCTAATGTATAGCACAGGGAACTATATTCAATATCCCATGGTAAACCATAATGGAAGAGAGTTTTCTGATTATGCACGTGCTTAATTTTAAATTATTTCAACTAGAAATTTATATAATACTTATCAATATAGTCACTGAAGGCATTTTACAGAATAAAATGAAAGGAAGAACTATAACGGTAGAAATCAGGGAAACTATGACAGAAACAGACCTGGCACAGACCAGGGTTTCTCAACCATGCACTAATCAAATTTTTGAGCTGGAAAATAGTTGTGGGAAATTGCCCTGTGCACTGTAGGATGTTTAGCAGTATCCCTGGCTTCTAGTCACTATATACTAGTGCCATCCCAGCCCTCCCCATTTGTGATACCCAAAAATGTCTCCAGACATTGCCAAATGTCCTAGGGGGGCAAAATCGCCATCAGTTGAGAACCACTGGTACAGAGGTAAAAAATAAATACTGGCAGACTGACTGAAAATGTATTTGAGATGGTCCCATTTTATATTGTGCTTTTTAAACTAAAAACATACAAAAAACCTGCAAGATATTTTAAACCTACAAAAAAGTATAGGGAAATAAATGAAGTAAAATTATAATCAAATTGCATTTGCATGGCATGATTAAATTTTTTTGTAAATAAATGGTTAAAGATTGGTAAGAGTTACAGAGATTTAATGTTAAAAAAATTAGTGCTTGTAGATTAAACTGTATTCTAATGCTAGAGTTAAGTGATGAGAGTTTTGCAACATTATTTCTCAGCAAACTTTGGACTAAAACAAGAAACATGTAAAACAGATTGCTACACACAGAAGATTAAGTGATTAGGGAAAGAAATGTGGGGAAGAAAATCTAAAGTTTAAAAAGAATTGTATCCTAAACTTCTAATGATATAAAAAAGATTCTTCCGCTTTATAATAAAACATTCACATGTTGCATAAAGAACATTAAGACCAATTTTCAGTTGAACTCAATGACTAAAAATAACCAGAGGACAGTTTTAGCAATTTGGGCAGTAGTCTCAGAAGCATTCAAACATGCTTTAACCCAAGTAAAACAACACACAAGCAGTGATCCTGAATGATTCAGTAAAGTGGTATGTTCACTAAGGCTAGATAATTAAATGCCAGCATGGGGCTAGCTCTTGTACTGTAAGACTTTTAAACTAAGTGCTAATAATGACAATTAAAAAAAATTTAGGATTAGAAGAAAGAAAGCTCTTCTCCTTGGTCTCTAAAGTGTTCAAACAGTTCAAACATACAGAGATGTTCTCAAAATATTCGTTTAACATTTATAATAATAACAGCTACCACTTTGCCTACTCTGTCAAGCACTATACTAGACATTATTTATACTTTAAAATCCATAACAAACCCTAAAAAGTAGTTAAGACTCCCAATTTGCATAGGAGGGTACTAAAAGATATCTCCCCAAGGCAAACAGCAAGTAAGTGGCAGAACCAGAATCTGAATTCAGAACTGACCGGTTCCAAAATCCAACTCTTCTCAATACCCAAGGCTTATATAATGTCAGTATTAGCCTGTAGTTACTCAATTCTAAAAGGAATAATTTTATATTGGAATTAGTAATAAACTTTAAGTAAAACCAAAACTCATAAAAGTTACTCTACTTAAAAATTTAAGTCGAAGTTCTATTTTCCATAAAGAAAGAAGATTATATTCACTGTGTAATATACATACATGTGTTAGAGTGGTCATTTATTTCCAAAAGTTGTTCAAAATTAATAAATGCCAAAATTTAAGTTCAATCACTACTCATTAATATTTAATATTATCAGTAAATGTTTAAAGTGGGTACATATGTTAATATAAGCTTAACACAGCACAAAGAAGTCCTGATCTCTGCAACACAGAAAAGCCAATTTATTAGAACCATATATATATTTGATAAAGAACTTACTATTCAAATATGAGTGACAATTATTAAATAAATGTCCAGTCCCAGTGGAATATTATTTTATTTATTTTTAGTGAGGTTTTTTTTTTTATTGGAGTATAATTGCTTTACAATGTTGTGTTAGTTTCTGCTGTACAATGAAGTGAATCAGCTATATGTATACCTATATCCCCTCCCTCTTGGACTTCCCTCCCACCCCCCTTCCCAATCCCACCCATCTAGGTCATCACAGAGCATCAAGTTGAGCTTCCTGTGCTTTATAGAATGTTCCCGCTATCTATTTTACGCATGGTAGTGTACATATGTCAATCCTAATCCCCCAATTCGTCCCACCATCCCCTTCCACACCTGTATCCACATGTCCATTTTCTACGTCTCTATTCCTGCCCTGCAAATAGGTTCATCTGTACCATTTTACTAGATTCCACATATATGCGTTAATATACGATATTTTTTTCCTCTTTCTGGCTTACTCCACTCTGTATGACAGACTCTAGGTCCATCCAGATCTCTACAAATGACCCAATTTCGTTCCTTTTTTATGGCTGAGTAATATTCCATTGTACATATGTACCACATCTTTATCCATTCATCTGTCGTTGGACATTTAGGTTGTTTCCATGTTCTGGCTACTGTAAATAGTGCTGCAATGAACACTGGGGTACAGGTGTCCTTTTTGAGCCAGTGGAATTTTAAATAAATACCTCCCACAAAATCTAAGTCAGATGAACTAGAAGAAAATTTTAACATTAAATTAAAAAATTCTCTGAGTGTAATACCCCAAGGTCTGATTTGCTCTTTGTTCTTTATTCTGCCCTAGACATACATTATAATTTATGGCAATTAAAAGGGGAAAATAAAAGAAATACAACTGGTATAATTAGTGAGTAAGGTCACTGTTCCAAAACACTACGAACTGTTTGATAAACAGTTATAGATTACAAGATTCTTAGCCAGAGAACTAGTACAGTCAGCTCTTATTACCTATGGGTTCTGCATCCACGGATTCAACCAACTGTGGATCGAAAATATTTGGGGGGAAGAAAAAATTCCAGAAAGTCCCAGAAAGCCAAACTTGACTTTGCTGCACTACAGACAACTATTTATATAGCATTTACATTGTATTAGGTATTGTAAGTAATCTAGAGATGATTTAAAGCAGATGGAAGGATATGCACAGGTTACATGTAAATACTACACCATTTTGTATAGGGAACTTAAGCATCTGCAGATTTTCTTGTCTGCGGGGGGCCCTAGAACGAATTTCCCGTGGATACGGAGTGACAACTGTATACTTTTTTTTTTTTACTGGGAAACAGTAAACTACTTTTTATAACACACTACTTACTTTTATAAGTGTAGACACCACTTCAAATGATCCAACCACCAAAAGTATAGGGGCTATTACAATGAGAGGAAGTAATGAATATCCTATAACTCCAAGAACTTGGCCATATGCAACCTGTGAATTTTCAAAATGTTAAATAAATATCACAGAAATCAAGATACTTATTTTAACCACTATTAAACATCATATATACTTTGTTGTACTTACATAAAGGTGAGAATTAAGAAAAAAGTATCATACCCATTGTATTTCATATTATCATATAGTCTCATATTCGTGGACAAGGTCAACAACCCACCGTGATTTCAATTATCAATTCTGATAATACCCAAATCTACATTTCCTGCCCTCTCTCTTTTGAGCTTCAGACTTATATATCCAATTACCTTGAGTATATCTCTTAGTCACTATTTCCCTTGTTGTAGGAGGATTATTTAAAGGAACCACAACCATCTTATTTTGATGAAAAATTCAAGTCTAGAGAAGCTAGATGTGACAAATGCAGACTAGAAGGGAAGGGAGAGAAGGTAGGAGGACTGAAGAGAGAAATATTTTTTAGTGGCTACCGTGTGCCACACTCCGTGATAGAGCTTCACATATTGTGAAGATCAAAGGCACTAACAACCCTATGTGCTATTACTGTCCCCATTATGAAGAAAGTGATTCCAGAGAGACAAAGAGCTTTGTTCAGGAAAGCAAAGCTAGTTGGTAAGAGTTCAAATTAAGATCTAGGTCTTTTAACTTCTCTATCAACAGTACTAAATTACCAAAACATTTAGTGATACCTTTTTTCACATAAAAATTATATGAGGTTTTGTAAGAAATAATATGCAAACAAATGTCGCTGTTAGAATTATTTTAAATTTTCATAAGCAGAGTGATAAAATTACATAGATAAATGTTATTCTACATTTATTCAAGAGTTTTAAGTTAAGATGATGGATTGAGTGCATATATCTAATACCATTCCTTCCTGAAACTCCATTAAAAGGGAAGGAAAAAAGGAAACTCCTTTTTATAAGAAGCATAAACAGGAGATTAGAAGACAGGACAAGAGCAACTTAATTTTGGAAACTGGAAAGCAGAAGAACAAGAGCTTGGTGGAGACCTTTCCACCAAGTATGAGAAAAAGGCTCAAGAGTTCTGCATTTAGCATTCAGTGTTCATAGAGTAAGCCTGATATGAGTCAGCACCCACATGATATAGTAACTCCGCCTGGCATCCCTTGTGATTTACCCTCTTCACAGAGAGTTGAATTCCAGAGTGCTGGAATTCCTAGGTTTATAGTAATTCATAAAGTCTAATTTAATGGAGCAGTGATTCTCAAGGTGTGACCCATGGACCTCTGGGGGTCCCAGAGACTCTTAAAGACTGGAACGTCAAAACTATTTTTTGTAATAGGGGACTTCCCTGGCGGTCCAGTGGTTAAGACTCCACGCTTCCACTGCATGGGGCACAGGTTCAATCCCTGGTCGGGGAACTAAGATCCCACATGCCGCAAGGCACGGAAAAAAAATAAAATAAATAAAACTTAAAAAAAAAACCCAGGGCTTCCCTGGTGGCGCAGTGGTTGAGAGTCCGCCTGCCAATGCAGGGGACATGGGTTCGTGCCCCGGTCTCGGAAGATCCCACATGCCGTGGAGCGGCTGGGCCCGTGAGCCATGGCCACTGAGCCTGCACGTCCGGAGCCCGTGCTCCGCAACGGGAGAGGCCACAACAGTGAGAGGCCCGTGTACCGCAAAAAAAAAAAAAAAAAAAAACCCACAAAACTATTTTTTATAATAGTAATAAAATATTATTTGCCTTTTTAATTGGGTTGATATTGGTACTAATAGAACAAAAGCAATGGGTAAAACATGCTGCTTTAGCACAAATAAGGTGGCATGAAACATACTAGTAGTTACTGTGTTCTTTACTACCCCACACTCACAGGAAAAGAAGAAAAAAAGCCAGTTTCACTTAAGAATGTCCTTAATGAAGCAGTTAAAATGATTAATTTTATTAAGCCTCAACCTTTGAATATGTCTTTTTAATATTCTGTGTAACAAAATGAGAAGTACACAGAAAGCATTTCTTCTGTATCTTGATTCAATAGTTATCCCAAGGAAGAGCATTTGTACAACTGTGTGAGTGAAGAGTTGAATTAGATGCTTTATCCACAGAATACCACTTTTACTTGAAAGAACAACTGAAAGACAAACTATGATTATTCAGAGTTAGGTACTGACAGGCAACATGAATGAAAATGAATGAAGTGAGCCTATTATTTCAAGGAAAACTGACAGTATTTCTTCCAAATTACAAAATTTCTCTCAAGCAAAAAGTAGAATTTTGGAAAACTTGTATCCAACACTCTTATCTTGATAGTTTTCCAATACAGATTTTTCTGATGAAATAGGTGGTGATATTAATGAATGTGACTTTCTGACATTGTATAATAAAATGAGTCAACATTTGGAAGATCTACAAAGCTCAGGGAACTAATGTTTTCTTAGTAGATCATGCATGGGTAAAAAGATCCATCCAAAGTGAATTTCAATGATACAGCGTATAAAAAGTTCACTGATATGGTTTGAGATTCCTCACTACAACAAACCTTTAAGAAAATATTACTTGTTGAATGTTGATGTAGTATCAGAGTAGAATAATCATAATCATCCAAAACATGTATTAAAATACTCTTCCTTTTAAAATTATATACCTGTGTGAGGCCTTATTTTTTACTTTAACCAAAATATAGCGTAACAATTGAATGCAGAAAGCAGATATTAGAATACAATTTCCACTAACCCAGACATTAAAGCTACTTGCAAATATGTAAAACAATACCTTTTTCTCACTTTGTTTTGAAAAATAGTTTTCATTAAAATGTATTTTTTATGTTAAAATGTATTTGATTTACTTTTAGTTTTAAATGAATAAATATACATTTAAAATTTTTATTTTAATTTCTAACATGGTAAATATCAATAAATACAACCTACAGAAAGAAATCTCTTTGGGGACCTGAGATCAAAAAGTTTGAGAACTGCTGTAACAGAGAATAAATTGCATGCTTCCCTAAAAAGCTATACATTATTTATGAGTGAAATTGGATTTTCTTTCCTCTTTATTTCTCATAACATTTATACTAATATTTACATCACCTTAAAAGAAGTAGCATAACTTAAAAGCAATTCTGGGACAAAAAGCAGTTACAATGAACATAGCTACTGATACTACCTGCAGTATCAAAAATAAAGCTTACCATAAAAAACAAAGGCTATTTTCAAAATTAACCACTTACTTCTCCACCAAGAACTCTGGCCAGTAAGAAAATTGTTAATGAACCAAATATCCAAATGGTTATAATCCATGAGACCACCTTAAGAGAAAAAAAATTCACGCAGTTAATATCTGTGTACCAAATAAGCTGATAATTTCCCAGGAACTCAATCCTCTACCATATATTTTGGTATACCCAACTTCAGGTCATAGAGAGTTTGGGTTCCCAGGTAAAACTTAATAAGAATATAAATGTGTAATGTAATTTTACATCCAAACTGAAAATTTAGCAATGATCAATTGCCTAAGGAAACCTTAGTATTTTATGATCTATAATAAAAGAACTGCAAAGAAAGACCAAACTGTTGACTCCCAACCCCTGCTTTATAGCATTTTGGAAGGTAAATTCATCTGTGAAACAAGTTACCAGTCTTCTCAAGAGGTCTCTAAAATTTACATTAATTACACATTTATCCAAGTAATAGAATGTGGACGATACTTCACACAATTTTAACTCCTGAGACTTGACATAGTAATGATGCATGCATATATTTCCAAGTTCTGTCTGCTTGGGGGGGTCTAGAAATAATGACACCCAGTAGCAACATAAGCACACTTATTGCCCAGATCCTGGTTTCTAAATATTCCCCAAAAGGCACTAGGACTCCCTAGAAAAATGACTGATTCTGGGCTGGGACAGGGACAATAAAAGGTGAGCCCAGAACACTCTGTGGAGTCAGAAAGAAAGGAAGTACTCAAAGAAGATGGGGATATGTCAAAAGGATACAGAAGCTAACCTGAAGGCGCTCCCAATGGCTAAAACTGCAACAATCTGAGCAATAAAATAAATGACAGTACTGTATTATAGTCCAGAAAATAAAATAAATATCCATGAGTCCATACTGACAAAAATAAATGATTAAGTAATGACAAAGAAACATTCTATGGAGATAAGAATCTTCTGTTTTTAGCCTTAGAACACTTTGTTCAAATGAAAGATTATATAAAATAGATAAAATTCATATAGAGATGTTCTACATGAAGGGTTGGTGGTGGGTAGGAGACCAGACCCCCATTCAACTTCTTCAATGGTCCTTATACTTGCAACAGAATACTTGATATGAACTACTGATCCAAGGTAAATATTAATAGGACCAGTATTATATAACGTTAAGGGTCTTGCTATGGAGAGAACACTCTGGATTATCTGGTGAGCACTAAATGTAATCACAACTGTCCTTTAAAAAAGGAGGCGGAGGGATATTTGACTACAGTAGAGAAGGCAATGTGACAAATGGAAACAGATTGCAGTGATGCAGCCAGAAGTCAAGGAATGTTGGCAGCCTCCAGACATGGGAAGAGGCAAGCAACAGACTGTCCTGGAGCCTCCAGAAGAACCAGCCCTGCTGACATTTTGATTTTAGCCCTTTAAGACTCAATTTGGGTTTCTGACTTTCAGAACTGTCAAAGAATAAATCTGCATTGTTTTAAGCCACTAAACTTGTGGAAATATGTTATAGTACAAAAGGAAACTAATTCATTTCCAAATCACTCTGTGGTAAAGAGTTATTTTTTACTCCCCTAAAGCCTTAAACTAGGGATGAGGGAATGATATGCATGTGCCGTATTTTGATGATAGAGATAAAGCCTCTGAGAATAGGACAAAGTATTATATAAAAACAAAAACGGATGGAATTCTTGTCATCATTTATTAAGAAGCTTACTTTAAAAAACAGAACTAAAAATGAATAAAAGATAAGAACATGAGTATTGTGTTTCAAACTCTTTATCCTTTGGAGAAATCAGAAAGGGTATGGGCAGCTGGGAGCAGTCCCAACCATTTTACCCACTTGCCATACAAATACTAATACTTTTTATGAGAATGATGATGTAGAAGAGTTTGGAAATCATTAATCCAAGGCACTCCCCACTTATTTAATTAAGAACAGCTTGTAGGGATAAACAAGTGAGAAATAATGGGTAAAGCTAAAGCATTTCTCAAACATGAAGTACTACAGTTAATATTTGGCTATTTTCAATTTTAAAACTCTTAAACTATTTAGAATTTGTGAAAAGTAAGATATACTTACCCTAAACTGTCCATATAATGATATCATGGAAAAGAAAAGAACAACAGCCAGAGGACCCCAAAAGTCAGGATTGTCTCTCACCACTTGCCTATTAAAACCAAGTGATGGCATTGGCATCAAAACACATCGAATTTTGTAGTAAATATCCTTTAGGTCGATATCCAATTCTTCCCTATAATTTTAAAATAAGAATTCTTAAAAAGCACACACTTCTGAATACTGAGACAGTTGCAGCAGAATTTAAGAAAAGTTTAAATATAACATTACAGTCACCACAGATCAACAAAACATTTGCATTTGAAGTACCACATTTCACTGGTTCCATGATGAACATTTTTATCATTTCAACATCTCTAAAGTTGGGATGCATCTCACAATAGCTGGTGTCTTACAACTGCTGTCAGTCTGGAGTGAAGCCAAGTGCTTCCAAGATCTGCCTTTCCTTTTGCCAGTCTCCTGGAGGCACTATCAACTTGGGACTTTAAATAAAATTCTCTGCTTGAGACTTTTTGGGACCGTACTGATAAATCAGGCTGCAATCCTATATTCTCACAGACACTTTTTCTTCCAACACCCCACCCAGTGCCAAACAGACAAGCAAACTTCCTTGTTGTCTCTCTTTGTATGGTAGGTTATTTCTCATTTATCCTTACACTAAGGAGATAAGATAGCCCCTTTGATGTCCTAGCTTTATGCTGTCTTAGGTACTTTTTCTGTTTTATCAGTAAACGTGAAATAACTGCATCTTATAATCCATACCATCTTAGATTTGATGAAATTCGGTATATTAACAGTTAAGAAACAGGATGTTTTAGCACTTGATCTACCAATAATTACTACAGAGAATAACTTGGTAATACCTTGATTTTACAAAGCTATAGGTTCTTCTTTCCAAAATTGTTAAATTCTTCACCTTTTTTCCCCAAATGATACATAATCACTTAAAAATTTTCAAGTACTATGAAGAAAGTGAAAGTATCCCTATAGTCCTCCCAGTGGTAGCTCTAGAATTTCTACATAGGAGAGAGTTTGGAGGGGTAATCTTTTTGGAAATCTTAAACTGAACTTCCACAGCACGCACCCAAGCACCTTGCTTTTTTACTTACATTGTATGTTCACTTCAGATATCTATAGACCCAGGTAAGTCCTAACAGTTTGGAGTATATTTGTGTGTGATATAGGATTATGATTCTTTTAACTTTTGCCATTCAGTAGGTTAAAAATATTCTCTCATTATTTCAGTTTTACTAGTTACAGTTGACCTTGAACAACGTGGGGGTTATGGGTACCACCCTCAAAGATCCACATATAATTTTGACTCCCCCAAAACTTAACTAAAAGCCTACTGTTGACCAGAAGCCTTCCCAATCACATAAACAGTTGATTAACATATATTTTATATGTTACATGTACATCTACATATACTTTCTGCATTCATGACATACCTTTTTCTTAATTTTTTTGATACTTCTAGGCTACATGGTTCGTCTGCGAGTTTTTTCACATTGTTGCAAATTCAAAAAAAATTCCCAATGTATGTATTAAAAATAATCTATGTACAAGTAGACCTACACAGTTCAAACCTGTGTTGTTCAAGGGTGAACTATAATAGTAAAACTGAAAATAGCTAAAACTTTTGACCAAAAAGGTTAAGATTTTCTATACCTGTCTTAAATAATATGAAAAAATACAATCATCCCACAGACTAGCTCTAAAAACCAAAAAATATATATTATTTTTACATACAAGAGTGGCTTGTTATCTTCAGGGTCATCATCTTCAACTTCCAAAAGCCAGCCATATCCTCTTTGTCTCAGAAATGTAGTAGCTGTAGACTCTTTGATAAAATCTCCACCAAGGTTTAACTTGACATCTGGGGATGCTATTGAACCACTGAGATCTAAAGAGAAAAGAGGACAAAACTATAAACCAAGGTAAAATGTGTGAATCCTAACCAACACGAGCATATATCCAACTAAATAATTATCACTTGAAGATCTCTACATATGAACATCTGCTAATGTATACAATCTTTGTATTTTATAGTTGACAGTGATAAAAACAAGACAGCAGGCCCAAAATGGAGTCACTTATGCTAAGTCTCATGTCACCAAACCAAGACTTAATTACAGTTTTGGCCTCTCCCAGAAACAGAACCTTAAACTAGTGAATCAGGAATCACCTGGTCAGCACTAGTGAAGTAATGTGCCTGACAGACCCCTGCAATCTCCTAAAGGAAAGTGACCTTGCCATAACTAATCCACTTTTAGCTAGTATAACTTCCTTGTCCCACTTCCTTCTGCCTAAAGTCTTTCATTTTGTACAGCTCCTCAGAGCTCCTTTCTACCTGCAGATTGGAATGCTGCCCATTTCATGTATCACTGAATAAGCCAACAAAATCTTTAAAAGTTACTCAGTTGAATTTTTTTTCAGTAATGATATCTAAAAACCACTTTTTATTTTTACAACAAGAAAACGAAAACAAGAGAGGTGAATTCACATGAAAGGTTTCACATCTAACTAGCTAGCCTTGTACCAGAACCTAGACTTATAACTGTAACTTTAAAATTTAAATGGAAGATATATACAAAATATATTACAGGATATCACTTTGTTTTTTTTGTTTGTTTGGTTGGGTTTGGTTTGGTTTTGGCTGCACTGCGAGGCTTGCGGGATCTTAGTTCCCCGACCAGGGACTGAACCCAGGCCCGGCAGCAAAAGCACGGAGTCCTAACCACTGGACCCCCAGGAACTCCCAACAGGATATCATTTTGGAGTCCCTTCATTATTATGTACATTATGTGCTTCAGAACAAAGTGATGTATAAATTCTCTTTAAAGGCATTACATATTTATATATACAAACCATTAGACATAATTATTTGCTAAAGGAAAACCGCAGATAACTTCCCTTACTTTTTCATATATTTATTCATACATTATTTCTTTTAAAACTAAATATCTATGCTAAGTGCCTCATATATTAATGCTTAGTTTTGGATAAATCTGACTAGTAAGAGTTTCCTACTATTTCAGCTAACTTTTTTCTTTATACAATTACATCATTTATCTTTAGTTTTGGCAAAATAAAGGTTGTTGGGTTTTTTTAGGTCAATTCTAAAAAGCAGTGAAGGGCTTCCCTGGTGGTGCAGTGGTTAAGAATCTGCCTGCCAATGCAGGGGACACGGGTTCGAGTCCTGGTCCAGGAAGATCCCACATGCTGCGGAGCAACTAAGCCCGTGCGTCACAACTACTGAGCCTGTGCTCTAGAGCCCGTGCACCACAACTACTGAGCCCGCATGCCACAACTACTGAAGCCCGCATGCCTAGAGCCCATGCTCTGCAACAAGAGAAGGCACCGCAATAAGAAGCCTGCACACCACAACAAAGAGTAGCCCCCACTTGCCGCAACTAGAGAAAGCCCGTGTGCAGCAACGAAGACCCAACGCAACCAAAAATAAATAAATAAATTTACATAGATAAAAAAAAAAGCAGTGAAGAGACTCTGTTATCCACATTACAAAATAAATTCCACTCACAGTCTGTACCAGTGCCTTAGAGGTTACAGATAATCACAGTAGTACATATGTCAAAATTTCTGGTCGAAAAAAAATTGGGAATAGTAAAGGACTTGCTTGAGGTCATACAGGAATTAATAAAAAAACACATTTGTAGGACCAGACAACATGCACTAGTAAACAACCATCAATGTTGTTAACTAGGAGTCAAAAGACTGGAGTGATACTTTAGAAAACAATTTCGGCAACAGCAAACCAGAACACTCAACACAGACTCTCCTTTCCTGGAGATCCTATACAGTAGAAGGAAGAGCTTAATTTGCACATTACCCTAAATTCTAGGTTAGCTTTTGAGAACTGCCATTAAAAAATTTTGGCTTAAGCTTCAATCAGTGAGTGGATCAATTATGAGTCACATAATGATCTGGTTCTGACAACTCCTGCAATTAATTATAATAAAGTTTGCATTCTGAAGCTAAGTCCTAGCTAAGCTACTAATTAATACAGCAAATCATTAATGCCTTCTGGTCTCCAGCTTCCTATTCAAAGTTCTTTCCAGGTTTAACATTACATGATTCTAAAAAGCTTTTATAGTTTAGTTTATTCAGCTAGAGATAAAATGCAAGTACTTTTGAATTCACTGTCCTTCCCTACTTAAAGCTTAAAAATAGTCCCTATAGATGCTAATTGCCATAGAATCTTCTGATTAAAATATTCTCTCAAAATTACTTTCTGCTTGTCTTACTCTAAGTTGAAAATGAAAGAGTTGAAACTTAACTAAAATTCTACTTCCAACAGGTACAAAGAGTGCCTTTCTTGATTTAAAAAGAGGAAAACTTAGATCAGGAAGTCATTAGTATAGCAGTGACATTAAAGGTTTTGGAATTATAAGGCAGGAAAGGACCTTAACAACTGTTTCCTGGCCTCTAGAAAAGACTGCAGTTAAAGTCCTTAATCTAAACCAAAAAAGGATATATAAATTATAGTGCTAAGGAGTGCTGTGAGAAAGAATTGTATATGTTTAGGAGCTTTTCATAGCAGGGATGTACAACCTCGAAAAGACACCTTTAGCTTATAATTTTGTAGTGTTTTCCATTCTATGCAAAGAAGGAAAATATCATGGACATATGTAGGAGAATGCTAGAAACAGCAGTCTGACAAATCATCCAGTTCCCCCAAGACACAATTACATGTGTTAAAAATAAAGCAACTGGGCTTCCCTGGTGGCGCAGTGGTTGAGAGTCCGCCTGCCCATGCAGGGGACGCGGGTTCGTGCCCCGGTCCGGGAGGGTCCCACGTGCTGCGGAACGGCTGCGCCCGTGAGCCATGGCCGCTGGGCCTGTGCGTCCGGAGCCTGTGCTCCGCAAAGGGAGAGGCCGCAGCAGTGAGAGGCCCGCGTACCGCAAAAAAAATTAAAAAAATAAAGCAACAGAAGGGCTTCCCTGGTGAGCCATGGCCGCTGAGCCTGCGCGTCCGGAGCTTGTGTTCCACAACGGGAGAGGCCACAACAGTGAGAGGCCCGCGTACAGCCAAAAAAAAAAAAAAAAACAAGAGAAAAGTAAAAAAACTCAGTAGTTAGCCTAACATGTGATCATGCTAACAGGTAAAAAATAATGTCGGAAAACAATGAGAAATATTAAAAAAAAAAAAAAGGGGGGGGGTCACTCCAGGAGCACAGCTGTCTTACATTAAACCACGGTAAGAACCAGCTAGCTTGATCATCAACTCTAGGACAGGTGTCCAGAATTATAAAACACTAATCTTAAATTAATCCTTTCTTATTACGCTATAATATTCTTGTCATTTTCTAAGTAAAAAATAACATAAAGATAATAATAAATGTAAATGGTTTTAAGAGGAAATAATCTTTGAAAGAAATCTTAAAAATGTTTCCACTACCGTTTGGGTTCAGAGTGAGGAAAGAATATCAGTAAGTTTCAAGCTTTATTAAAAGCCACCTCGAAAAACTGCAGAACCACACTTAACAGTAATTTTCCCTCCCTTTCAACTCAAGTGTATTACTGGGTGAGGGATCTTTTCTCTGAATCTTCTCCTCAGCCTGAGAACTTCACTTTGAAGAATTCAGTCAGTGTAGTATGAGAGTATACTCAAGGTGAGATTTACTGATCTGCCCCTACAAAAGTTCTAGATTTCTAT
The DNA here is from genome assembly GCF_005190385.1 of Monodon monoceros. Lineage (NCBI taxonomy): Eukaryota > Metazoa > Chordata > Mammalia > Artiodactyla > Monodontidae > Monodon > Monodon monoceros. Next base: position 62,938,878 of record NW_021703775.1, read on the forward strand.
GAAAGAAGAGTAATCTACAACGAACATGAACATTTTGTTGGTACTTGCCAACTTCTTACATAACATGAATAAGCGTTTTCTTACTTAACAAGCAACCAAGAGCAAGGACAAAAATAATTCCATTTTATCTGAATGAAAATGAAATGAAATCCATGTGTGCTTAAATCTAAACCAGAATTGACTATTGTGCAACAAAATAAAACAAGCACATGTTTCATACTAAAGGGACAAATTCCACTGTTCCATTTTAGTTATAAAAACATTTTAATGCGTATATAGGCCAATGAAAGAGCTCAAGAAACCAACACAAGTATATAATGATTTTATAATTGCTAGATCTATATTGGAGCTGATTGTTACTCCATGAGGAAAAATTTTAAAGCCTTGTATAAAATTGTGTCCTAGGTTATATATATATATATATATATATATATATATACTTTTTAATTTTTTATTTATTTTTGGCTGTGCTGGGTCTTCATTGCTGCGCGCGGAAGCGCCTTCTCTAGTTGCGGTGCACAGGCTTCTCATTGCGGTGGCTTCTCTTGTTGCAGAGCACGGGCTCTAGGCACACGGGCTCAGCAATTGTGGCTCACGGGCTTAGTTGCTCCACGGCATGTGGGATCTTCCCAGATCAGGGCTCGAACCTGTGTCCCAGGCATTGGCAGGCGGATTCTTAACCACTGCACCACCAGGGAAGCCCCTAGGTTATATTTTTATTCGTATCATTTTGGTTTACGATTTCAGTAGCTTTACTATTCAATATTGCCAGTTAATTTTCATATTGCACATAATATTAATTAAAATCAATTACATCTCCTGAGCCTACCTTTAGAAAAATCAAATCCCATTTTGGCGTAAATCAGTTATCTAACAGAAATTTCTTTTATTTGCCTTATGAGTCTTTTAAGTTTTATTTTGAAATAATTATAGATTCACAGGAAGTTGCAGAGAGGTTATATGCACCCTTCACCCTGTTTCCCCCAATGGTACCATACCATCATATGTACTATCAAAACCAGGACACTGACACTGATACAGTTGATAGACCTTATTCAGATTTTACCAGTTTTAAGTGCACTTATTTGTGTGTATGTGTGTATAGTTCTATGCAATTTTACATTTATGGATTTGTGTAATGCCTTACAAGTTTAAAATTTATGAAAAGAAATAGATTAACTTTTTTAAAAGATAAATCTTGCTTAACTACCTTGTTTTCTTCCCAAGAAAGGTTGACTAAAAAGTCATTTTCAATTTTCAAACACAGAAGAAAAGCTATTCTTGCACCCATTATATATCATATATTGTACTTCTTGAGCACATTGTACAGAAGATACTTGTGATAATATCTATCTGGATATAATTTTTTAAAAATCAAGTAGGAAACTTTTAAAGAGGAAAAACTAAAGATTCCTCTATCAACACTACTAAATTATATTAGAAGTGACATCTTTCCTGGGGAGGGAGAATGTCACACAAAGTAGGCTAAATGGACACCTTAACAGAGTAACAGAAAATTATTGTTTACTCAATAAAGCCTATTAACACAAAAATTATTGCATTATTATATCTACAAATTACTGATCACAATAAAGTATTATGAGTTGTATATACTATAATTTTTATATAGGAGTGTCTTAGTCTGTTTAGGCTTCTATATTACAAAATACCATAGACTGGGTGGCTTATAAACAATAGAAATTTGTTTCTCACAGTTCTGGAGGTTGGAAGTCTAAAGTCAGGGTGTCAGCATGGTCAGGAAAGGGCTCTCTTCTGGCTAGCTGACTTATCCTTGTGCCCTCACACGGCAGAAACGGGTAGGGAGATCTGTGAAATCTTTTTTATAAGAGCACTAATCCCATTTATGAGGGCCCCATCCTCATGACCTAAGTACCTCCCAAAGGCTCCACTTCCCCACTGGGCATTAGGATTTCAACATATGAATTTTGGGGGACACAAACATTCAGACCATAAAAAGAGGTAAAAACACTGAGGAAGGCTGAGCTCAAAAAGCAATATATTGAGCCCAGTCCTCTTCTGTAGACTTATACAATCAAGTGTCAGTTTAACGTTGTAGTTATTTCAAAGGCATTTAAAACTCAATATTCCAAAACTGAATTCTTGATAGTTAAGGTCTTCCTCCAGTTTCTTATTTCAGTGAATAGTACCACTAATCCCATCCAGCACTGTAAACCAGAAGTTTAATTATCCTTGACAATTTCCTTCATTCACATGCTCCCCACACCATTCAACCACAACTAAATTCTATCGCTTTTACCCCTAAATATTTTTTGAACCTGCCCACTTTTCTCCATTTCTACCACCTGCACCATGCTCGTGCAAACTAACATCTCCTGTCTGTATGACTATAATGGTCTACTAACTCCTCTCCCTAGTCATTCTCTTTCCAATCCATTCTCACCTATAGGCAGAAGAATATTTTTAAAATGCAAATCTTTCACTCTCCCGTTTAAAATCCTTCAGTGGCCTCCCACTACTTTTTCAACTCAAATCTAACAATCTCTACATGCCCTATCTACTTCTCCAGAACAATTTTCTGCCTCCCTACCCACCGTGACCCTATGTTCTAGCCATATTAAGCCTCTCAGTTCTTTGAATGAACCAGCATCCCTTGTACCTCAGGGACTTTGTACCAGGCTGTCTCCCCTAACTTCAGATAATTAAATGCCACCCATTCTTCAGTTCCTAGATATACTTTGTTTTTAATATATAAATTTATTTATTTTATTTATTATTTTTGGCTGCGCTGGGTCTTTGTTGCTGCGTGTGGGCTTTCTCTGGTTACGGCGAGCAGGGGCTACTCTTCCTTGTGGTGCAAGGGCTTCTCACTGCGGTGGCTTCTCTTGTTGCTGAGCACGGGCTCTAGGCAAGCAGGCTTCAGTAGTTGTGACATGCGGGCTCAGTAGTTGTGGTGCACAGGCTTAGCTGCTCTGCGGCATGTGGGATCTTCCTGGACAAGGGCTCGAACCCATGCCCCTTGCATTGGCAGGCGGACTCTCAACCACTGCACCACCAGTGAAGTCCCCTAGATATACCTATTTAAAGAAATTTTCCATGATCTTCCTGACTAGATTAGGTTCCTTTCATAATCCCCTGGACTTTTCCTTCATAACATTTATCACTGTTTATAATAATGTATTTGTATGATTATTTGGATAATGTCTGTAAGTTTGCTGATGGGAGGAACTAAGGTGTGTTTGTTGTAGTTTTGTTTTGAACACGTATCTCCAGTACCTATAACAGTGCCTGACCCATAGTAGGCAACCAACAAATGTGTGCTGGTTGGATGAATTAATTAATATAAGGGCAAATAGCTCCACAGAGCTTATATCAAGAAGAGACATTAGAGGTTTTTAATAAAGTAAATATACAAAATCAGATTTGCATTGTGTAAACATAATCTTAGCTGCACTGTGGAGGACTGATTTAAGTGGGGGAGAGATTTGAGGAGGGAGTATGGTCAGCAAAAAGTATAGATGAGAAATGGAAAGGACTTGAACTAAGGCAATGTCAGTAGAAAGGGAAGGACAGATTAATTATATAGCTATTCTGGAACTATTCTGAAATAATTTGATGACCAACTGAATATGAGAAAGTGAGAGAGAGACTAGAGACAAGTTTCTGGCCTTTGGCAAAAGGAACTATATCACAAAAAGTCATTTTCACTTTAGTACCTTTCTCACTTTCAACATTGGTTAATTAATCCACCAATAAATATTTAAGGATTACTTATTTCTATAATGCCCTGAGAGTGATATAAAGAAGTGAGATACTTCAAGGAGTTCAAAATCCAAATGACAGTATATCCAAGCAATGGAATTTTATTCAGCCAGAAAAGGAATGAGTTACTGATTCCTGCTGTAACATGAATGAACCTTGAAAGCATTACGCTGAGTGAAAGAAACCAGACACAGAAGGTCACATATTGTATTACCCCATTTACATGAAATATCCAGAATAAGCAAATCGATAGAGACAGAAAGTAGATTAGTGGTTGCCAGGGACTGGAAGGCAGGGAGGGAATAGAGAGTGACTGAAAATGGGTACAGGGTTTCTTTTTGGAGTGCTGAATATGATACAAAACCCTACTAGTACTGTAAAACACACTCTTCTGTAGGTAAATGACAATGCCTATTGCCAACAGATCATAGGTGCCATAGGAATAAAGAGACCTAAGCTATCAAAGAGGTGGTCAGGAAGGCTATGTGGAAGTAGAACTGGAATCTGGCCATGAGAGATAAGTGGATGAGCAGAGAAGGAGTAAGAAATCATTCCAAAGATGGGAGAAAATATCTGCAAATGATGCGACTAACAAGGCCTTAATCTCCAAAATATACAAACAGCTCATGAGGCTCACTATCAAAAAAACAAACAACCCAACTGAAAAATGGGCAGAAGACCTTAATAGACACTTTTCCAAAGAAGACATACAGATGGCCAGTAGGCACATGAAAAGATGCTCAACATCACTAATTATTAGAGAAATGCAAATCAAAACTACAGTGAGGTACCACCTCACACCAGTCAGAATGGCCATCATTAAAAAGTCTACAAATAACAAATGCTGGAGAGAGTGTGGAGACAAGGGAACCCTCCTACACTGCTGGTGGGTATGTAAGTTGGTGCAGCCACTATGGAACAGTGTGGAGGTTCCTCAGAAAACTAAAAATAGAATTACCATATGATCCAGCAATCCCACTCCTGGGTATATATCCGCACAAAACTATAATTCAAAAAGATACATGCTGGGACTCCCCTGGCAGTCCAGTGGTTAAGACTTCGCCTTGCAATGCAGAGGGTGCAGGTTCAATCCCTGGTCAAGGAGCTAAGATCCCACATGCCTTGGGGCCAAAAAAACAAAACATAAAATCGAAACAATATTGTAACAAATTCAATAAAGACTTTAAAAATAGTCCACATTAAAAAATCTTAAAAAAAAAAAAAGATACATGCACCCCTATGTTCATAGCAGCACTATTCACAACAGCCAAAACATGGAAACAACCTAAATGTCCATGGATAGATGAATGGATAAAGAAGATGAGGTACATATATACAATGGAATACTACTCAGCCATAAAAAAGAATGAAATCATGCCATTTGTAGCAACATGGATACAACTAGAGATTATCATACTAAGTGGAGTAAGTCAGAAAGAGAAAGACAAATACCATATGATATCACTTATACGTGGAATCTAAAATATGGCACAAATGAACCTATCTACAAAACAGACTCACAGACACAGAGAACAGACTGGTTGCCAAGGGGAAGAGGGGTGAGGGAGAAAAGGACTGGGAGTTTGGGATTAGCAGATGTAAACTATTATATATAGTATGGATAAACAACAATATCCCACTAGCACAGGGAACTGTATTCAATAACCTGTAATAAACCATAATGGAAAAGAATATTAAAAAGAAGAATGTCTACATGTGTATAACTGAGTCACTTGGCTGTACAGCAGAGACTAGCACAACATTATAAATCAACTATTCTTCAATAAAAAAGAAATAAAATTTAAAAAAATAATAAAGAAATCATTCCAAGGAAAAGAAAGGGCAGAGACAAAGGCATGGAAGCCCAAGGCTTATAAAAGGCACAGAGTTCAAAAGTTGTGGAAGACAGGTTGGGGACAAAGTGTTAAGAGAATAAATATCAGGCAAAAACACCCTAATATTTTTAAACTTGTCTTTATAGGTGTTTCTTTATGCATGTTCTGTGGAATCTGGATCCTATGAGATGCCCTCCACAAAAAGCTTTTGATATTCACTAAGTTTGGAAAACCCTGCATACTACAACCTCCATTTGGAGTTTCAGAACTAATATCGGCATATTAAAGGCTCTGGGAATTCGGCATTAAGGAAACTGGTTTAACTTAGCTTAACACATTATTTACCCAATTTTTGTCATGCAACCTTTCCCCTTTGGGAAACACTCCTGAAGGTCCTTCTGTAGATGATAGGAAGCAAGTCAAGTTCCAGCAGAATGGTAGGAATTGCTGGATGCTGAGGAAACAGGAAATAAGAGATAGTTTAGCTGGGAAAGTAAGGAAAAAGGGAAGTAGTAGATTTAATTAAAAATTCTGTCAATTAGGAGGGGACCTGTGAGTGATGATAGTGATGGAAGAAACAGAGGAGAAATAAAAAATGCTAGAGAGAAAAACAAAGAAAGGTTCCAAAAGAGGCAAGAAGATATGCAAATAAAAGCACTAGTAGAGGCTTATCCTTGGAAAGGAAGAAAGGTTTCTTTAAGATTTGGAGGAAAGATGAATGTTTTGATATACATAAAATGATCTTTAGAGGGAGAAAAATATGAGGACGGGAAAATGGCTATTGGGTGGCTTAGATCATCTTTCTTGGTTAGTTGTCTCTGTTCATGCCCTTTCCAACTACTTGTTGGACTTCTGTTGAATTAGTGTTGGCTTCAGTTCTAGCAGCACAACACCTTTATCTTAATCAAAACGTATCATGTAGTCATCGAACATTTATTAAGTTCCTGCTATATACCAGGCTCTGTGCTAGGCAGCGGGTATGATACTGCTAGACAGTAAAACACAGCTTCTAACCCCAAGGGGCTCGTGGTCTAAATCAGCATTGTTTTAGGTCTGTGAAGATTGAGAAGTATAAAATACAGGGACCGCTTTGACCAATTATTGCATTTGCATAATTTATAAGTGAATGCTCTTCCCTTTTTTCAACCTGAAGAACTCCTTTTCCTTCAAAATGTACCTCATCTGTCTCTGAAGACTTCCTTGATCCCTTCCTGCAGTTAACCACTTCCACCTTTGAACCTTTTTTTTCAATTTATTTATTTATTTATTTATTTTTGGCTGCACTGGGTCTTCGTTGCTGTACGCGGGCTTTCTCTAGTTGTGGCAAGCGGGGGCTACTCTTCACTGTGGTGCACGGGCCTCTCATTGCAGTGGCTTCTCTTGTTGCGGAGCACGGGCTCTAGGCGCGTGGGCTTCAGTAGTTGTGGCACGTGGGCTCAGCAGTTGTGGCTCATGGGCTCTAGAGAGCAGGCTCAGTAGCTGTGGCACACGAGCTTAGTTGCTCCACAGCTTGTGGGATCTTCCCGGACCAGGGCTCAAACCCATGTCCCCTGCGTTGGCAGGCGGATTCTTAACCACTGAGCCACTGGGGAAGTTCCTGAACCTCCTTTTTATAGCATTTATTATGTATGATGAATTTTTTAAAATTCCATTCTTATTAAGCCATTTGTTGGTTAGGGACTTCCTCATATACAGCCCCTTGCATATGGACATACTCCATCCTACATATACAAAACATTACCTATCTTTCAAATTTTGGCAAAATATGACCAATATTAAACTGTCCCTGATCTTCTAGCTATAAAAAATTTCCTCCTCTTTTTGTTGATCTTTCATAATATTCTAAATCAGTGCCTCTCAAGCTTTAATGTGCTTATGAATCACTTAAGGATGATCTTGTCAAAATGTAAATTATGATTAAGGCAGATTCTGCATTACTAGAGCCCAGTAATGCCCAATGCTGCTGGTCTGTGGAAATAAAGCAGGCAAGGAACTATTTATTTGTGTGATACAAAATAAAGTCAAAGTACTGTCTTAAAGACTTCTGTATTATACTTAATGGTATCATTACTTTTTTTTTTTTTTGGCTGCGTCTGGTCTTCATTTCTATGTGCGGGCTTTCTCTAGTTGTGGTAAGTAGGGACTACTCTTCGTTGTGGTGCGTGGGCTTCTCATTGCGGTGGTACATTCTTGCATTTATACACATGCATTTCATTACTGCTTTTGGATGTAGTTTTACACCACAGAACTGAATATAAAGTCTGGGTTTCATTATTCATTTAGTTATTCATTTACTAGCTTATTCACATCGTCTACGTTCTTTTTTTTTTTTAGTCTAGGTTCTTTCAACTTGTACTTATGGACCTTGCTTTTATACACATTACCTTAAGTAATTTTCACAATATTCTTATAAGTGTGATTTTCATTTTATAGATGAAAATGTGAGTTTATAGAAGCTATGTAATTTGGCCAATATCACATAGCTTCTGTAAGAGTCAGAACTTTAACTGAAGTCTTCTGGCTCTAAACCAGTAACTTTTTAGTTATACCATCCAAAATGTGCTAGGTTTTATAGTCCCAAGTATCAATGTCATAGGAGATAAAAGAAAGCAGAAATCATTTATTCCTTCAACAAACAATTACTTTGTGATGTTAATATTCTGGGTTCTGTGCTAAGTGCTGGGATATAGAAAAGATTAGGGACATTTCTGTTTCTGAGGAACAGTTAAGCAAAGTTTCAGCAAAAAAGGAGTATTTGAATTCAGCCTTAAGTTTCATCTTGGGGGCTTCCCTGGTGGCACAGTGGTTGAGAGTCCGCCTGCCAACGCAGGGGACACGGGTTCATGCCCCGGTCCGGGAGGATCCCACATGCCGCGGAGCAGCTGGGCCCGTGAGCCATGGCCGCTGAGCCTGCGCGTCCAGAGCCTGTGCTCCGCAACGGGAGAGGCCACAACAGTGAGAGGCCCGCATACCGCAAAAAAAAAACAAAAAAAAAAGTTTCATCTTGGGGTAAGAAGGAGAAAAGCATTCTAAGCATGAGGACCTTGATACACATAGGTATGGAGACAAACACCAAGGCACATTTTAAAACAAAGGACATGTACAAATTAGTAACGATAAGTATCACTGAGAAAGAGACTTGGACAGAATCTAGAAGCAAGGTATACAATAAAACCTCTACAAGCTAAAAACATCCATGGTTAGATAAACACCATAAGAGGGGAAAAGCAAGAATTTACGTGACACGCTTAGGAACTAGAGAAGAAACTTGGTGTTGCAGAGTCAAATGTTTATGTTAGAGAACAGTAAAAAAATAACCGTGGCACCAATTAATAATGAAACCCAAAGCAGCAGCAACACTGCTAACAAATACTGAGCACTTAACTCTTCTAGGTGTACTAAGCGCTTTGCATTTGCAAAATGTTTGAGCACTTGGGTATTATTATTCTCATTTTATGTATACGAAAACTGAGGTTAAGAGAGATTAAGTAACTTGCCCAATATCACAAAGATAGTAATTGGTAAAGACAGGATGCAAATCCAGGACTCTATACTTCAGATACACTATTCAGTTTACAAAAATATATGTAAGACGCATCATGGTTTACTATAAAGAAATCTTAGGAAACAGAACGCTAGCTCTTAATTCCAGATCCTTCATGTGGAGGTTACTGAACTTCTCTAAGCCTCAGGTTCACTAGACGTAGAGTCTGTCATACAGAGTGAAGTAAGTCAGAAAGAGAAAGACAAATACCGTATGCTAACACATATATATGGAATTTAAGAAAAAAAATGTCATGAACAACCTAGGGGTAAGACAGGAATAAAGACACAGACCTACTGGAGAACGGACTTGAGGATATGGGGAGGGGGAAGGGTGAGCTGTGACAAAGCAAGAGAGAGGCATGGACATATATACACTACCAAACGTAAGGTAGATAGCTAGTGGGAAGCAGCCACATAGCACAGGGATATCAGCTCCGTGCTTTGTGACTGCCTGGAGGGGTGGGATAGGGAGGGTGGGAGGGAGGGAGATGCAAGAGGGAAGAGATACGGGAACATATGTATATGTATAACTGATTCACTTTGTTATAAAGCAGAAACTAACACACCATTGTAAAGCAATTATACCCCAATAAAGATGTTAAAAAAAACCACACAGGAATAATAAAGCTCAGCAGGATTCTTAGAAAGATCAAACAAGCTGTTTGCTTAAAATACTGTAAAGTTAAACTGTATAATGTTATAATCTTGAGGGTATTATTATACAAATATCTATACTTGTCTGTATATCCCTGGATATACAGGGAGTCTATACAGTCTTGGAGGCTATACGGAGAAGTCTGAATAAATGTTATGGATTTTACTTATTCCAGGTTTCTTGGTTTAATATATGGAGTCAATGGATTATCTTGTTATATTATTGTCAGATTTCTTAGGCATATTTAAGAAAGGTAATTCCTGGAGGAAGTGGGGGTATTAGAACTATAAACACAGATATATAAGTCTGAACAAACATCAGGTTGTGATACTCAATTTTTTGTGTATACAGACAATTTTTTCTTAAAGTCTGGAAAACTACAGTTGGTTATTCCTCCCCAAGCACTAGGCTACCAAATGTAGATGAAACAAACTAAAATATTTTGGGTTGCTATATTTCACCAAATTTCCATATTACATTTAAATGTATCAGCTATGTTCTCTATGATAAAAATTGTATTTTGCATTTTAATATAACCAAAACTACAGTACTATTTTTGTTTTTAAACAACGCCATTCAAAAACCAATACGAGGAAAGCAAAACAGAAAAAGGGAAAGCAAGCTATATTAACTGATGCATTACAAAACTCGATTTCTCAGGAAACACACTAGGTCCTTCTCTAGAATGAAATTTCTATAGTTAAGTATAACTTATTTTTCCATATCCAGCACTTAAGTCTGGTCACTGGAAAACTACTGGTATACAAAGTCTAACAAAAGTAGCAGAGAAAGATTTCAGTTACAAAGAGTCTGGTAAAGTGCAGAGAAAAGGAGGAAAACAAATTCTCCCGTGCTGTAGAAAAATCTCTCCAGCACAAATGGTTCCTCAAAACAGTACATAAGGAAATCTGGAAAGCAACTGAAACTTCTTGTAATCCAGCTGGGTGTTCCCAAATATATCTGGGTCTACTTCTCTGAATATTGAGGTCAAACACCATAAAATAGGAGGAAAACTGTAACGTTGGCAAGATACCAGGTTCCATAAAACCCACAAACTCCTCGAGGGAAGTTAGTATTTGCAGCGCCTAATTTAATTTCAGCAAAAAGTTATGTGCTGATAAATAACAAAGCAACAAGCTCTCGTTCCTCGTTCTCATTCTTTGACGCCTAGCCCGGCCAATCTAACCATCCCTTTCTGAGCAATGCCAAGTCACTTTAGAAATAAAATCTTGGGGTCCCGTGGGTGCCCTCGAGGTGGGTAAGTTCGCCAGAAAAACCTGCCACCAGACGGTGTAGCGAAAACCAGAAACTGACCGAGTCACTTGGAAAGTTCCCCACACCCCACCCTCGGCCACTCGGGCCTCTCGGAAGGCCCGGCGGGAGCAGAGGGCTCGAGTCCCCCATGGGTCAGCTTCTTGCCCGTCCCCACCAGGCCACAACCGCCTCGGCCCCAGAAAGACACTGCCGCGTCCGCCCGGCGTCCCCCAGGTCGACGTACCCTCCCGGGGCTCAGTCTCACCTTCCGCGTCTGCTGAGGAGACAAAGGTGAAGTCCCCGTTAGTGGGGGAATACGCAGGGGGAGGGCCCGGCGGCTGCATCTCGCGGCCCCACCGAGCCCGCGGCGGAGGAGGAGGCTGTGGCTGGGCCCAGGCCCCAAGGCGGCCGCGGCGCCGACCAGCACGCGCGCCCGACGGCGCGATCCGCGAGCTGAGATAATGTAGGCTGGGAACGAGGCCGGAGACGAGCGCAGCTGGCCTGGGGGCTGCCCCTGAGGGTCCCCCACCAAAGTCCTCTCGGTGGCTGCCGCCCAGAAACCACAACGCCGGTGCCCTGACAGGACCATAACAGTGACAGCGTCGCTGCGATTGGCTCTTTGTAATGTGCTCGCCCATTGGCTCCCGGAGGAAGGTTCTGATTGGCTCTCCCTGTTGTTGATTCCGGAAGTTTACCCAGGACAGGAAGTTCACTTGTAATTCGTGGAAAGCTCGAGCTTCCCGCTGGTTTTTGTTTCCGTTAAGTCTATTATCTTCTGGCTTTTCTTTATTTCCTCTGCTTTTGTTAACTGGGCGGGTTAAAGAATTTTAGAACCGGGAATGTTTTTAGAGGTCAGCATTGGTCCGCACCGGTCCAAGATCCCAAGATTCCGTTTACCTTAGTCATTAATTAATTGTGTAGTATCTTGGCTTAAATTATATATCATCTCTGAGACTCAGTTTCCTCATCTGGGAAATGAAGGGGGCTGGATTGGACTAATAAAAAAGAAGATAAACTGTAAATTGCCACCCAAAGACTAGGGCTGTAGTCAAGCCACATTCCTTTATGAGGGAGGTAATTGAGGCCAGAAAAGGTGAAGAAGGAACAGAAGTACCTAAATCTTCTGAATTCTAGTCCAATGCCCTTTTCTTTCTTTCTTTCTTTTTATAAACTTATTTATTTATTTATTTTTGTCTGTGTTTGGTCTTCGTTGCTGAGTGCGGGCTTTCTCTAGTTGCAGCGAGCCGGGACTGCTCTTCGTTGTGGTGCGGGGACTTCTCATTGGGTGGCTTCTCTTGTTGCGGAGCACGGGCTCTAGGCACGCAGCCTCAGTAGTTGCGGCACATGGGCTCAGTAGTTGTGGCTCACGGGCTTCGTTTCTCCGCGGCATGTGGGATCTTCCTGGACCAGGGTTCGAACCCGTGTCCCCTGCATTGGCAGGAGAATTCTTAACCACTGCGTCACCAGGGAAGTCCCCAATGCTGTTTTCACTACAAGGTCCTGTCTGCTGATACACTTACAAATCCATCTAATTTTTGAAGTTTTTAAATAGATATACTTAATTTTAATATCCAAGCTACATTAATGTGACTTCCAATTTGGAGAGGGAGAGTTTGAGGGTATATTATGAGGACAGCCTTGGGGAAATAAATGATAGATCAGCGGTAGAGCAATGGGAAGGCATGGCCATTAATGTGTAAAAGGGAATATTGAAAAAATTCTCACAGGAGGTAACAATTAACTTGGTACTTAAAAGATGAGTAAAAATTTTCAGCCAAAGAGGTGTGGGGGGCTGACAGCCTGGGTCATAAAATTCCAAAGATCATTTAATGGACTTGGGAAACTGGAAGTCATTTAGTTTACTTGGACCTTAGTTTACGTGGGAGAGAATGGCTACAGATGAGACTGCATGAATAGGTAAAGAAGAAATCATGAACAATCTTGCATGCTATTCGAAGGATTAAAAAATATTTTTATGGAAGTGTTGGGGGAACCATTAAAGGAATTAGAGCAAAGGAGTGACATATCAGATATTCTTGTTACAATAATTACTTAAACTGTCCACAGTAGTGGATGTTTTGGTTTGGGAAGCAGAGACTGGTATTATTTTTTTTTACATAAATTTATTTATTTTTGGCTGCGTTGGGTCTTCGTTGCTGCGTGTGGGCTTTCTCTAGTTGCGGCGAGTGGGGGCTACTCTTTGTTGCGGTGTGCAGGCTTCTCATTGGGGTGGCTTCCCTTGTTGCAGAGCACGGGCTCTAGGCGCCTGCGCTTCAGTAGCTGTGGCGCACGGGCTTAGTTGCTCTGCAGCATGTGGGATCTTCCTGGACCAGGGCTCGAACCTGCATTGGCAGGCGGATTCTTAACCACTGCGCCACCAGGGAAGTCCAAAACTGAATACAATTTAAATGTCCATGAGAATGAGTAAATAAATTTTGGGATAGCCATTTAATGAAATGATACACTGAGAATCATCTTTTAGAGTTATTTCATGATATGGGGGGAAACAATCTCAAAATTCTTTATGAAGTGAAAAAAATCTGTTTTTTCACTTTCACTTTGATCTGCTCGTGATCTCAATTTGCATATGCTCCCAATATTATATAGATACAGAAATATAAAAAATATAACTGAAAGTATAACATCTCAAAGTGTCACAAGTGATTATTATCGTGGGTGGCTTCTGTGCTTTTCTATATTAAGCTTTTCTATGTTTTCCAAATTTTCTGAAATTAATATGTATTACTTTTTTAATTAAAAATATTTTATAAAGTTAAAAGCAGTTTAATTAGTTTCAAATGGTATAGAAATATATCCCATTCAGCGCTTGCTGTATTTTCTTCATTGAGTCAAGAGGTAATTATTAATTACATACAAAAATGCTTTTGCAGAATCAGCTTTTTAAAAACTAGAAAATGGTATGTTCACTTTTCAAACATAAATAGCTTAATCCAGGACCATCCTCAATAAAATGTGGTGGATGAATTATTTTAGATACTAACCAGCAAGCCCTGATCATTTTTTCTCTCAAGACCTTTCTCAGTCAATAGTCCTGAGTCCATTGACCCAGATATCTAGAGCATCCGTGGTTGGGAGAGGGATGACCCTACTCCCTAGTTTCCGGAGGCTTTCCTGTAGTATTCAGGAAGTCTGAAATTCCCAATCTTCTGTGAGGAGATGGGAGAAGCAGAGAGACAGACAGTGTGTAAGGCAGGGGTGGAAAACATGCATTCAAAGGCTGAGATGTAAACTGCTGACTTGGAGCAAGAGGAGGAAGGAGCCATATCTTAGCAGTCTCCTGGCAGCGGGCAACCAGATGGGATCCACACTGGGAAACAGAAATTACACACCACCGAAGCCAAGTGTAACACTCAGGATGAGTATACCAGCGACAAGTTCCATCATAGGAACTGAGCTGAGGAGAGGATTCTGATCCCCCTTATTGCTGTTAGAGGCAGAACTTAGACTACATCCTAGGAAGGAGAGAGGGAAAAGAAAAAGTCAACAGGAGTTTTAAGTTGGAATATGACTAAACTATAGATCTGGATAGACTGAGGGCTCACTGAACTGGAGAAACTGACCTCAAAATGAGTAGATTAGAATTCTCCCATCAACTTAAACGGAGGTTGTATCAGACAGCAGCTTGATTTATAGAGAAATAAAGTTTGCATCTTTTCACACCTGAGTTTATAACTGTGAAATTCATACACGAAATCAAAGGCAGTAGAATCATCATAGACTCATTCCAAAATATTTCCATTGTAAAAATGGACTGATTGGTTTGTGCTTTACCTAAAGGAATTATTATATGACTAATGGTGGAATATTAGTTAAACCTTGGCCTAACTGTCTTCTGTATACTCTTGCTTAAATTTTTAAATCACCTGTGGTGGAGAAGTAATCACAAATTTTTTATAGGACACTAATCAAATTTACTTACCCAGATTCCTACTTGTCAGCCCCTTACCACTCTTATTCAGAGAATCTTAAATTTGATAGAGATCAGAACTAATTCAACTTCCCACATAAAGCAAATACTAACCTCCTAAAGAATTCATGCCAATTAGCTGCTAAGACAATAGTCAATGTGAAAAGGTACAACAGAGCCCATTTCAGTGGGTTTAAGCAGAAAAGAACTTTATCGAGGATGTCAGGTAACTCACAGAATCTTCAGGAGGGTCCAGAGAACCAGGATTGGGAGGCTGTGCAAGCAAGAGCAGATATTTCAGGGCTGGATCGCTCACTTGGCAACCCTACTGTCTCTGCCATTGGACACAGGCTCTGCAGGACACCAGAGCTGGAGCAACTGTGCTACCGCTTCCACAAGCTGGATATCTCTTCGCTATTTCACCAGGATGGCTTTCACATTGGCACCATGTTGGCTCCAAGTGCAGTCTCATATTGGTTTCCAATTGGCCGAACCCTGGGGGTAAGTACGCACTAACTTCAAGGGACGCTGTGAAAAAGGGTTTTTGGCTTTTGCTTTGGGAATGTGGGTTTCATAATTTGGGAAATTCCCCAATTATTGGAAGGGTGTTTTAAAATTCAAGGAGAGCAAAAAGCATGACCAGTTACCCTAAAGCAGTGCATTTTATCTTTGGGAGTCTTTGGCATTTTGAATGAAATATTGATTCCTTGTAAATAACATTTATTTGTCATAAGCATCTGAAACCTGCTCCTTCTTCCCTATGCCACGCCCCTGCAGACATCTGAACACAGCTATCAAAACTCCTTAAAGTTTTTTTCTTCTTGACAAATATCTCCAGCTATTTCAAATGTTAATTTTAGGATAGGATTTCAGGCACCTTGAAAATCAACAATCTGTCCTCCCACATTCAGTTTCTCTTACTAAAGCCTCTCTTATATTAGTGTATCTGAATTATTAGACAGGCCAATTGTAAGGAGTGAGGATGGGGAATTATATAGAGTTTTTAAAAATATATTTTATTTTTTAACCTCAAGAAGGTTTGGCCCTCCTTTATTAAGGCATACTAGGAAGTTGCCAAAAATGAATTGGCCCAATAGCTTCCCCTGCCACTGACTTTTTGGGCAGAAGACTAGCAAAATTCTAGAACAATTATTAGAGTTAGGAGTTACAGGCCCCCAGGGAGAAAAGTATTGTGACTTTTCCCCTCCCTCCCCATTAAATTGAGAGTGAAAAGCATGAGTATCTATAAATGTTTAAAGTCACCAAATAGCACTCAGGTGGTACTTTCAGATACAGTAGCTCAGATGATGTTCAAACAATCCTGGAGCAAGCTGGGGATTGTTTTACTGCTAATAGGCTTAAGCCACCACTTTACTGCTAAGAAGCTTAAGTGACTTGTTTTAGAAACAAGATGAAACCCACACTTGAAACCCACACTTGAACTCAGGTCTTTTGGCTCCAGAGCCCTAGGCATTTCCACTTTGCCACACTCCCAGGAGAGTAAAGGGTGGGAAGAGACTAGGAGGAAAAGCAAAAGGCAAGGGACATAGCTCTTGGAACTTCTTCAAGATGCCAAGATTTCTAGTACGTTATCCATTCTAAATTCATTGAAAACAACTGACTGCAAATCCATTTGCAAAGGAAAGTGATGGGGCCACATGGAGGATGTGCATGAATGAATGTGGATATAATTTTGCTCCTTTTACCATGATATTCTACAGCATTAGTCTCCTGTGGCTGCTGTAACAAAATACCATACACTGGATGGCTTAAAACAACAGAAATTTATTCTCTCACACTCTGGAGGCCAGATGTCCAAAATCAGCATCACTGGGCTGAAATCAAGTTGTAAGCAGGACCATGCTCCCTCTGGAGGCTCAAGAGGAGAATCCATCCTTTGCCTCTTCTAGCTTCAGGTGGCTGCCCCTGTTCCTTGACTCACAGCCACTCCAATCTCTGCCTCCATGGTCACATTGTCTTCTCCTTTTCTATCTCTTTCAAATCTCCTTCTGCCTCTCTTTTATGTGGACACTTTTGACTGCATTTAGTGCTTACCCAGATAATCCAGGATTATCTCCCCATCTCAAGACCCTTAGTTTAATCACGTCTATAAAGATACAACATTTACAGGTTCCAGGGATTAAGACTTGATATATTTGGGTGGAAACTACAACCACATTTCTACACTTCCCCTTTCTATCCTGTTTTACATCATTTGTTACTACAAAAGTAATAGGTGTTCGTTATAGAAAATCAGAATATATGGATAAACAAAAGAAAAAAATTTGAAATTACTCCCCAAAGATAAGTAGTATTTATATTGTTGGTGCCTATCTTTACAGTTTTTTCTCTGTGAACACACATTTACATATAGGTTTCACTAAAATTTCAGAAATCCAGCTGATGGCACAGCCCTTGATCTCACTTCAGAGACGCCCACCTCACAAGTTGGGAAACACTGTTGTTACTCCCTTAGAAAACCCAGAATGTAGAAATTTATTTAGGGTAAAACTTAGGTATCCCTCTATGTCAGGTAAGTTAATGTCGGAATGCTCTTTTTGAAATAAGAAGTTTTGTAACATAAAAATTTCGTGATTGTGCAAAGATGGGGAAAATGTATGCAAGAATGTCATTCTCAAGAGAAGTCCTGGGAGATTTCTCCATTCTGGGAGCCGAGTGTGAACTGGCTTCCTGGAGTTTGTGACCACAAGCTCTGAATGTGTGTGTGCATGTGGGAGCCTGTGGCTCTTCATAGTTGGAGGATGCCCTGAGCACTATCAGTTGGGTGGGCTGATAGTGGTGGTCCATTTGTTCTGTGCTCACCTTGCCGAGGACCCTGGTGACTAAGAGTATGCATTTGCTAGAAGTCTCCTGGGACCCGAGGTACAGATGATAAGCATGACTTTGGCTGCTTTGCAATAAACTTTAACCAAACCAGCTTATTTCATTTCTTTCTCTTTCTCTCTCAGTTAATGACAAAAATTAACGCACACTAAGTGTTCAAAACACTTTGTTTTCATTTTAAGCTATAGAATAACAAACTAACAGCAGTAGGATTCATATGTTGTGAATAAACAGGGAACAAATGAGTAATTCCTTTCTTGTTGTGAATTTCCAGCTTTTGCATCTTTAAGCTCGTTTCACTTCTTTCCCCAGCTACTTGTACTTACACTCATCTTCCCTTTTTGATCCCCTTTGAACAGTTTGAACTGTGTCCAAACCATTCTTACTATGCTTTGAAAAAAAAAAAAGAAAAGAAGAACTTGTCAGTCTTTGCCATTTTCTTACAATCTGCCACAGAATGAGACTTCAGATCTACAGGAACACCAGGCTTTGCTGTGAAACAAAAAGCAAATGAAAAGAAACTTTATTTTAAAAGTGTCTTTTGATCCACCAAGAAGAGGGCAACTGGATTGTTCATCCAGGTACAGTGGGGAGAGAGAATGGGGTTTTAAGTGGGTTTTGGAACCTAATGTTGAAATTTGGATTTACATTCATTTAAAGTTTGTGTCTGGTGGGTATGAAAGCCTTAACACTGAAGAATGCAGTTTTGCTTGGCTGGCTGGACTTGCCTGCAGGGAGACTTTTAGGGGTGGTGAGTCTGGTCTGCTGGAGTTTCATGGGGTTCTTCAGAATTGATGTTTAAATGCATGTTAAGTCAGAGGGATGCATTTGTGTTTACTGTGAGGGAAAGGACTTTGAAAATACTTTTTGGCTTTACAGAAATGAAACCTACTGTTGTTAGTGAGACTGCTATTAGAGTTGCAGGAGGTCAGAGCTGAAGAGCCCTAGGGGCACTGCTCAGTCCATGCACTCCCCTGAATTACAAGAAACCTGATATCTGGACAGAGCAGTGAAGGGAACCGCTGCTTACAGGACACCTATTATTGATAGGGTCTTTACAGACTTTATCTCAGTTAATCCTTACAACCCTGGAGGAGAGAGGTGGAAAATGTAGAGAGAAGTGACTTACTATAGGTCACGCAGCTAATTGTCTACAGAATTAGGATAGAACCTCGTCTCCTGTCACTGTTCTCTTAACAGTTCAGCGCCCTTCTATAATACTAATTGTGTTAGTCTGCTCGGGCTGCCATAACAAAATACCACAGACCGGTTGGCTTAAACAACAGAAAGTTATTTCCTCGCAGTTCTGGAGGCCAGAAGTCCAAGGTCAGAGTGTTGGCAGGTTTGGCTTCTCCTGAGGCCGCTCTCCTTAGCTTGAAGACGGCCGCCTGCCCACTGTGTCCTCCCATGATCTCTCCTCAGGGTGTGCATCTCTGCGGTCTCTCTCCGTGTGTCCAAATCTACTGTTCTTATAAGGACACCAAGCAGATTGGATTAGGGCCCATCCTAAAGGCCTCATTTAACTTAATTACATCTTTAAAGGCCCCCATCTTTAGGTACAGTCACATTCTGAGCTATTGGGGGTTAGGGCTTCAATATATGGACTTCGGGGGGAACACAATTCAGCCAATAACATTAACAGTAACAATAATATGTGAGATTGCTGGAGTCTATTGGAGATCTAAGAGCATTCTAGACTAGAGCCTTTTTACTAGAAAGGGAGACAGATAACGCCCACTGACCATCGCTGTCCCAACTGCTCTCCTGTTTAATCTTCATAACAGTCCTAGGAGGTGGATATTATCCATGTCAGTGTTTCAGATAAAGAAATCAAGACTCAGATAGGTAAAGGTACCCATCTAATAAGCTGCACAGTGAGGATTTGAATTCAGGACTGCAATGCCAAAGCTCACACACATTTTCCACTTCTGTGTGCTGCCTCTCTGCTCCCATTATATATAACTTTTCTCTCATTTCATCCATAAGTTGTAGGAATGGCTCCATAGACATGGGTTTATGGGTCCTGAGTAAATTCAGTTCTCTAAGGAGCTCATGTAACCATTTTGAAGAAAATATCCATTTTTAGAATTAGTTCTAAATATTATTTCCCAAAACACAAATATAGGAAAAGGACTTCTTCCATGTAATTCAGTTATTCTCTGGACATCTTGCTTAAGGGTGGGACCTGGGGGGTGTTCAGAGCAATAGCCAGGGTCCAGGGGAGCAAACTGGTCAGAGCCTTATTCTTTATGCCAGTGGGTAACAATAGGTGACCCGAGCTTCAGACTACAGGCAGATTTTCTTCTTGAGAGCAACAAATAACTAGTTGACTATCTCTGAGTAGGTTTCCTGATCTAGTCACAGACTTCTCTGTGGGTAGGAAGACTATTCAGTATCCAAACTGAATATGAATTTTTAGCATCTTCAGAATCAGCTGAGATTGCTGCCTGATGGTCCATGTAAAGTTTTAATCATTTTAGTGGGCGAAGTGACTGGATGGCTAACTCTGGGACTAGTTTATTCTCTTTACATGTGAATATAAAAAGCTTCTTGGCCCCTTCCTCTATCTTCTTCCTCTTTTTTCTGTTCTCACTTAAACTCTAACCTAGTCAGTGGAGGACTGATTCCTCCCAGACCCACCCTTTTTTCTGGGAGGTGTCTAGGAAGGGAGGGAAGAAACTGTAGTAGCTGCTATCCTTTCTGTGTGCCGGTCACTATCCCTTGATTGAGGACTCCCAGGCTGTCAGGGCTAGAGCTGGAATTTGAACTCAGTCCTGGAGTGAAAATAGGCCCTTGCTCACACTCACGAGTTGTCTCAATCCGTGTTTTCAGGTTCTTTCCCCCATGGCTCCTTTCCTATGCTGCTTCCTCTGCCAAGAAATAGCCTTTCCCCTTTACTGCCTGGTGAACTTTGGTTTCCTTTAAGAACAATTCAAAAGTCACCTCTTACAGGCAGAATTAAATCCCTCCATGGGATTCCCCCTACAACACTGAACTTCAAACTTTTACTGACTTCAACTCACAATAAGAAGTAAGACATCACTACCCAGTGCCAGGATATACAAGTAACTGAAATGAAACTTTCCTGAAAAAATACAGTACATTCTGATAGTTTTAATTCTATTTCATTTTTTAAATTATTCTAATTGTAACACACTTCAATTGATATCATGACCTGCTAATGAGTTCACTAGTTTGAAAAACTGCCCTCAAAGAAACTCTTTCTTCCTTTGACAGCTTTTCTTGCTTCTCTCATCTCTGAAAGCCTCAGATCCTCTGGCTCCTCACATAGAGACAATGGGGCCCAGTTCTTTGGTGCCCCATCCATTAGCCATCTAAGTTCCATTTTAATCTCATTTATTTGTCCAGTGATGAAAAGTTTGGCCCTAAGAGCATGACTATTTGTATCTCAGCTGGGTGTACCTAGCATATTTGACATTTAAACAAATCATTTTGTACACCTGCCTCCTTCATATAAACTAATTTTCAATAATAGTCACACAACAAGATTAATGATAGTAATGGCAAAAAAGGAAACTCAGACAGTGACAATTAATTTAATGTGGTAAAACACATATAACATGAAATTTACCATCTTAACCTTTTTTTAAAAATTAGACATTGGATTTTATTTTACTTATTTGTTTATTTTTTTGGCTCTGCCACACGGCTTGCAGGATCTTAGTTCCCTAAACCCATGCCCTCTGCTGTGGAAGCGTGGAGTCTTAACCACTGGACCACCAGGAAACTCCCCCATCTTAATCATTTTTAAGTGTACAGTTCAGTAGCGGTTATGTATATTCAAACTGTTGTACAATCTCCAGAACTTTTGTGTATTGCAAAATTGAAACTGTATCTGTTAAGCAACAATTCCCCATTTTTCCCTCCCCACAGCCCCTGGCAACTACCATTCTACTTTCTGTTTCTATGAATTTGGCTACTCTAGATATTTCATAAAAGTTAAAGCATACAGTTTTCAACTTTTTATGACTAGTTTATTTCACTTAGCATCATGTCCTCAAGTTTCATTCATACTGCCGCTTGTGACAGGATTGCCTTCCTTTCCTTGCAACAGGATAATCTTTAGGTCCATCCATGTTGCTGCAAATGGCATTATTTCATTCTTTTTTATGTCTGAGTAATATTCCATTTTATATATATGTACCACGTCTTCTTTATCCATTCATCTGTCAATGGACGTTTAGTTCACTTCCATGTCTTGGCTATTGTAAATAGTGCTGCTATGAACACTGGGGTGCATGTATCTCTTCAAATTAGCGTCTTCTCTGGATATATGCTCAGGAGTGGGATTGCTGGAGGATTTCCTTCCTTTTTAAGGCTCAGTAATATTCCATTTTGTGTTTATACCACATTTTGTTTATCCATCCATCCATCAATTAACACATGGGTTGCTTCTGTCTCTTGGCTATCATAATATAATATTGCTATGAATATGAGTGTACAACTTACAATGAGACCTTGCTTTCATGTTTTTTGGATATATACCCAGTGGAATTGCTGGATCATATAGTGATTCTATTTTTAATTTTCTGAAGAACCACCATACTGTTTTCCATAACAGCTGCACCATTTTACGTTCCTACCAAAGTGCACAAGGGTTCCAATTTCTCCATATCCTTACCAACACTTGTTATTTTCTGTTTTTGTTTTCGTTTTTAACAGTAGCCGTTCTAATAGGTTCAAGTGATATCTCATTGTGGTTTCGATTTGCATTTCCCTAGTGATTAGTGATGTTGAGCATCTTTTCATATGCTTTTTGGCCATTTGTATATCTTCTTTGGAGAAATGTCTA
The DNA here is from genome assembly GCF_005190385.1 of Monodon monoceros. Classification (NCBI taxonomy): domain Eukaryota; kingdom Metazoa; phylum Chordata; class Mammalia; order Artiodactyla; family Monodontidae; genus Monodon; species Monodon monoceros. The sequence goes on from NW_021703775.1 coordinate 62,961,494, forward strand.
TTCAAGTTCTTTGCCCATTTTTTAATCCTGTTGTTGTTTTAGTAGTGACAATTTTCTTTTATTGAATTTTGTGTATGTAATCATGGCAGTAAAAACATACAAACATACAAACTAGAGTAAATATTGAGGTACAAAAAAAGGAAAAACCTATATCGACATATCAGTCCAGGATAGTAATGAATAATAAAATCCCTTCTCAAGCCTTACCTTCTGTACCTTTGTCAATGACTTTAGCAAATTGATCATTTTGTGTATTTGTGTTCAATGGAGTCTTGCCAGAATTGTTAATATATCTTTGATCATAGTTAAATGAAGAACACTTCTTAAAAATTTTAATTTCAAAAAGTTTTTTTCACTTTTTTTTCACTTAGGTTGAATGGAATATTATTCAGCCATAAAAAGAAACGAAATTGAGTTATTTGTAGTGAGGTGGATGGACCTAGAGTCTGTCATACAGAGTGAAGTAAGTCAGAAAGAGAAAAACAAATACCTTATGCTAACACATATATATGGAATCTAAGAAAAAAAAAAGGTCATGAAGAACCTAGGGGTAAGACGGGAATAAAGACACAGACCTACTAGAGAATGGACTTGAGGATATGGGGAGGGGGGAAGGGTAAGCTGTGACAAAGTGAGAGTGGCATGGACATATATATACACTACCAAACGTAAAATAGATAACTAGTGGGAAGCAACCGCATAGCACAGGGAGATCAGCTAGGTGGTTTGTGACCACCTGGATAGGTGGGATAGGGAGGGTGGGAGGGAGGGAGATGCAAGAGGGAAGAGATATGGGAACATATGTATAACTGATTCACTTTGTTATAAAGCAGAAACTAACACACCATTGTAAAGCAATTACACTCCAATAAAGATGTTAAAAAAAGTTTTTTTCACATGAAGCAACAGAAAAAAAGACTTATTGAAAGCCTTAAACATGATGGTAGGTTTAGCAGAAATTCATAAATATTCTATTTCACATTATGTTCCAGAACTTGAAATAGTGTCCATGCTCTTGTTTCTTTGGTATTGATTGTAATGGCTCTTAAAAGTCTCTGTAGTAAAATAAATAAGTAAAATATTCCTCCTCCTAGAGGAGGCTGGAGCTGGGTATTTCCCTTCCCCCAGGTCAGCTAACCTCTGTTAATATCTCAGTAGGTGAGGCTCTGGTAAAATAATTGATGTTGAGGGCAGGATTTTTTAGGAAGAATAGAATGCTCTGGGCATAATTCAAAATGGCTACTTTTCCCCTCCCTTTACTGGAAGCAAGAGATTTTTCTCTGATCTACACTATGAGAACCTGGTAGGACTCCTGGAGGTAAAACTCACAAAAGCATGGGGACTTTGCTAAACTGGATGCTCTTGGAGTTTTTAACTCACAGACTTGTCCACACTGATCCTCTAGAAATTCATCAATTACAGTTTAGGGTTTCCTACCTGGTTATGAGATCCTCTGAGGTTTCTGCTCATGAGTGTCTGCTCCTCCTGGGTTTCTGCTCCAGTAAGTTTGCAATTCTGTGTCTGCCTGACTGCATCTTCAATTTTGCAGTAGCAGTTTGCCCTGTGACCTCAATTCTCTGATAGATCTAAGAAGACTTGTTCATGTTCAGTTTATTCAGCTTTTAACTTGACATTAGGATGGAGTAATGACTTCCTTACGTGCCCGGCCAGAAAGCAGAAGTCAAAAAATCTTCTTTTAAAAACAGAAATTAATAAACTAATTTTAAAATTTATATGTAAATGTCCATCGACAGAGGAATGGATAAAGATGTGGTACTTATATACAATGGAATATTACCCTACCATAAAAAAGAATGAAATAATGCCATTTACAGCAACATGGATGGATCTAGAGATTATCATAGTAAATGAAGTAAGTCAGACAGAGAAAGACAAACATCGTATGATATCACTCATATATGGAATCTAATTTTTTTATTGGAGTATAATTGCTTTACAGTGTTGTGTTAGTTTCTGCTGTACAGTGAAGTGAATCAGCTATACGTATACCTATATCCCCTCCCTCGTGGACCTCCCTCCCCACCCCCATCCCACCCATCTAGGAAGTCACAGAGCACCGAGTTGAGCTTCCTGTGCTTTATAGAATGTTCCTGCTAGCTATCTATTTTACACATGGTAGTGTATATATGTCAATCCTAATCTCCCAATTCGTCCCACGCTCCCCTTTCCCTGCCGTGTCCACATGTCCGTTCTCTAATTTTTAAAAAAAGATACAGATGAACTTATTTACAAAACAGAAACTGACTTACAGGTATCAGAAACAAACTTATGGTTACCAAAGGGGAAACGTTGTAGGGGAAGGATAAACCAGGAGCATGGGATGTACACACACACACTACTATATATAAGAAGATAACCAACAAGGACCCACTGTATAGCAGCACAGGGAGCTCTACTTAGTATTCTGTGATAAGCTATAAGAGAAAAGAATCTAAAAAAGAATGAACATATGTACATGTATAACTAAATCACTTAGCTGTACACCTGAAACTAACACAACATTGTAAATCAACTATACTCCAATAAAATTAAAATATTTAAAAAATAAATAAAATGTGATTCCAGAGGACAGGCAGCAGTCCCAGTGTTCTGCGTCTTGCACAGCCCTACTGCCCTGAGAAGCAGAAATTATATAACGTGTTTTCAATTGTGCAGACTGGGGAGGATTCACATGTTCCGTCTGGTGAACTTCCAGGAAATAATTTTAAATGTTTATCTAAAGTTAATTCAAACTTTCTTGATCTAGAAGTTAGACAGGAAACCTAGCAGAGAATTGAAACACACCAGGCTCTGAGGAGAGAGAACTCTAAATGTAGGCAGAAGGGTTGAACTGTGACACTCCGTGGCATTCATACCTCAGAAAGCAGGAGGTTCGATTCTAGGGCTTCTGTGATTTAGAAGCTGCATCAATATTAATGTTTGCCACCACTTCCTGTTGCTCATTGTCCTGGTTGCTTTTGCTGTATAATAAACTGCCCTAATACGTCATGCTAAAAAATAAATAAAATTAAATAAAGGGAATTTCCTGGTGGTCCAGTGGTTAGAACTCTGTGCTTTCACTGCTGAGGGCCTGGGTTCAATCCCTGGTCAGGGAACTGAAATCCCACAAGCTGTGTGGTGTGGCCAAAAATAAATAAAATTAAATTAAGTTAAATAAAAATAAAATAAAATTTATATGGGAATGCAAACAATTCTCAAAAAGAACAAAACTGAAGGATTTACACTGCCCGATTTCAAGGCTTATTATAAGGTAATCAAGACAGTGTGATATTGGCATAAGGACAGGCATAAATCAGTGGAACAGAACAGAGTCCAGAAATATGTTCACAAGTTCAGTGGGTAAAAGATATTCTTTTCAACCAATCATGATGGAAAAACTGTACATCCCTATGGAAAAAAAGTGAACCTCAACTCCTTATCTCACATCATAAACAAAAAATTATCTCAAAATGGATCAATGACCTAAATGTAAAAGCTAAAATTATAAAACCTCTAAAAGAAAACTTAGGTGAAAATCTTTGTGGCTCAGGGTAACAGTGATTTTGTCAAGAGGACACAAATAGCATGAACAAATAGCATGAATCAAATAGCATAAAGAAGAAAAAATTAATAAGTTGAGCTTCATAAAAATAAAAATGTTTTGCTTTTCAAAATACGCAAAGAACAAAAGGCAAACCATTGTATTAATCATGTTTTTTATTTTCTATATTTTATGATGCTTTGATATCTTGGGGGCTTTGCTGGCCAAAAGAGGCTGCCCATACCAGGGCTAGCTAATTCCTAGGGATAGCAAAAAACTTGCCTGTGAGTGTGCCTTTCATATGCAAACAAATGTATGCAAAGACCGTATCTTCAACCACCAACTTTATCAAACTCTCACACATCAAGCCAATATTTCCCCTGCCCTAAGTCACTCCCAGGCCACCCTTATAGTCCAGAGTCTACTGAAATTATTCAAACTATCCAATCCTAAACTTGCTGAACTTGCCTACCCTGCATCACCTGTTTCTTCCTGTGAAAACTGTTATAGAGGCTCTGGGCTAAGCTTTCTCCTTAGCTCCTTCTGCCTCCTGATCAACTCTGGTACTTCCCCATGAGGCCCCATGTGGTCCTGTGTGGCACAGCAGGCCCTCCTTCTCTTGCGAATCGTAAGTAATAAAACATTTTTCATTGGCATTGACGTCTTCATTTTGTCACTCAGCTATCTCTGTAAATTAAATCCTAGGCACAATCAAAACAACCACAGATGAGTAAAAAATATTTATAATACATGTATTTGACAAAAAAGTTGTATTCAGAATCTATGAAGAACTCTTGAAAGTCAATAATAAAAAGACAACCCAATTTGTAAAATGGGCAAAAGATTTGTACAGATACTTCACAAAAAGTTTATGAATGAACAATAAAGTACATGAAAAGATGCTCAACATCATTAGTCATCAAGAAATGAAAATTAGTATTACAAAATGAGATAACACTACCCATTCATTAGAATGGCTAAAATTAAAAAGACGGATAATGCCAAGTGCTGCTGAGGATTTGGAACCACTGGAACTGTTGATTTTATCTGCTGGTAAGCATGTAAAATGGTATGACCACTTTAAAAAAGTTTGGCACCGTCTATAAAATTAACATACACTCACCATATGACCTAGAAATTCCACTTCTAGATTCTCACCCAATAGAAATGAAAACGTATGTCCACAAAGGAATGTTGATAGAAGCTTCATTCATGATAGCCAAAAACTGGACACAAACCAAATGTCCATCAACAGAATTAATAGGTAAATTGATCTGTTCCTACAGTGGAATACTGCTTAGCCATTAAAAGCGACTGAACTACCAATTCCTGCAAACAGCAAGGAGAATCTCAACAGCATGATACTAAGTGAAAGGAGCCAGACACAAGAGTACCCCCTACATTTGTCCATTTACATGAATTTCTAGAACAGGCAAAAGTAATTTATAGTTAAATAAATCCGATCAGTGGTTGCTTTGATGGAGGCTAGGAGGAGTGAATTATAAAGGGGCACAAGGGAACTTTCTGCAGTGATGGGAATATTCTAAATCTTGACTTGGGTATTACTGACTTGGGTGTGTACATTTGTCAAAGCTCCTTGTATTTTATTGCATGTAAATTTTACGTCAATGAAATTGATTTTTAAAATGAGGCAGTTTACTACTTAACTGATATAGAAATGTCTCAAAAATATACTAAATGAAAAAAAAACATGTCAAACATTATGTATAGTGCGTCCTTTTTGGTGTGGGGAAAAAAAAATACAAAAGTGACAATGCTTGCTGTCTTGATTGTTTCTGTTTTGTTAGTTTTACAGAATGAGTAGCCGTTTTACAGAAAGAAGAGGACAGTATTGGAGTCATCTTTGACTTCTCCATTTGGAACTAATATTGTCTATTGAGATATAGAAAGCTGGAAAGCTTTTATTCAGAACAAGTAAGTATACTAGAAATCAAATCTGCGTGATTGTAGAGTGTGTTTCCAAATACGGGTGATATTGAGCAGAAAATCAATTCATGCCTTTCTCTGATCAGTTATATTGATATATGGAGTGCCCATCAAATATTTTTCTGTGGTTCTGAGAATTCAGTTATAAACATGGTGGCCCGTGTTAAATGGCAGAACCACAGATAAGCTAGGACTTTCAAAGAGAGTGATTGTTTTAAAATATTGGTCCCCTGACATCATGGGAGGCTAGATCCTGGGTTTGAAAGATGGCTTCTGGGAATTTCCTGTTTCCTGGTACATTGCCACACACTTTGAAAGGTTTTGCTATTAGTACTCAGTTCTAAATAATTTGGGACTTATGTGAGATAAAACACATACATTGTCCTAAAACCTCAGGAAAATCTGAAATAATATACAAATTTGGGGGATATTGATTTGCTTAAGGAACATTAAATAAAAGGTACCATGTTCAAGGTCTGGGTTGCATGTTTAACTCTTGCAAGAATGTGATCCTAGATGACTAAGAATATAAGCCCAAACTATCCAATAGGTTTTTTGTTTGTTTGTTTTTGTTTTTTACTATTCCAAACACTTTATTTTTAAAAAAATTTTATTGGAGTGTAACTGATTTGCAATGTCGTGTTGGTTTCTGCTGTACGGCAAGGTAAATCAGTTATATGTATACATATATCACCCCAATGTTCACTGCAGCACTATCCAATGGTTCTAATGGTAAATGCTTTCTCACAACTTTTTCATCATGGTGAGGTTTTTCATTTTAATCTGTACCAAATTCATTTATTCAACAAATGTTAATTAATTAACCACAGTTCTAGGCCCTGGGGGTATAATATCAAAACAAAGCATGCTTTTTGTTCTCACAGTGCTTACAATATGGTGTATATTTGCGAGTGTAATTCAGGAATGGAGGGTACAGGGAGAAGGTGGAATAAGGGTAAAATAGACAATAAACAATATTTATGTGAAAAATGATAACACAAATAAAATATAAATAATTGGTAGGTGCAAAATAACATCTCATTATGTTAACTGTGTTTTTATTTCTGTGGGTGTTTCCAGAACACATCTCCTATTTGTAACAGTAATTGAATAAAGACGCTATTCTTTCTGATCTCTTTGTCAGTCCTGAAGATGCACTCAGGAAGAATATTACATGATCTATCTTTTTATCAAGTCAGCAATTCAAATCTGAGTCCCTTCGGAAGAAGGAAAGTTCAGCTCTGTTCCACTAGAAATTATCTCCTGTTGGAATTTTCTTATATGCTGAGAATATTGTAATACATTAAGATTCTATTCAAGAATCAAAAGTACATTTATATTTCCTATTATTACGTGAAAGCATTTTTCTCCTTAGTGCAATCTGTCGCCCCTAATTTCTTCAATGATATGTCTAATTTTTTGCCTATTGAACATGAATGTTCTTTTATACAAGCTTGCTTTTCATTAAACTCTCTGGTTTTTATGGTTGAAAAGGAAAAAATATTGGTCTCTTGCCATCACCTACTCGGGCTTACCCTCCTAGTCAGACAGCAGAGAGATCTGTCAAGATCATTGTGAAGAAACACGTAGTAGATCTAAGTGGCGACCAAAATGTAACTCTTTCCGCTTTGATGACTGGGTGTAGACTATGCTATCCAATGTAGTTACTAGTAAGTAGCTATATGTGTCTATTTAATGCAAATTTAAATAAACAAAGACTAAATAAAATGTAAAATTCAGTCGCACAGTCACGCTAGCCACATTTCAAGTGCTCAATAGCCACATGTGACTAATGGCTCCACTACTGGACAGAGCAAATATAGAACATGTTTATCATCTCAGAAAATTCTACTGTACAGCACTAGTCTAAACAGAGATATTCTGCTAAGAATGAATACTGGATGAATGAATAAGCAGCATGGTTTTCACTTAACTACTTGATAAGAGAGGAGTATGGTAGTCCACACTCAGGGAGATACCATGGCTAGTAGTAAGAACATCTTACAGTTACATAGCAGCACACTTTTCAAATTTTAAAATATTTTTATGTCTGTGCCTTATGTGACTTTATTCAGTCTTTTTCATGAGCCTTTTAAAGAAATAAAGTATCAATATCTTAATTTTACAGCTGAAGAAATGTCACCTCCAAAAGGCTAGTCCTGTGATCTTGCGGTGGTCTCTAGGCCTTTCTAAGTGGCTAGAATCAGACTTAGAGGTTGTCTCCATAGGGAGGATGTAGAAGCCAAGAAAACAGATGAGACCCCAGAGGGCGAGAGAGAGACTCGCTGACCGGCCATGGAGACAGGGATGTGGTAACGTTCCAGCTGAGGTTAGCAGTAGAGATCTGCATGGGACAGAGAGAAAGGGGACCTGGGGTACGATCCTGGGGGTCTGAGTGCCTGATGGTGTAATTCAGACCAGAGATGCCTCAGGGTCTTCGGGAGGAGATATCCACTTGGATGAGTCAAGAAAGATTTGAAAACCAGGAGCAGCCTAGCCCAAGAGGAAAAGTAGTGCAGACAGTGTCTGAGAGTACAATACCAGGGAGGCACTTCTCCGAGCTGGCATGGACTGCCTGGGAGAGTTAGATCTTGGCAAGGCAGACACAGAAACGAGACAGCTTCTTCAGGGAACCTCACTGTGAGAGGTGAGAGAGCTTAAACTGAATACAGAAGACTATTTTGCAGTGATACTCTTCAGAAAATACCAAATTCTACGGGAGATAAAATGTGCTACTCCTTTGAGTGTTGACAGCAGAAAAATGGCTAAAAATAGTAGCTAACATTTATTGAGCTATTACTTTGTATGAAATACTATACATGAGTTCTCATTACAACTTCATAAGTAAAATACTGTTCTCAACTCCATTGTACAGACAAGGAACCAGTGGTGTACTACAGCTGGTTCTTACTGTTTTGTGAGAACTCACTGTTGAATTTTTATGATTTTTGTTAGCCAGCTGACATACATTGTTAGCTTGAATTTGGCCTCAGTGGGAATATTTATAACATGCAGATTGGTATGTGTTATGAATTCAGGCCTTTACCCCCAGAGAGGCAGTGTGTTCAACATTTATCAGCACAGCATTGAAATAGGCTCAAAGAGGTTTAGCAACTTGCCAAGGTTACACAGATGGTAATGGCAGATCGTACTCCAGTCTCCCTACTTGAAAGCGCATCGTCTTACCCCTATTACCTTAGTGGGGATGCTTTTATATCAAGGACAAGATTGCTCACTTTACTTTGTTATCAAAGAAAAAACGTCTTGCTCACCAAGGACTCTGGGGTTAGGAATGAGGGTTTTTACAGAGCTTTTCTTGAGAGCCTGGAATTCAAGCATTTGGCATCTCCATAACTCAAGATAGGTCCAAAGGGAAAAAAAAAAAAAGCATGAACCTAATGCCCTGGCAACATAATGCTGATATGCACATTTTGTATAAATGAATAAATATGTATATTTCTCCCCCATCCCCTCAGTGGATTTCATAAAGGAGAACAGTCAAATTCTCATTCAAAGGATGGGAGTGACTGTTATAAAGCAAATTGTGGATGAGCTATTTGTATGGAATGTTCTGAATTACGCAGAAGTAAACATCATTTGCTGTGAGAAGGTCGAGCAGGATGCTGCAAGAGGGATCATTCACATGATTTTGAAGAAGGGTTCAGAAGCCTGTAACCTCTTCCTTAAATCCCTTGAAAAGTGGAACTATCCTCTGTTTCAGGACTTGCATGGACTTAGTAAGTATTCGTTTTCTTTTAGCTGTTCTACAAATAGAATAAATCATGAAGAAGATCCATAATCCCCATGACAGAGCCTCTGCTCTCCTCCCTCCAATGCTCTCATATCACTGGGCATTGGGCTTTGGTTATGTTGAGGAAAAGCTCAGACACTCTCAGGAAAACAAAACAAAACAAAAAACTCCCACTAGGTCACTTGATGGTGAAGCCAAATAAGTAACTCCAGGGTAAGGGAATAAATGATTTAGCACAGGCTGACTTCAGAATCAAACTGGACAGTGAAGGCACTTAAGAAGCCAATGCAGTAGTAGTTGTCAACATTCCTTAGTCTGATGAGGACCATCTGTGGACAAGTGGCCCCCAGACTACCTACTCTGTAATCCAAGCACCATGGTAAAGAGAGCCTGACTGACTAAAGAAGGATGATTCTGCTTTTCATGAAATATTAATTTAGTTTTTCTTTCTTTAAATTAGTCAATTCTTTCCTGACAGATTTTAATCAAGGTTAAGGCTTGATTGGCTGAAAGTTACCCCTGACCATCATTCTCAACCATATCCCCACTATTCTCATGCACTTTCCTTCACCCAAACTCTGGCTCCTCTCCTTTCCGATCAGCTGCTACAAAATTTGGTGGTGGAAAGGAAGAAACACAAGGCGAAAGGGCAAGTAGGGTAAAGGGTAACAGGGAAAAGCAGGAGTACATATTTGGAACGCTTTCTGCCAGCTCAGAACTGGGGAAGGAAAAGAAAGTCACCAAGGGAAGATTCTCAGCCTCACTCCTCCTTCCTCCTCCTGAACGCTAGGTTCTGGGGAGACATAGAATTGGATCCTCTTCAATTTCACCTCTTCTCTAACAGGTCTTTTTTATCGGATATCAGAAGAAGACTTAGATGGTTTGGCTCAGGATTTAAAGGACTTATATCATACCCCATCTTTTCTGAACTACTATCCACTGGGTGAAGATATTGACATTATTTTTAATTTGAAAAGCACCTTCACAGAACCGGTTCTATGGAGGAAGGACCAACACCATCACCGTCTGGAGCAGCTGACCCTGAGTGGCCTGCTGGACACTCTTCAGAGCCCCTGCATCATCGAAGGGGAACCGGGCAAAGGGAAGTCCACTCTGCTGCAGCGAATCGCCATGCTCTGGGCCTCTGGAGAGTGCCAGGCTCTGACCAAGTTCAAATTAGTTTTATTTCTCCGTCTGAGCAGGGCCCAGGGTGGACTCTTCGAAACCCTGTGTGACCAACTCTTGGATATACCTGACACAATCAGGAAGCAGACTTTCATGGCCATGCTACTGAAGCTACGGCAGAGGGTTCTTTTTCTCCTTGATGGCTACAATGAATTCAAGGCCCAGAACTGCCCAGAAATCGAAGCCCTAATAAAGGAAAACCACCGCTTCAAGAATATGGTCATCGTCACCACCACCACGGAGTGCCTGAGGTACATCAGGCAGTTTGGTGCGCTGATTGCCGAGGTGGGGGACATGACCGAGGACAGTGCCCAGGCTCTCATCCGGGAAGTGCTGATAAAGGAGCTCGCTGAAGGCTTGTTGCTCCAAATTCAGAAATCCAGGTGCTTGAGGAATCTGATGAAGACCCCTCTCTTTGTGGTCATCACTTGTGCAATCCAGATGGGGAAAAGTGAGTTCCACTCTAACACACAAACCACACTGTTCTGTGCTTTCTACGATCTGCTAGTAAATAAAAACAAGCACAAACGTAAAGGGGTGGCTCCAAGTGAGGTCACTCGGAGCCTGGACCACTGTGGAGACCTAGCTCTGGAGGGCGTGTTCTCCCACAGGTTTGATTTTGAACCGGATGACTTGTCCAGTGTGAACGAGGATGTTCTGCTGACAACGGGACTCCTCTGTAAATACACAGCTCAACGGTTCAAGCCGAAGTATAAGTTCTTTCATAAATCATTCCAGGAGTACACAGCAGGACGCAGACTCAGCAGTTTATTGACGTCTGAAGAGCCAGCAGAGGTGACCAAGGGGAACGGTCACTTGCAGAAAATGGTTTCCATTTCAGACATTACATCCAAGTACAGCAACCTGCTCCTGTATACGTGTGGGTCATCTGCCGAAGCCACCCGGACTGTTCTGAAACACCTGGCATCAGTGTATCAACATGGCAGCCTCGGTGGGCTTTTAGTCACCAAGAGGCCTCTCTGGAGGCAGGAATCTATGCAAAATGTGAAAAGCACCACTGTGCAAGAAATTCTGAAAGCCATAAACATCAACTCCTTTACAGAGTGTGGCATCAACTTATTCTGTGAGAGTATATCCACATCAAACCTGAGAGAAGAATTTGAAGCTTTCTTTCATGGTAAAAGCCTACATATCAACTCAGAGAACATCCCTGATTACTTATTTGACTTCTTTGAAAACTTGCCTAATTGTGCAAGTGCTCTGGACTTTGTTAAACTAGACCTGTACGGGGGAGCTGTGGCTTCGCAGGATAAGACCACAGAAGACGCAAGCAGGGTCCACATGCAAGAGTCCTCAGGAACCTACATTCCCAGCAGGGCTGTGTCTTTGTTCTTCAACTGGAAGCAGGAATTCAAGACATTGGAGGTTACACTCCGGGATTTCTGCAAGTTGAATAAGCAAGATATCAAATACCTAGGGAAAATATTCAGCTCTGCTGCAAGCCTCAGGTTGTACATTAAGAGGTGTGCCGGTGTGGCTGGAAGCCTCAGTTCGGTCCTCAGCACCTGTAAGAACATTCACTCCATCATAGTGGAAGCCAGTCCCCTCACCTTAGAAGACGAGCGGCATATCACATCTGTGACAAACCTGCACACCTTAAGTATTCACAACCTAGAGATTCAACAGCTACCAGGTATTGTAAACATTAGCAGTTTAAGCTATAATTAAACCTGGCTAGTTACTGTGGAAATATTAGATATTATTTGTTTTGCTTGAAATTTTCTAATAGTTTCTACTAGTGTCAGGACTTGGAAGGGAAGTGGAAGGGCTTGGGAGAGACTTCCATGTCGGGGGAAGGCTGTCAGATTGGGAGGCCCTAGGAAGGCCCAGAGCTGAAGCTCTGTAATCTGACTGAATAGCTATGTAGTATATATATGGTAAAGTATGTGTTTGTATGTTTGTCTGTGTTTGTATACAGTAGGTTAAGCTTGTCTTCTGTGAACCCTCCCTCTTGTCAGCATCTCTGTCTTAATCCAACATTCACTGCTTTCCCGCCAAGTAGCACCCCTCCTTCTTTGAAGTCTGGGAGGAAATCCAACCATAAACTAATCACCTGCAGAAGCTGGTGGCTAACTGTGTCACTAGATTCTCATCTAGGAAATTGCAGCACATCCAGCCCCAGCCCCACCCCAAGTATCATTCATTTTGAAGGAAGATTCTGGGAACAGTTTTTGTCGAACATGAAGAAATTCCAGATTTCAGACACATACATGTGGGGTCAATCTTTCTGGGTAAAGGGGAGTTTTCCCCAGATTCACAATGACACTAAAGGTGAGTGTCTCCCTTACCTGTGTAGTCCAGCCACACCTGTGTAGATCAGTCCTGTTGCCCAGAGCAGGGGCTGCTGAGTTCTGTGAAGCTATGGGCCGGCAGGAGCCTTGTTCTATGTGACTGTAATCTGATATTCATTTTCATCCACAAGTGGCTTCCCATTAGGCTCTGCCTCACTTGTCACCCTGTAGAGGACATTTTCTATCATTTTAAGAATCTAGAACCTTTTGTACAGATAAGCTTTGCAACCTCCCACTCAATGCAGGAAGGCCTTCTGTAAGATTCTGGATAGTCATTCAGACTTTATTAGACTACGTTCTGTGTTAGGAGGCTTACCATCTTCTCTTGATGGCCATTCGTTTGTGCTGATATTGCAAACCAGTCACTTACATGCTGAATTTGACCTACATATAATTAAAAATTTTCTTTTTAATGTTTGCCAATATTTTGTTCTTAATATTTTAAATTTATTTTTTGAGTAATATATTTACATGGTCCAATTTATAAAACAATCTATGATGAAAAGTCTCCTTCCGTTCTCTCTCCCCTAGCTATGACTCTTCTCCCTAAAGGAGTTGCCACCATTTTGAAATTGGGAAATATCATGTGAAAATACAGGTTTCTCATTCCTCTTGAAAATTATAGATTTGACAACTGCAGTTGGTAACAACTGGCTAGAGCTTCATGATCTGCTCCTACTGTTTGGAAAGACACATAATCTCCAGTTGGGCACAAAGCCCATCTGTTCTACTTCTTATAATAACATCATCTCCCTGGCCCTCTTTGACATTTGAGTTTGCAATCAGCACTTAATTTTTCTTATAGCTAGAATCTAGTCACTACTGAAAGACATGTCGGTTATTTCCAGTTTGGGCAATTATAGATAGAACTACTATAAACATTCTTATGAAAGTTTTTAACGTAAAAATAAGTTTTCAATTCACTTGGGTAAATATGTAGGATTAGCGTTGCTGAGCCATATGACCAGTGCTTGTTTAACTTTTTAGGAAACTTCCAAACTATTTTCCACTTTGTACATTTTACATTTTCAGTAGCAATACATGAGAATTTTAGTTGCTCTGCATTCTCACTTAATGCTAAGCATTTAGTATTATTTCTGTTTTTCTCTTTTTGTCATTTTACAATAAGAAAATAAAAACCAGACAATACCAAGTGTTGATGAGGATGTGGAGCAACTGGAACTCTGTGTATGGTGTTATATCATCAGAGTTGGCTAATAAAAGTTGAAAATTCTTCATGTGCTTGTTTGCAACTTAGTGAAATGTCTCTTCAAGTTTTTACCCATTTTTTAAAAAGTATTTATTTATATTTTTATTTTGGCTGTGCCAGGTCTTAGTTGCAGCACGTGGGATCTTCGTTGTGGCATGTGGGATCTTTAGTTGTGGCATGCAGGCTCTTAGTTGCAGCATGCAGACTTCTTAGTTGTGGCTTGTGGACTCTTAGTTGTGGCATGCATGCAGGATCTAGTTCCCTGACCAGGGATCGAACCTGGGCCCCCTGCATTGGGAGCATGGAGTCTTACCCACTGGACCACCAGGGAAGTTCCTACCCATTTTTAATTGGGTCAATTTGTTTTCTTAATGTTGAGTTTTACATGTTTTTTTAAAAATATATTCACAATACAAGTCCTTTGTGAGATAAGTGATTTGAAAATATTTTCTCCCAATCTGTAGCTAGTCTTTTCATTCTTTAACAGTGTCTTTCATAGAACAAAAGTTTTACATTTTGTTGCTGTCCATTTTTTTTCTTTATAAATCATGCTTTCGGTGTCATGTCTAAGAATTCTTTGCATAACCCCAGGTCATGATGATTTTTTTCCTATATTTTCTTTTAAACTTTTATGTTTTACATTTAGATCTATGATCCATTTTGAGTTAACATTTGTGTAAGGTGTGAAGTTTAGATCAAGGTTCATTTTTCTTCCCTATGGATATCCAGTTGTTCTGTTTATTGAAATGACTATTCTTTCATGTTTGAATAGCTTTTATATCTTTGCCCAAATTTTTTGGCTATAGTTGTATGGGTGTATTTCTGGATACTATTTTCCATTGATCTTTCATTTGTCAATACCCTTGTCTATCCCTTGCCAATACTACATTGTCTTAGTAACTTTTACTTTATAGTAAGTCATAAAATTGGGTAGTGTTATTTCTCCAACTTTCTTCTTCTTTTTCAATATAATTTTAAAATATTCTAGTTCCTTTGTCCTTCCATATAAATTTTAGAGTCACATTTTTTTTTTTTTTTTTTTTTTGGCTGCATCTCACGGCCTGTGGGATCTTAGTTCCCCAACCAGGGATTGAACCTGAGCCCTTAGCAGTGAAATCACAGAGTCCTAACCATTGGACTGCCAGGAAATTCCCAAGAATCACATTGTTTATATCGTCAAAAACTCTTCTTGGGATCTTGGTTGGAATTACATTAAATCTATAGAACAATTTAGGGAGAATTGACATTGTTATTATGTTGAATCTATGACCATGGTTTCTCTTTCCATTTGTTTAGATTTTCCTTGATTTCTTTTTTCACCATTTTGTACTTTTCATCATGTTGATTGTGTATATGTTTTTTAGATTTATACCTGTTTCATTCTTTTGGAGCTATTGTAAATGGTAATTTAAAAAAATTTGTTTACCAATTATTTATTGCTACTACAGAAATACAGTTGATTTTTGTGTGTTGATCTTGTACTCTATACCTTTGATAAACTTATTTCATGTCCCTTCCAAAAAGATTATTTTCATTTCTTCCTTTCCAATTTTGTATTCCTTTTATTTATTCATTTTTTAAAATAAATTTATTTAGTTATCTTTGGCTGCGTTGGATCTTTGTTGCTGCGCACGGGCTTTCTCTAGTTGCAGCGAGCAGGGGCTACTGTTTGTTGTGGTGTGCAGACTTCTCATTGCGATGGCTTCTCTTGTTGTGGAGCACAGGTTCTAGGTGCGCAGGCGGGCTCTAGAGTGCAGGCTCAGTAGTTGTGGTGCACAGGTTTAGTTGCTCTGCAGCATGTGGGATCTTCCCAGACCAGGGATCGAACCCATGTCCCCTGCATTGGCAGGCAGATTCTTAACCACTGCACCACCAGGGAAGTCCCTGTATTCCTTTTATTTCATTTTCTTGCCTTACTGCACTGATTATGACTTGCAGTATAGTGTTGAAAAGGAGAGGTGAAAGTGAACATCCTCCCTTGTTCCTGATCCTAGGGAGTAAGCATTCAGACTTTCACCATGAAGTGTGATGCTAACTGTAGTTTTTTTGAAGGTGCCTTTTATCAGGTTGGGGAAGTTTCCTTCTATTCCTAGGTTGCTGAGGATTTTTATCATGAATCGTTATTGGATTGTATCAACAATTTTTGCTGTATCAATTTATATGATCATGTAGTTTTTCTTCCTTAGACTGTTAATATAGTGAAGTACATGGATTGATTTCCAAATATCAAAACAGTCCTGCATTCCCTGTATGAAGCTCACTTGGTGGTAGTATAATATTCTTTTTATATATGGCTGGACTCCTTGGTAATATTTTGTTGAGGATTTCATAAGTGATATTGGTTTGAAGTTTTCTTTTGTTTTATTCCCTTAGTCTGGGTTTCAGATTGGTTAATGGTAGTGTCATAAAATGAGTTGGGAAGTGTTGTCTGTATTTCTGTTTCCTGGAAATGATTGTGTAGAATTGGTGTTATTTCTTCTTTGAAAGTTTGGTAGAATTTTCAAGTCAAATTATCTGTGCCTGCAGCTTTCTTTTTTGGAAAATTTTAAACTACAAATTCAATTTCCTTAGTTATACAGGACTATTCAGATTACTTATGTAATGTTGGGTAAATTTTACTAGTTTGTGCCTTTCAAGAAATTGTGCAATTTTGTCTATGTTGTCAAATTTATGCATGTAGATTTGTTCATATTATTCTCTATCCTTTTAACATCTGTGATTTCTGTAATGATATCTTCTCTTTCATTTCTGATATTGGTAATTTGTTATTCCTCATTTTTTCTTTGTCAGTCTTGCTAGAAATTTATCAATTTTATTGATCTTTTTAAAGATGTAACTTTTAATTTCCATTGATTTTTCCCTATTGTTTCTGTTTGTGATTTGTTATTGATTTCTGCCCTTATCTTTATTATTTTATTGCTTTGTCTTGCATTGGGTTTATTTTGCTCTTCTCTCTCTAGTTTCTGAAGTAGTAAGCTTAGGTTGTTGATTTGAAAACTTTCCTTATTTCTAATATAAGCATTCAATGCTCTAAACCTCCCTTCAAGTAACTGTTAACTGGAGATTCTGATATATTTTAATTTCTGTATTTTTCAAAATATTATCTAATTTTCCTTGAGACTTCCTGTTTGATCCATCATGCTTGTTTAGAAGTGTGTTGTTTAACATCCAACTGTTTGGAGATTTCCCAGTTATCTTTCTGTTATTGTTTTCCATTGTAATTCCATTATATTTTTAAAACATGTTTTTAGCTAAGGAAGATCTCCATCTCTCACCAAAAAAAAATATTTTCGTGTCAATTTCATGAGCATTTCTTGCCCATAGTGACAACTAAAATCTTTTGATTGGTAATAGAAATATAGTAAATGACAGCTGAACATAGTCCAATCCCTTTTCTTTGGCAGGTGGTCTGACTGACAGCTTAGGTAATTTGAAGAACCTTATGAAGCTCATACTGGATAATATTAAGATGAATGAGGAAGATGCTATAAAACTAGGTCAGATTTTTGTTTTCTCTAATATATTTACTAATACAAGTTTGATAATAAGAACAGCTAAGACGCTTTAACACTGGCTGTGTCTATACAAGGTAAGGATGCCTTTATGTACTTGGTGTCTTAATACATTTCCTTTCCTTTTTTTTTTGCAGCTGAAGGTCTGACAAATCTGAAAAAGATGTGTTTACTTCGTTTGACCCACTTGTCTGATATAGGGGAGGGAATGGATTACATAGTCAAGTCTCTGTCAGCTGAACCCTGTGACCTTAAAGAAATCCAATTAGTCTCCTGCTGCCTGTCAGGAAATGCTGTGAAAACCCTAGGTAACTGCTGCCTGCATTATGAAAATAGTGTAAGAAAACATGCGATATTTTCATACTAAGGCATGCTAAGTCTCTCAAATGGAAATTTAATTTTTAGGGAAACTGGAAAAGATAATAAAGACTTCTAGGTAATATCTAACTTGTTTTTAATGACCTTCTTCATGACTGGAATGAAAATTTATTATGGATGAATAATAGGAGAGAATTTCAGGATAATTGAAGATGTTGTCATTTTAAGAAAAGGTAAAGAGGAAGAAAATAAGAAATAGGTGCTTGAAGCTTGGCACATATTCTGTTATATAATAACTGCTTAATAAAAATTTGGATGAATGGATAAAGAAGTGATTGAGAAGCAGAGAGAGAAGGATTTCCTTAAATGTTTTCAGGCTTTCCAAAGCTTACCTATTGCCTGTTAAGAAGGAGTTAATGTGCATCAATGTGAGTTGAGTCTTTTGAGTTCTTAAAGTGTGCATATACCAAGTATGGAGAAACCTTTGCATATTTCTGGATAAACTAGATATGTTCGATTCAGATTATTTTTTAATTTAGATTTTGGTAAAAAAAGATGGTCTAGCCTTTTAAAACAGAATACACAACTGCTAGGAGTCTGTAAAGTTTCCTAAGGAAACTATTTATATGCCAACATAAACCAAAAGCTAGAGAAACCCAGGGTTAGAAAAGTCCAGATAAACAACGGAAAGCATGAGAATGATGACCATACTAGTTTACTTCTCTACTTGCTCTGCAGAGAGAAAGGCTTAGAACTGAAAATAGCAGCTGTACCCTTTTTAAGAGGAGTTCTGCAGGTTTTTTATTTTAAACCAAATCCCAGAAGATATTTTATTCTAAGAAAAAGGGTCATATGATTGCTTAAAATTAATAATAGTGGGCTTCCCTGGTGGCGCAGTGGTTGAGAGTCCGCCTGCCGATGCAGGGGACACGGGTTCGTGCCCCGGTCCGGGAAGATCCCACATGCCACGGAGCGGCTAGGCCCATGAGCCATGGCCGCTGGGCCTGCGTGTCCGGAGCCTGTGCTCCGCAACGTTAGAGGCCACAACAGTGAGAGGCCCGCGTACCACAAAATAAATAAATAAATAATAGCTAATATTATAACAAGAGTATATATTCATTAAAAAATTGACTATTTTTTAAAGGAGATTTTTCTCATTATTCTTGATAGGAAAAACTTCAACTAGATTAAACAACCATGATAAATATCTGAAATGAAGAGAATTAAGCAGTGGTCAGCTAGAGTGATAGCATTTTATGATTAATGTTTACATGTAATATAGTTTTCCAAATTTTAACCTCAGTATATTCGTGTCTTTGTCATTAAAATACATGTCTTATAGATGGAGTTGGGTCTTGCTTTAAAAAAAAAATCTAGTCTTATTAATCTCTTTAACTGGAGTGTTTAATCCATTTACATTTAATGTAATTATTTATAGGACTAGATTTCCATCAGTCATTTTGCTATTTGTTTTCTATTTTTCTCATCTTTTTTTTTTTTTTTTTGCAGTACGCGGGCCTCTCACTGTTGTGGCCTCTCCCGTTGTGGAGCACAGGCTCCGGACGCGCAGGCTCAGCGGCCATGGCTCATGGGCCTAGCCGCTCCGTGGCATGTGGGATCTTCCCGGACCGGGGCACGAACCCGTGTCCCCTGCATCGGCAGGTGGACTCTCAACCACTGTGCCACCAGGGAAGCCCCTCATCTGTCTTTTTTTAATTTCTAAGTTTTTATTATTAGTATCACCACTATGACATTAACAAAATCATCTAAACTGAGTACACAAAGAACATCTCATCTCATCTGGTTTTTGTTCCTTTGTTTCTCCTTCATGATAGGGCATTTTAGAATTGTAAGCACCCTCACAGTTTATTTAGTTCACCTTCCTTATTCTAAAGATGAAGACACTGAGGCTTAGAGAAATGGAGTGACTTTACTAAAGTGACATAAAAACTATATTCCCGGATGCTTTAGGCTTTTTGTGAACTCAATTTTTTTAGTCAGAACTTAGAACAAGGAAATATCCGTGCACTAGTCATAGTCGTGGCAATTGGGGGTTAAACCTATCCAGATACTTTTTGAAATAAATTAATTAATCAAGTCAAATAATGGTTTGTATACTATCAACAAAGAAACCAAGGACTCAGAATTCTTCTAAGGATTTTTTTTAATGCATTTATAGTTCCCTGAAAGTCTTGTTGTTTTGGATTAAAAAAATTTTTTTTGCAGCTCAGAATCTTCACAACTTGGTCAAACTGAGCATTCTTGATTTATCTGAAAATCATCTGGAAAAGGATGGAAATGAAGCTCTTCGTGAACTAAGTAAGAATGACAATTTAGGGACCTCCCTGGTAGTCCAGTGGCTAAGACTCTGCACTTCCACTGCAGGGGGCGGTGCAGGTTCAATTCCTGGTCAGGGAACTAAGATCCCACATGCAGCACTGTGTGGCCAAAAAAAAAAAACCAAAACAAAACGAATTGACAACTTAGCCAAAATCAAATACTCAAATAGTCATCATTATCAGGTACTCAAATAGTCTTTTATCCACATATGCCTTACTAGATGGACCTTAAGTAAGTCATTTAGCCCTTCCTTAAACTGCCCTTGAAGAATACAGGCCCATGGTTTTTGAGTTACCAGTTTTCCCATACTCACTGCACCTGAGACTCCCACCTGCTTGTCTCCTTCTAGTGAGCTAGTGTCTGAGAGTAAGTGATATTGAAGACAAATCTGCTTAAGTTAGTGATAAGATTTTTTTTTAATTAATTTTATTTTTGGCTGTGTTGGGTCTTCGTTGCTGTGCGTGGGCTTTCTCTAGCTGCAGCGAGCGGAGGCCATGCTTTGTTGTGGTGTGCGGGCTTCTCATTGCAGTGGCTTTTCTTGTTGCGGAGCACAGCCTTCAGTAGTTGTAGCACGTGGGCTCAGCAGTTGTGGCTCATGAGCTCTAGAGCACAGGCTCAGTAGTTGTGGAGCACAGGCCCAGCTGCTCCGCGGCATGTGGGATCTTCCCGGACCAGGGCTTGAACCTGCGTCCCCTGCACCAGCAGGATTCTTAACCACTGCGCCACCAAGGGAAGTCCCAGTGGTAAGATTTTTAAGGTGTGATAATGCTACTGTGATTATGTTAGAATTAAAAAACCTGATACTTAACTGAGATTTGCTTTAAAATAATATAGAAGGGCAGGAATTTGATGACGATGAAGCAAGGTTGTCCATGATTCAGAGTTTGTTGAAAGCTGGCTTATTAGTACATATAATTTCATTATACTGTTCTGTATGTTTCTATATTCTTGAACACTTCCCATAAAAATATTAACAAAAATCCCAAGTAGATCATTATTGCACATTGAGCAGCCTGCAGAGATAAAAATCATTCCTTCTCCCACATCAATTTTGAGATGGATCCAATTCCTGAACTGCTCTCTGGTTCTTCAAGTTGACAGGCTGCACATCTTGGAACAGCTAAATGTGCTGATGTTGCCCTGGTGCAGTGATGAACGAGTCAGCTTGGACAGGCTGCTGGAGCAACTGAAGGGGGCCCCACAGCTCATCAAGCTTGGGCTGAGACACTGGAGACTCACAGATGCAGAGGTTAGAA
Organism: Monodon monoceros; assembly: GCF_005190385.1. Taxonomy (NCBI): domain Eukaryota; kingdom Metazoa; phylum Chordata; class Mammalia; order Artiodactyla; family Monodontidae; genus Monodon; species Monodon monoceros. The sequence goes on from NW_021703775.1 coordinate 62,982,866, forward strand.
TTCTAGGTAGGTATACGCACGGGGCCAAGAGAAAAGAAGTTAGCCCTCACAAAGTTCTTCAGCTGGCTTGCTCTATTTAGTTAGTTAGCATCTTTATTTATTTATTTGCCTCCTCTTTTTTATATAAATATATTGAAAGAGGGTTCATACATATTAAGGAGTAAAATGATTGAAAACACTGGCCTGCCTTCAGGTTTTTAAGCATTTCACCTAACAATGTTAAAAGGAAAAACATTCACGTTATCTGACAAGGTGTATTGTGTTAGGAATTGCTCTTCTAGTCTTAACTGTCTGAAATTCAGCAATGCCCTTCCAATCTTGGGGAATATTTTTACGTCACTTGTTGGGTATTCAAAACATGTAAATGTAAGTGCAACTGTATGTAAATGGGGTCATGGAATATCTTTAAGTAGCTGTGATATAATCCAGGAACAAACAGAGATACATAAATGACTGAAGACAATGATAGTTTCAGGCAGTTGATGAAGGGTCTGCATGCTCTCTGTATTAGTTATCAATATCTGTGTAAGATTACCCCAAAACTTAGTGGCTTAAAACAACTATAAACATTATCTCACGTTTTTGTGGGTCAGGAATTTGGAAGCAGCTTAGCTGGGTGGTTCTGGCTTAGGCTGTCATGACTGGGACTGCTGGAGACCTGCTTCCAAGGTGGTTCCTCATTTGGTTGGCAGGTTAATGCTGGCTGTTGGCTGGAGGCCTTAGTTTCTCATGCCTGGACCTCTCCATAGACTGCTTGCATGTTCTCATAACATGGCAGCTCACTTCCTCCAGAGCAAGAAATCCAAGGGAGAACCAATTAGAAGTTGCAGTATCTTTTATGACCTAGCCTTGGAAGACCATTTCTGGTCACCACTGCTGTGTCCTATGGGTTACCCAGGTCAGCCCAATCCACTGTGGGAGGGGACAACACAGAGGAGTGCATACTAGGAGATGACAATTATTGGAGCCAACTTGAAGGCAGACTACCATATTACCTGAGGCAAAGGACTAGTGAAAACAGCCTTGACTGCCTTCATTTCCCTCATGGATTTTCTAGAATATATTCGTAGTATATATAACATAAAACTTAACATTTTAACCATTTTTAAGTCTACAGTTTTGTGGCATTCACATTCTTATGCAACCACCATCACCATCCATCTCCAGAACTTTTTCATTCTCCCTGGCTGAAACTCTACCCATTAAAGACTAACACTCCTCTTAAAAATGTTCTCTCTTAGAGATACGTATGTCTTTAAGTCCTTATGCTGCCCAAAGGTTTTTTTCTTTAACATCTTTATTGGAGTATAATCGCTTTACAACGGTGTATTAGTTTCTGCTTTATAACAAAGTGAATCAGCTATACATATACATATATCCCCATATCTCCTCCTTCTTGTGTCTCCCTCCCACCCTCCCTATCCCACCCCTCTAGGTGGTCACAAACCACTGAGCTGATCTCCCTCTGTTATGCGGCTGCTTCCCACTTGCTAACCATTTTACATTTGGTAGTGTATATATGTCCATGCCACTCTCTCACTTTGTCCCAGCTTACCCCTTCCCCCTCCCCAGGTCCTCAGGTCCATACTCTATGTCTGCGTCTTTATTCCTCTCCTGCCCCTAGGTTCTTTGGAACCATTTTTTTTTTTTTTTTTTTAGATTCCATATATATATGCTAGCATACAGTAACTGATTTCTCTTTCTGACTTACATCACTCTGTATGACAGTCTCTAGGTCCATCAACCTCACTACAAATAACTCAATTTTGCTTCCTTTTATGGCTGAGTAATATTCCATTGTATATATATGCCACATCTCCTTTATGCATTCATCTGTCTATGGACACTTAGGTTGCTTCCATGTCCTGGCTATTGTAAATAGAGCTGCAATGAACATTGTGGTACATGACTCTTTTTGAATTACGGTTTTATCAGGGGATATGCCCAGTAGCAGGATTGCGGTTGTATGGTAGTTCTATTTTTAATTTTTTAAGGAAACTCCATACTGTTCTCCATAGTGGCTGTATCAATTTACATTCCCACCCACAGTGCAAGAGGGTTCCCTTTGCTCCACACCCTCTCCAGCATTTATTGTTTGTAGATATTTTGATGATGGCCATTCTGACTCGTGTGAGATGATACCTCATTTTAGTTTTGATTTTCATTTCTCTAATGATTAGTGATGTTGAGAATCCTTTCATGTGTTTGTTGGCAATCTGTATATCTTCTTTGAAGAGACGGCTATTTAGGTCCTCTGCCCATATTTGGATTGGGTTGTTTTTTTGATATTGAGCTAGCTGCATGAGCTTCTTGTAAATTTTGGAGATTAATCCTTCCTCAGTTGCTTCATTTGCAAATATTTTCTCCCATTCTGAGTATCGTCTCTTCATCTTGTTTATGGCTTCCTTTGCTGTACAAAAGCTTTTAAGTTTCATTAGGTCCCATTTGTTTATTTTTGTTTTTATTTCCATTTCTCTAGGAGGTGGGTCAAAAAGGATCTTGCTGTGATTTATGTCATAGAGTGTTCTGCCTATGTTTTCCTCTAAGAGTTTTATAGTGTCTGGCCTTACATTTAGGTCTTTAATCCATTTTGAATTTATTTTTGTGTATGGTGTTAGGGAGTGTTCTAATTTCATTCTTTTACATGTAGCTGTCCAGTTTTCCCAGCACCACTTATTGAAGAGGCTGTCTTCTCTCCATTGTATATTCTTGCCTCCTTTATCAAAAATAAGGTGACCATATGTGCATGGCTTTATCTCTGGGCTTCCTATCCTGTTCCATTGATCTATATTTCTGTTTCAGTGCCAGTATCATATTGACTTGATTACTGTAGCTTTGTAGTATAGTCTGAAGTCAAGGAGCCTGACTCCTCCAGCTCCATTTTTCTTTCTCAAGATTGCTTTGGCTATTTGAGGTGTTTTGTGTTTCCATAAAAATTATGAAGTTTTTTGTCCTAGTTCTGTGAAAAATGCCAGTGGTAGTTTGATAGGTATTGCATTGAATCTGTAGATTGCTTTGGGTAGTATAGTCATTTTCACAATGTTGATTCTTCCAATCCAAGAACATGGTATATCTCTCCATCTGTTTGTATCACCTTTAATTTCTTTCAACAGTGTCATTTAGTTTTCTGCATAGAGGTCTTTTGTCTCCTTAGGTAGGTTTATTCCTAGGTATTTTATTCTTTTTGTTGCAATGGTTAATGGGAGTGTTTCCTTAATTTCTCTTTCAGATTTTTCGTCATTAGTGTATAGGAATGCCAGAGATTTCTGTGCATTAAATTTGTATCCTGCTATTTACCAGATTCATTGATTAGCTCTAGTAGTTTTCTGGTAGCATCTTTAGGATTCTCTATGTATAATATCATGTCATCTGCAAACAGTGACAGCTTTACTTCTTCTTTTCTGATTTGGATTCCTTTTATTTCTTCTTCTTCTCTGACTGCTGTGACTAAAACTTCCAAAACTGTGTTGAATAATAGTGGTGAGAGTGGACAACCTTGTCTTGTTCCTGATCTTAGAGGAAATGGTTTCAGTTTTTCACTATTGACAACAATGTTGGCTGTGGGTTTCTCAGATATGGCCTTTATAATGTTGAAGTAAGTTCCCTCTATGCCTACTTTCTGGAGGGTTTTTATCACAAATGGGTGTTGAATTTTGTCAAAAGCTTTTTCTGCATCTATTGAGAAGATCATATAGTTTTTCTCCTTCAATTTGTTAATATGGTTTATCACACTGATTGGTGTGTATATAGAAGAATTCTTGCATTCCTGGGATAAACCCCACTTGATCATGGTGTATGATACTTTTAATGTGCTGTTGGACTCTGTTTGCTAGTATTTTGTTGAGGATTTTTGCATCTATGTTCATCAGTGATATTGGCCTGTAGTTTTCTTTGTGACATCTTTGTCCGGTTTTGGTATCGGGGTGATGGTGGCCTCGTAGAATGAGTTTGGGAGTGTTCCTCCCTCTGCTATACTTTGGAAGAGTTTGAGAGAGATAGGTGTTAGCTATTCTCTAAATGTTTTACAGAATTCGCCTGTGAAGCCATCTGGTCCAGGCTTTTGTTTGTTGGAAGATTTTTAGTCACAGTCTCAATTTCAGTGATTGTGATTGGTCTGTTTATATTTTCTATTTTTTCCTGGTTCAGTCTCAGAAGGTTGTGCTTTTCTAAGAATTTGTCCATTTCTTCCAGGTTGTCCATTTTATTGGCATATAGTTGCTTGTAGTAATCTCTCATGATCCTTTGTATTTCTGCAGTGTCAGCTGTTACTTCTCCTTTTTCATTTCTAATTCTATTGATTTAAGTCTTCTGCCTTTTTTTTACTTGATGAGTCTAGCTAATGGTTATTCAATTTTGTTTATCTTCTCAAAGAACCAGCTTTTAGTTTTATTGATCTTTGCTATTGTTTCCTTCATTTATTTCATTTATTTCTGATTTGATCTTTATTTCTTTCTTTCTTTCTGCAAACTTTGGGTTTTTTTGTTCTTCTTTCTCTAATTGCTTTAGCTGTAAGGTTAGGTTGTTTGAGATGTTTTTTGTTTCTTGAGGTAGGATTGTATTGCTATAAACTTTCCTCTAAGAACTGCTTTTGCTGCATCCCGTAGGTTTTGGGTTGTTGTGTTTTCATTGCCATTTGTCTCTAGGTATTTTTTGATTTCCTCTTTGATTTCTTCAGTGATATCTTGGTTATTAAGCAGTGTATTATTTAGCCTCCACATGTTTGTATTTTTTACAGATTTTTTTCCAGTAATTGATATCTAGTCTCAGCATTGTGGTTGGAAAAGTTACTTGATATGATTTCAATTTTCTTAAATTTACCAAAGCTTGACTTGTGACCCAAGATATGATCTACCCTGGAGAATGTTCCATAAGCACTTGAGAAGAAAGTGTATTCTGTTGTTTTTGGATGGAATGTCCTATAAATGTCAACTAAGTCCATCTTATTTAATGTATCATTTAAAGCTTGTGTTTCCTTATTTATTTTCATTTTGGATGATCTGTCCGTTGGTGAAAGTGGGGTGTTGAAGTCCCCTACTATGATTGTGTTACTGTCAATTTCCCCTTTTATGGCTGTTAGCTTTTGCCTTATGTATTGATGTGCTCCTATGTTGGGTGAATAAATATTTACAATCATTATATCTTCTTCTTGGATTGATCCCTTGATCATTATGTAGTGTCCTTTTTCCTCTTGTAATAGTCTTTATTTTAAAGTCTATCTTGTCTGATATGAGACTTGCTACTCCAGCTTTCTTTTGATTTCCCTTTGCATGGAATATCTTTTTCTATTCCCTCACTTTCAATCTGTATGTGTCCCTAGGTCTGAAGTGGGTCTCTTGTAGACAGCATATATACGGGTCTTGTTTTTGTATCCATTCAGTTAGTCTATGTCTTTTGATGGAGGCATTTAATCCATTTACATTTAAGCTAATTATCCATATGTATGCTCCCATTACCATTTTCGTAATTGTTTTGTGTTTGTTATTGTAGGTCTTTTCCTTCTCTTGTGTTTCCTGACTAGAGAAGTTCCTTTAGCATTTGTTGTGAAGCTGGTTTGGTGGTGGTGAATTCTCTTACCTTTTGCTTGTCTGTAAAGGTTTTAATTTCTCCATGAAATCTGAATGAGATGCTTGTTGGGTAATCTTGGCTGTAGGTTCTTCTCTTTCATCACTTTAAATATGTCTTGCCACTCCCTTCTGGCTTGCAGAGTTTCTGCTGTAAGATCAGCTGTTAACCTTATGGGGATTCCCTTGTATGTTATTTGTTGTTTTTCCCTTGCTGATTTTAATATTTTTTCTTTGTACTTAATTTTTGATAATTTGATTAATATGTGTATTGGTGTGTTCCTCCTTGGATTTATCCTGTATGGGTCTCTCTGCGCTTCCTGGACTCGATTATTTCCTTTCCCATATTAGGGAAGTTTTCAACTATAATCTCTTCAAATATTTTCTCAGTTCCTTTCTTTTCCTCTTCTTCTGGGACCCCTATAATTCGAATGTTGGTGCGTTTAATGTTGTTCCAGAAGTCTCTAAGACTGTCCTCAATTCTTTTCATTCTTTTTTCCTTATTCTGCTGTGAAATAGTTATTTCCACTATTTTATCTTCCAGGTCACTTATCCGTTCTGCCTCAGTTATTCTGCTATTGATTCCTTCTAGAGAATTTTTAATTTCATTGATTGTGTTGTTCCTCATTGCTTGTTGCTGTTTAGTTCTTCTAGGTCCTTGTTAAACGTTTCTTGTATTTTCTCCATTCTGTTTCTAAGATTTTGAATCATCTTTAGTATCATTCCTCTGAATTCTTTTTCAGGTAGACTGCCTATTTCCTCTTCATTTTTTTGGTCTGGTGGGTTTTTACCTTACTCCTTCATCTGCTGTGTGTTTCTGTGTCTTCTCATTTTCCTTAGCCTACTGTGTTTGGGGTCTCCTTTTCACAGGCTGCAGGTACATAGTTCCTGTTGTTTTTGGTGTCTGCCTCCAGTGGCTAAGGTTGGTTCAGTGGGTTGTGTAGGCTTCCTGGTGTAGGGGACTGGTGTCTGTGTTCTGGTGGATGAGGCTGGATCTTGTCTTTCTGGTGGGCAGGACTGTGTCTGCAGGTGTGTTTTGGGGTGTCTGTGACCTTGTTATGATTCTAGGCATCCTCTCTGCTAATGGATAGGGCTGTGTTCCTGTCTTGCTGGTTGTTTGGCATGGGGCGTCCAGCACTGTAGCTTGCTGGTTGTTGAGTGGAGCTGGGTCTTGGCATTGAGATGGAGATCTCTGGGAGAGCTTTTGCCATTTGATATCACATGGAGCTGGGAGGTCTCTGGTGGACTAATGTCCTGAACTCAGATCTCGCACCTCAGATGCACAGGCCTGACAGCTGGCTGGAGCACCAAGACCCTGTCAGCCACATGGCTGCTGGTCTTGCAGAGTCTCCTGGAGAGGCCTGCCCAAAGGTTTTGCCTTTCTTAGTGGTGCTCCAAGTTATGGATCTTTCCTTCCCTTAATTTCTAACTCTACTTCCACCTCCTCTACCCCCTCACTTTCCTTAACCCACCAAATCATATCATCTTGGCTGTCATTCTTTCAGGCTTCCCTGCCATTCCGGTTGATGTTGGAAGCAGGTGCCTTCTGTGACAGACTAATTAGTTAGCTAATAAATAATCCCTCTCAGGTAACTTCATACCTAAAGCAAGTTGGAAAGGATATGTCTTTTCTTCAAGGAGGCTGTTGGGGAGTGTATAGAATTAGAATTACAGGTGGGGGAGGCATTTTTAGGTAAAGACCTTTTACCATCTTTGAAATCTTTAAGTAGGTAGTTGCTTAATTTGCCCACTTCTGAGGCTGGCCATCAAGACCAGAGAAGGAGATGGTGTGTTTATTAAGAACTAAGCTAGGCAGTGATTTGCCATTTTACTTTAATAGCCTAGTGGCTAATCGCTTCCATATGTAAATGAGAAATTTAAACATAACAGAAGACAGCTGACCCTTGGAAATTTAGCTGTCATGATGTACCCCAAAATGCAAGTGAAAAAAATGACTAAATGAACACTCAATAGTAGTCGCTAATTTGTTCTCAAAGTGTTTTTAAAAAGAACTTGTGGAATTATCATTATATATCTAATAAAACCTAACACTATTATCCCTGTTTTATAAAGAAACAGGGACATCAGAAGGTTCTCATACTGAAGCAGGGAGAGGGTTAGAGACAGAAGAGTTGATGAAAGGAGGGAGAGAGTGTAGGTGCTGGCATGGCTCCCCTCCAGCCATTTCCTCCACCTCCCAGAGGTATAAAAAGCAGTCTACTTGGGCTTGAGGCATAAGCTGAAGAGTGAAAGCCAAGCGTTCTCTGCCTTTGCTCTCTAGCCAGGTGATAAGACTGCTATCTGTCAGGCCCCTCTAGAGGCTCTATCATTATGAAGTGGTTAGGTGCATTTGTTTTGGAGTCAGACAGACCTGCCCATCCCTTCTGCTTGATAGAGGTATGGTCTGCAGCAACGTGAAGTCTCTGAGCCTCAGTTTGCTCATCTGTCAAATGGGGAAAATTATGATGTCTACCATATGAGAGGTTATTGTGCTAATCCGTAATTGAGCTAATGCATATTAAGTAAGAAGTTCAACACTGACCCACTGTATATGCTCAGTAAATGGTACTATGATCATTATCCTCTGGGGGGTTTCAAGGGGAACCAGATGCTAGGGTCATTTTCCTTCAGAAAAGATCTTCCTTGGCCTGCAAAATAAAATATAACCTGCTCGCTTCTGATGTATAAGACCCTTTATAACAGAGTTTCAATACACCTTCCTCTCCACCTTCATCTTCTGCATGCCTCCCCACCTATGTGAGGTTCCATCCTCATGGAACTCTTGCTAGTTCCCAGAAATGCCTTTGTATATGCACTCCCTCTAGGAAGTCCTTCACCTCCTCCTATAGTCCTTTAAGACCAAGCTGACATATCTCCTTCTTGGTGAAACAGTCTCCTTATGCTCCCTCTTCTGCACTGCTATACATAACCTAGATGGTGGTTTTAAGCCTCTTGTCCTGAGTCTTTTGAACTTTTTTTGACTAGGACCCACATTTTAAAAATACATTTTACCTCATGATCCAGTACACACATACATATACATTTTTAAAGTTTCACAGAAAGTAATTATCTTTTGCTATGTGTGATACACTCTGTTATTTTCTATTCTTACTATCTATCCAATTTCACTTAAAACAAATGCTGATTGCAATCCATTAAATTCATCTCATGTTCCTCTAAAGGAGGGGATACCCTGAAGCTTAAGAAAAAGCACTTATCCAAAAAAGGAACCCTGTTTCACTGTTGGTAGGAATGTAAGTTGGTGCAGCCACTATGGAAAACGGTATGGAGGTTCCTTTAAAAACTAAAAATAGAGCTACCATATGATCCAGCAATCCTAGTGCTGGGCATATATCCTGAGAAAACTCTAATTCAAAAAGATACATGTACCCCAGTGTTCACAGCACTATTTACAAAAGCCGAGACATGGAAGCAACCTAAATGTTCATTGACAGATGAATGCATAAAGAAGATGTGGTGCATATATACAATGGAATATTACTTAGCCATAAAAAGCATGAAATAATGCCACTTGCAGCAACATGGATGGATCTAGAGATGATCATATTAAGTGAAGTAAGTCAGAGAAAGACAAATATCATATGATATCACTTATATGTGGAATCTAAAAAAATGATGCAAATACTTATTTACAGAACAGAAATAGACTCACAGACATAGAAAACAATCTTATGGTTACCAAAGGGGACAGCGGGGGCAGGGGGAGAATTTGGGATTAACATATACACACTACTATACATAAAATAGATGGGCAAGAAGGACCTACTGTACAACACAGGGAACTATATTCAATATCTTGTAATAACATATAATGTTAAATAATCTGAGAAAGAAAAAATATACATACACACACATATATATATATAGAACAATCACTTTAGTGTACACCTGAAACTAACACAACATTGTAAATTAACTATACTTCAATTTTAAAAATGGTTATTAAAAAAAACCCCACTGCTCTAATCCATATCCTGGATCCAGGGCTTCTGTTTCCATGGTCATTTCTGGCTCTGCATTTCTGCTCTTGTGTGACTCTAGATCTGTGTAATCTTGCCTCCTGCAGTGATTCCTTTCCCTATCCTCCAAGTCAGGGGTCCCCAACCCCCGGGCCTGCAGACCAGTACTGGTCCTCGGCCTGTTAGGAACTGGGCCGCACAGCAGGAGGCGAGGGGCGGGCCAGTGAGCAAAGCTTCATCCACCGCTCCCCATTACTGCCTGAGTCGTCTCCACCCACCAACCCACACCCGCTCCCCTGTCCGTGGAAAAATTGTCTTCCACAAAACCAGTCCCTGATGCCATAAAGGTTGGGGACCGCTGCTCCAAGTGACTCAGATCGGTAGAACAGTCACTTATCCTTAATTTCTACTGGAAGGCCCCAGTATAATTATAGATGTAGCAGATTTACTGAATGCTTATAAGTAATTGGGAAGGGTGGGATTACATGATAGTTCTGAATAGCAGATTAAATTTAATATTGGCACTTCCCCATTCCCAATGAGATGCAAGAACATTTCTGCCAATTCAGGCTCTACTTGCCTATCAACTGCCCTGTCTTCCTCCATCCCCATCTCTTACAGACCCCAGCAATCCAAAACAAACAAACAAAAAATCCCTCCATGTTATTATGATGAGTAATTCAATTATATCTAGCACCCTAAGCCCAAGCTCGGTTCAGGACCTTCCTTCACATAGCCAAAGACATATTAATGTGCTCTACAAACAACAGGCTTCAGTTCCAGGTCTCTCCTCTACCTCTCCACCACTGGGCTCTATAAACATCAAAGAGAAGAAAAGATTTATTTCCTCCATAATATGAATCATGTTAAAAGGCAGATGAAGCCAGAATTAGGGTTCATTTTGTTTTTGTACTTTTTAATTGAAGTATAACATACCCATAGAAAAGTGTACAAATCCTAAGTAGATAGTACAAGGAATTTTCATAAGGTTCACATACCCATGTAACTAATACCCAGATTAAGAAACAGAAGATTGTCAGCTTTATAGCTCCCTTCTCCCAAGGGTAACTGCTATCCGGACTTCTAACATCATAGATTGGTCTTGACTGTTTTTGAATTTTATATAAATGGAATCATGTAGTATGTATTCTTTTGTGTTTTCTTTGGTTGAACATCATGTGTGTGAAATTCATCCATATTATTATGTGTAGTCATGGTTCATTCATTCTCATTGTTGTAAAATCTTCTATTGTGTGAACATACCTCAACTGATTTTCCCATTCTACTGTTGATAATTTGAGTAATTTTTAGTTTTTGAATATTGTGAATAGTGCTGCTATGAACAACCTTGTATATATCTTTTGGTGAACAAATGGCCACATTTCTGCTTGGTATCTATGTAGGAGTGGGTTTGGATTACAGGTAAAGATTATAGGTAAGAATATGTTCAGCTTTAGTACACATGTCAGTCTTCCAATGTTCTTATATTCAATTCAGGTTTTAAAAAACAGTGGTTTTCATTATTATATACAGGAATTTACTTTTATTAGAGCACTTACCATTTGAATTTAGAGAATGTATTCATATGTCCGTCTGCCCCACTAAACTGTGAGGTCTTTGAGAACAGGCCCAGGCCATTAGACTTGGTATTGAGCATATATCCCAAACTCAATAAATATTTGTTGTATGAATGAACAAATTAACTTACAGCACTTCCGCAATTTGCCATGAAATATAGGCTAGCTTGGGTTCTTAGAAACCCAATTATAGTAAATGCTATTTTCTTATATATAAAATCAACCAAAAATTCTAAAATACACTTGTATGATTTCACAACCTCTTTACTATATCTGAACCAACCAATTGTTCAAGCCTCTAGCATAAGTTTCCTGGCTCTGGTCCATAACACCTCTCCTGGATCAGACCTGGCTTTGGGATTCCCATCCCCATTTAGTGATGGTATATGTGATGGATGAGATGCAATATGCCTTGAAATGGGATAAGAAAATGCAGACTGGTAATAAGAGATGGGGAGTCTAATGAAATAAGGGCTACATAGGAAGAAGTAAGGAGGAAATATGTCATAGGAAGTATTTAATGAGATACAGGGTAGGGGAGATGCACTGGAGACATAGGGAGTATTTTCAGAAAAGTACCTTTTTACCAAAGGTTTTAGACACCTCCTGGTCCTAACTGAAACCTGGTTCTCCCCTACAGCTCTCTTTAGTCACTTTTTATTTTCTTGATTTTTATGCCTCTCAGAGTTCAAAGGCAAGGTGAGGTTCTCCTTGATTCTCATTCTGCCCTTCTAGTCCACTCCTTCTCCAACCTCATTAAGGATTCCTACTCCCATGAAGCTTAGGCCATTTAACTGGACTATGGTTTGTCCTTTGTTATTGCTATGAATTCTGAACTTCTTGTCACCTTTTCTTATTCACTGAAGCCTTTGGCAACTGTCTTACAGAATTCCTCACCCTCTAACTCTGGTCATCCACCTAGAAGACTTCACTCCTTTTGTGAAGCTACTCAGGCAACACTCAGGAACCTCCTCTTTGGTCCTTCTCTTCCACTCTCCTTCACCCATCTGTGAGCATGGAATTATCAGATTATGATAATTCCACTTAAAATTGTTCTACCTCTGAGATACTAAATTCAGATAATCCATTCTCAAACAACAACCTTCTAAATTTCCATCCTGGTTACTCAATGACTCATCACCAGTTCATTTTACTTCATTGGGACTTCCAGTCTGTTGAGTTCACTACTATCTACTTACTGAATAGCCCCTGTCTATCTCGACTTCCCTTCCTATTTAGTTTAAATTCCACCCTTCATCCTGCAAACATTCTTGTCACAATAGCTGAAACTCTCATGACCCACAGTATTACAAGTCAATGTAGGCAATGACAGTTAGTGATGGATGTGTGTGACAGATACAATAGTGAAATGAAGTATAATGAGAGGTGGAGTCTCTAAATAAAGAAAGACTACTTAATGAGATGCAGGGAGAAAATGAGGTGTGGCGGAAAGGTATGAAATTAGATACAGTGTATTTGCTGGCAAAACTGAAAACCTGGATTGTCCTTAATTTTCCACTTTTTCTATACCTACACTCAGGTTACTGGGGAAAATCACACAATTTGGCAGATAGGTACACTACAAGTTTATAGTGACAAGTTTCAACAAAAATATTTAGAGCAAATGGTAAGAAAGCATTATATAACGAAACTTGTGGTATGCAGCAAAAACAGGCCTTGAATAAAATTCTCATCGTCTTAAATACTTATATAAGAAAAGGCTGGAAAATTAGTAAGTTTCTAATTTAAGAAGCCAGAAAAACAGAGTAAACCCCAATACAATAAACATGAGTATAAATCAATGAAATAGAAAACAAAAATACAATTAAAAAAAGACTAGTAAAGCTTAAAGTTGGTTCTTTAAAAAGAGTAACAAAATAGATAAAAATTAAGCAAGACTGATCAAGAAAAAACAGAGCAACACAAATAATTTCATTAATCAAAATGGAGACATAAGCACACGTATGTTTGTAGTGGCTTTACTCATATCACATATCTGATAAAGGACTACTATCTAGAATATATAAAGAACTCTTACAACTCATTGATAAAAAGACAACTCAATGTTTAGAAAGGCAAAGGATCTGAATAGGCATTTCTCCAAAGAAGATACATAAGTGGCTAATAAGCATCAGAAAAGATGCTCAACATCATTAGCCATCAGGGAAATGCAAATCAAAGCCACAGTGAAATGCCTCTTGCAACCCACTGGGACGGTTATAATAAAACAGGTAATAAGTGTTGACAAGGACATAAGAGAAATTGGAAACATTCAATTTTAGAATAGGAAAACATTCTGGCACCTCTTCAAAAGGTTAAACATAGAGTTACCAATTGCACCCTGAGGTACCCAAGAGAAAATGAAAATATATGTCCATACAAAAACTTGTACAGCAATGTTCATAGCATGTTTGGACAACCCAAATGTCCATCACTACTGAATGGATAAACAAAATGTGATATATCCATATAATAGAGTATTATTCAGCCATAAAAAGAATGAAGTATTAGAATACACTATAACATGGATGAACCTTGAAAATATCATACTAAGTGAAAGAAACCAGTCACAAAAGACCACATTATGGTATGACTCCATTTATATGAAATGTCCAAAATAGGCAAATCTATAGTAACAGAAAGTAGATTAATGGTTGCCAATGTCAGGGGTAGGGTGGGAATGAATGCTAGTGACTGTGGAGTTTATTCTTGGTGATGATTAAAATGTCCTGGAATTATATAGTAGAGTACAACTTTGTGAAGATACTAAAACCCACTACAGTTACACTTTAAAAGGGTGAATTTTATGGTATGTGTATTATATCTCCCCCAAAAGTCCATAAAAGTATATCCTAAGCAATGTATTTTTTAGACATAGAGTGCTTGTCAAAACCACATTTTTAAAAATACAAAAGAATGATAAACTCTACATTAGAATAGTAGTTTCTTTGGGTCAGAAGGTGGCAGATGTGTACAATAGGGGGATACCACATAGTAGATCCTAGTTTTTACCCATGTTCTTATTCTCAGGCCAAGTGATAGATTCATGAGTGAACAGGTGAAATTAGTGACCTATCCAATTCTGAATACATGAGGTCCATTAACACAATAAACAATCTCTCAACATTTCCTGGCAATCTTACTGTGCCTCTGTATGCAGCACTCTCTAAATAAACAATTTCAAACTTTATTCTCCTTAATCCACCAGTCTTCCACTATTTCACAGTGGATGTGATTCTTTTTTCCCTCCTGTTACATTATAGTAGGTCTCTCCCCTCCTATCTAAGGGCAGTCTCTGTGCTCTAGCTGTGCTTCAGATCCCAGCCCTGCCCTCATTCCTGTTCAAGGACAGCATTTCACCAATTATGCCCCTCTTTACTGACTCTTTCCTATCAGTCTTTTTTTCATTATCTATCAGTTTTTAAAGATGCTCAAATCTCTCTCATTTTAAATAAAACTCTTCCTGACTCCTATCTTCCTACTATGGCTATCTATCAACCCCTGTCTTTCCCTTCGAGGCAAAAATTTATGTACCCTCAGTACATCTCCACTTCCTGATCATCCTCTGCTTCCTACTCATTCCAGCTGATTCTCTACACACCTGCATGTGTCTTAATTCAATGGAAATTTTCCAAAGTGTTTCACTTACCTGTGTAAAAGTTGACACTGAGCACTCCCCCTCCTTTTTGAAATGTGCTCTTGACTTCCATGCTACCTTGGTTACTTCTCAGTGTCCTTTGCAATGGCAATTCCTCTACATAGATATTAAATGCTCCAAATTTCTCTTAAAACTTGGTCCTAGGTTCTCTGCTCTTCTTCCTTAGAGATTACATTTAATCTTAAAGCTTTAAGTGCCATTTTAAAATTCTGACTCCCAAAATTTTGTTTCTAGCCCATCAGCAATCTGGGACTATCAGAAAGAAATCATCGCTAGCTCAGGGATCTATTTCACCTGTTTTAACTTAACCCTTTTTTAGATGACATAGTTTGATTTAAATGTTTGAGGCGGAACTCTCTTATCCAGCATGTTCTCAAAAAGACAGCCATCACATCTGAACTCCATTATCCAGTTTGCTCTCAAAAAAAAAAAACAAACAAAAACCCACCACAGACCGTACTCATGTTCTAGCTCAGTGGTAAATCCTGGGCCAAATCATTCTGCCACATGGATCCTGATAATTTTCCAAGTGCTCTTTCTTGTTTTCTAATTGTATTCTTTTAAAAAAAATAGCATCTTATTTTTGTTGTGTTAGACACAGTAACTTTTTAGGGTCTCTGAAAAAAACTAGGTTTTTGATGTTAGTTTTTCCTGTTCCCTATGTTGCCTCATTTTTGTTTGGCTTTTAGTTAAAGGAACGGCCTTCCTTGTTGGCGGCTGTTCTCAATTGTCTGGTATTCCTATACTGTTCTCTTCTCATTTTAGAGTGAGGCACAAGTTGATAGGAAGCTCTGTGCACCTGAGGGAGGGGGTTAGGTTCACTGTGGGTGATGAGGAAAGAAAAATAGACTCTTCCTTTGTGGAGCCTTTCCTTGGAGGCAATTCAATACTACCTGAGAAGGACCCTTACTCCTGAAGCATGTAAGCCCAATTGCCACTGCTCTGGAAACAAAGTGGAGTTGCAAAGCCTATTGCCTTTGTGTGCTCCCAGGGCACCCTGACCTACCACAGCACCTAACACCCATCTAATTACTTTTTTTTTAATTTACTTATTTTTATTGAAGTATAGTTGATTTACAATGTTGTGCCAGTAATTACTTTATAATGTATGTTTTCGCACTATATTATAAGCCCAATGAGACAGAGACCATGTATGTCCTTTTACATATCCCCAGCACCTAGCACAATCCGGGGTACACAGTAGGCACTCAAAAATGTTTGCTGAATAAATAAATGGTAAGAGCTCTGAGTCAGGGGAACTACAGGGTGATCTCTGGCAACACTAGAGTTTTGTTTAGAATGAAGGGACCTTCAAGGATCAGAATCCTTCTACCCAGAGGATTTGAGATTCTGCCTGAAATTTGGATCAAGCCACTTGTGTTCTCCACAGCCCACGTATAGCCTACAGCTCTAAATGTCACAGATTCCTCTTTTCTCAGTAGTCTGCTCCTCTGTAGATTAAATGAACAAAATGCATGCCCTTGATTATGGATTATATTGCTTGTTCTTGGTTCTTTTGCTTGCGCACATTCTAGTAATTATGCAAGAAGCTCTCTTATTCTTTAAGTTTGGCAGACAGCCTGTATAAAGAGCTTACCCTCTGAGGATGGAATGGGCTTGAAATTCTTCTCTATTAAAGTTCCTTTTAGGTGGTGAAATCTGTTCTACTAGTTGGGAAGGAGAAATGAAGTTGCTCTTTGGGGAAGGAGCCTTATATACAGACACGCTAATTGGCAACCAGTATTTTGACTGACCACATGCCATGCTGGGAAGCATATGGGAAAGAGAGCAGAGGCAGAAAGGACTTGAACATGAGGGATAAGAGAGAGCAGGAAGAAAGTTACCTATAAGGAAGAGAGAAGGGCTCATGGGAAGGAGAAAGAGAGGAGAAAGTGAGGCCCTATGTATGAGCTAGGCTGGGCACAGGCTAAGCTGGTGTAACAAAAGACCCAACCACACCTTGGCTTACAGAACACAGAGCTTTATTCCCCTCTCCTATAATACTCAGAAGTGGGCAGGCCAGGCAGTTGGGGTGGCTTTGCTCTGTGCAGTCTTTCAGACCCAGAAACCTACTTTTTCTTTACTCCTCCATTCCTTAGGGTGTTATCTTTGATTTCATGGTAATGGCTAGGATGTCTACTTTCCCTTTGTAGGAGGTACTTTAGAGTGCCCTATTCTGTAAGGAAAAGAGTAAGTTCCTGAGGAGTCTAGGGAGGGTTAAAAATAAGCCCAAAGCTCCAAATCTTGAGATACTGAAGGAACTTACTTACTCAAGTTCACAGTTAGGAATATTCCATATCCAAAGAAACAATAGTTAGGTAGTGTTTGCTTCTTCAGAAGAGGAAATGACCTAATATTGTCGAAGTCCAACTCCAGTTTTGAAAACAGGTACTGAATATTTTAATTGCATCTCTCATACCTCAATTTTTAAGCAATTTTCCATTTCCTGGAAGAGTCAGGAAAAGGGAAAAATATATAATTCATTTATATTGGTTTGCTATACTAATTACTATTTATCAGATTCCCTTACATTTTAGTAAAAACATAATTTGCAAATATAAAGGACCAGGTTCACAATCACTGCTCTAACTACAGAGAATTCTGATTTCTTTCTTAAGCAAAGCTCTAGTCCAAACATGGTCTCTTAAAAAAAAAAAAAAAGCTGTTTTGCTTCCAGCTAACATACTTATTTCTATCTTTTTATTCAGGTGCATTTTTTGAAAAGAACCCTCTGAAAAACTTCCAACAGCTGGATTTGGCAGGAAATTGTGTGAGCAGTGATGGATGGCTTGCCTTCATGAGTGTATTTGAGACTCTTAAGCAATTGGTGTTTTTTGACTTCAGTACTAAAAGACTTTTACCTGATGCATCATTAGTCAGAAAGCTTAGCCATGTGCTATCCAAATTAACTTTTCTCCAAGAAGCTAGGCTTGTTGGGTGGCAATTTGATGACGATGATGTCAGTGTTATTAAAGGTGCTTTTAAACTAGTAACTGCTTAAATAAAGGGTACCCTAAGCCCATGAATGCTCTGGGGACCCCATTACTTTCAGCCTGGTGATTTAAAAATCTTTGCTCATCTAGTCCAAGAGTCTGAAAGTAAATGGCAATCCACTATACACCTAAAAAATATCCTTCAGTGTCTGCCTAACTCACCCCTTCTAAACTTTTTCTTCTTTTACTGATATCAGGATGATGTGTGGCACCATCACCTCCCTAGCTGGCCTCTTCCACGGAAATCTACTTTCTTAGTTTCATCATTCAAATAAAAAGGAGAAGAGGAGGATGCCAAGAAAATAAGCCCAAAGAAGAGGAGGAAATGGGAGGGAGTTTAACTTGACATCTATAAATAGTTCTGGTGTCCCATCACTTCTACTAGGAGTATCAGTTACTTGAAGGGGACTCCTGTTTATCCTTGTATTCCCTTTGGTCTCAAGAATAGCAGATCAGCAAAATTTATATATTGTATGCACATTTACTTAATACAGGGCCTGGCATGTACTATACTCTCAACAAGCATTTGCTAAATATGGGATAAAGTTACCAATAAAGAACAGGCCAAAATTATTTAAAAGCAGAGAGAAAACTCCATGTATGTTCTTTATTCAAACAGTTTAATTCAAACAATTTGGAATTTAAAAAGTATTTTCTTACATAAGCAGATCAGACTCCCCAAAAAGATCAGCAATCTTTAGTTAAGCAAAAAATTGGCAGTTTATGAGTAGCTAAATCAGAGGCTTGAATGAGTAGCTAAACCAGTTGCTGATACATGTATGTAATTCCATCTGTGACTTCAGAGATTAAGGAAGAAAGAAAAAATGGACCCCATTATTTTGTACCCTATGGAAGCTAAGGGTACCCTGCCCTAATCTTTTCCCCACCACCTCCAAAAATAATCCTTCCCTACAAAGAAAGAAGTCTAAGAAAAATCTGTTTAATCTAAACAGATTTAAGTCGAGCCAAGTCTGAAATAAACAAAAACCAAAATGGTGTCAACCTGTAGTTTACCCTCTGCTCTCATGGCATCTCCAATTAATGGCTCGGGTATTGGCATAGCTAACACTTGGCCTGTATGCTGAGGTAGTCACTGAAAAGAAATACTAGGTACAATATTCCGTTTCACAAGTGGGCATATATTCGGCAGATTTAGTCATACAATTTTAGAGCTGATAGTTTCCAGATCAACTACTTCATTTCCCACCCTAACTTTACAGATGAGAAACCTCATAGAAGTTAAATGACTTGCCCATGGTTATAAAACTACTTATACAGTGGCAGCATGAGGATCGGAATCCAAATCTTGTCTTCTAGTCCAGTGTTTTTTTCTGTTACAATATAGCAATTTCTCAAACAGGATTAATCATATTCCATGAAGCTTGCTCTTAATCACAAACCATGGGTCAAGTACTTAATTCAAACTTGCTTCTTTGTCTAGCTTCAAGTAACTCTGTGGCAAGATTTACTAGTAAGGCTACTACATCTAGGCCTATGCTGGGCAAGCTTCTTATTTTCATATCCAGAAGCTGGTCAGATCTTGGCAAATAAGACTTCTTTATATAATAATGCCTGGAACAATGTCACCTGAAGCAGTTGGCAATACTGAATTTCAGCAAGTAGAGCCAATTCTTTCAGAACCCATATGCAACTTCTCAAATAGTGTAGGTGGGTATCAAAGCACCTTTGGAAGGACAATTAATTGCACAGGTGTTACCTCTAAATGGGTGTTGAGGAAATAGGCATTTAACATCTCACAGAACTGTGTTCAGTACCTGGGCACTTTAAAAATCCCCTGGAGATGGAGAAGACATGCATAGCATGGCAGCACATACCTCTTAATCATCACTCAGTACACGGCAGTTCTTCAGATTTCATGCATGACCCGAATTCACGTTTAGATGAGGTCAATGGAGGAAAAGTCACCCTGTAATAGTAGACCAATAATAGGTATAGTAATAGTTGGAGAACATAAGACAAATGTCAAGGAACAGGTTGCCTTATCACATTTTACAAAGTTTCACTTTCCCCGGCAGTCAAGGTAGCGTGGGCTCTATTTCTTCAGCAGGTCAAGTGCCTGAACAGGGTTGCAGATGTCAAAGACAATGATCAACTCCTCATCAAGCAAAAGTTATTTGGGACATTGTCACTTATCACAGGATGACTACAATTCTGCTCGACAGAGATGGCTTCTTAGATGTTTATGATTCTACTGTAAAGAAACAGGATTTGGGAGTGTTGCTCATATTTAAAAGAGGATGAGTTTATTGAAGAAACTTGCAAAATCTAAAAAAAAAAAAAATCTTCTCTAGATAGCTGCTGATGGCTGGAAATGTCAGAAATCTTCAGGAGTACTGGATTCTAGAAAAGTTGAATCCACTCTCAAAATCCGTTTTTAAAACTTAATTATAAAACTCATGATAAAATGAAAAAAATCTCATAGGTAATCTGTGACCGCTGCTTGTTATACTTTTTATAAGTAATGCTGGCCATGTTAGAAAGTCCTTAACATTTGCATTTGGAAAATAATTTACATGATTCTCACACTTCGATTCACTTTTCAATAAAGCAAAACAAAGTAAGTTAGAAACTGCCTAATGCAGATATAACAATACTGTATTCTATAACCTAGGGTCCACTATGTTTTGGTAAAATTATATAATGTAAACTCAAATTGTTCATGCAACTTTGAAAAAAGATTAAATCGTATTACTACGTATGGAATTCCACCTATTTTGGTAATATATGTGATATATTTTGTTAATAAAATGAGGAATTAAAGTCAACCAATGAAAAGGTGACAAAAAAGATAAATCTATCATTATGTCAGTATTTGGTTAAATGTAAGACAGAAAACTGGGATTCCTTCACTGCATATCACCTAAAGATTTGGTATTATTTAACCAAAATAAAACACTTTGAGAATGATGGGCCACTTACAAATGTACTGAAATTTTTTAATGAGAAAAACTATTAAAAAACTGATAAGTAAAAATTTTAAATTGTCCCAGATGGTAAAATATGTTTTAAAATTTCTGATAAAAATGTTTGCTTTTACTTTGCAAGACATAATTCAGGAGGACCTCAAAGGAAAATGTAGCAATTATGTTTGGAAAATCTATAAAAGAGACTTTTACTTTTAAAATGGATTTTTTCTTTTCCTAAAATGTGTACTCAAGAAGCATGTTTATAAATTTCACTGAAGAAAGTATTATATTTTTAATAATGTGACAGATCCACTCCATCAAGTGGCTCTCTTATAAAGGTAGTGTTATGTCACACTGCAGTCAACTACGAAACCAAAGATAGCAAAATTCAAATTTAGAGAAACAGCTTTCTAAAGGAAGCCTATTTAAAGCCTATAACATTTAGAAGGTTCTCACTGCCCCAAATACATTTTACAAAAATATAGTTTCATTGGTTTCATGAAATGTGAACAAACCTACTATTCTCTAATTAGAGTAAATGATTTAACAGTCGATGCAACGTTGGATTACTAAATAAACTGAAAGCCAAGGAGTCAATATTCCTCATAAAAATAAATTAAATTACAGTACATCATGGTCTTGGTTGTCCAATTCTATTGTTAGTTCCATATCTACTTGGTATATTTGTAAAACCAGTCCTGAATCCTTGGGTTGCTCCAATTCCTGGAACTCCAAGTCCTTGATTAAGCATGCTGCTATAAGGTGTGTGTCCATGATTAAGACCCAAACCATAAGGTCTTGTTTGAGTATTAAGAAGAATAACTGGGCTCACGTTTTTTCCAGGGGTGTTAAATGAAAATTCTGGAGGTGGACTACTGGGTTTAGCTGGAGTTGATGTAACAGGGTTGGAATCGTCAGTACCCTTTAAAGGAGGCATTGGGATTATGTGATGATCTGAAAAGTTTAGGACATTGGCTGCAACAGGCCCAGACAGTAAGGCAGGCCTGATCCAATCATCCTTGAAAATCTGAACAGTCAGAGTAGATACTAGTGTGTACAGCCTGTTGGTCACATGAGCAAGAACCATTTGTTCATTTGCATCTCGTCGAATTCTCACATGAACAGATCCAGCCTAAAAGGGACAAAATCATATGAAAGAGACTGCTTAGAATTATACTACTGAAAATTCCATTAGAAATGAACATTTTATTTATGATTTGGTTGTAACATTACTTGGTATTTTCTTTAAAACAAGAGAAAACTTAATGTCTTGATATTCCTTAAAGACTACTTAGTAGTAATTATCAATGTAAAGAGTTAATAAAATAATTTATGACTCTAAATAAAATGTGACTTTTTAAAATATTAAAAAAAGAAATCCATGTAGGAGGAAGGCAGACATGTTGTAACACAAGGCAGAATACAAATGAAGTATATGGAAAATGCACTGAAAGGTCAGAGAATGCATATTAATTCAATTGAGGAAGACTTCAAAAGAAGATGGCATTTGATCTGCGTTGGTGGTCAAATGAAATTTCAAAAGGCAGAGACAGGCATTCTAAGCTGAGGGAATAGCAATTAAAACCCATGGCATGTTTGGGCAAGAATAAGCAATATTATTATATAAAAAGAAGTACAATATTTCAGGGAGCAGAAAAACAATGAAAGAGAGAAAAGACAGGAAGAAAAGGAAGAGGAAAGGAGGAAAGAAATAAGGAAAGGAAGAACAGAAAGAAGAAAGATAGGTCAGGTAATAAAGGTAAAAAGAAAGGCTAGGAGGGGGTTCTAAAAACCATGAGTAAGGAGTTTTAGTTGCAGCAATCAAACAGAAGTAAAATAATTAGTGTTCAGAAAATTACAGTTATGGATAATTGCTAATTAGTTAGGAAATGACTGCAACAGTCTAGGTTAGAAATGAAGAAGGCTGAGATAGGACAGATATAATGGGACCAGAGAGGGACAGATGGATTCATGATATTCCATGGGCGATCTTAATTCTCAACTGGATATAATGAATGAGGGAGATGAAGTCATCAAAGATGATCTCAAGGTTTCTAGCCTAGGTTACTAGGATACAGAGCACCAGGCATTACAATGATGGTTATAAGTATGCTTATTAACTTGATAAGATGTTCATCATACATTTTGTCTTTAAAAGATAGTAAAATAACAGGTACAACAATGTTCATAGTTTGATTAAAACACACACACAGAAAAATACCAAGAATGATATCACATGATCATCTCAATAGATGAAGAAAAAGCATTTGACAAAATTCAACACCATTTATGATAAAAACTCTCAACAAAGTTGGTATATAGGGAACATATATCAAAATAATAAAGGCCATTTATGACAAACACACAGCTAACATCATACTCAATGATGAAAAGCTGAAAGTTTTTCCTCTAAGATCAGGAATAAGACAAGGATGCCCACTCTTGACATTTCTATTTAACATAGTATTAGAAGTCCTAGCCACAACAATCAGAGGAGAATAAGACATAAGATGCATCCAAATTGGAAGGGAAGAAGTAAAATTATCACTATTTGCAGAAGACATGATACTATATATAGAAAACCCTAAAGACTCCACCAGAAAACTATTAGAACTAATAAATGAATTCAGTAAAGTTTCAGGATATAAAACTAATATATAGAAATCTGTTGCATTTCTATATACTAATAATGAACTATCAAAAAGGAAAATCAAGAAAATCCCACTTACAATTGAATCAAAAAGGATAAAATATCTAGGAATAAATTTAACCAAGGAAGGCTTCCCTGGTAGTGCAGTGGTTAAGAACCCGCCTGCCAATGCAGGGGACACGGGTTCTAGACCTGGTCCAGGAAGATTCCACATGCTGCAGAGCAACTAAGTCTGTGAGCCACAACTACTGAGCCTGCGCTCTAGAGCCCGCAAGCCACAACTACTGAAGCCCGCAGACCTAGAGCCCATGCTCCACAACAAGAGGAGTCACTGCAATGAGAAGCCCGCGCACCACAACGAAGAGCAGCCCCCACTCGCCACAACTAGAGAAAGCCCGCGTGCAGCAACGAGGACCCAACGCAGCCAAAATAAATAAAATAAAGTTAATTAATTAAGAAAAAAAATTTAACCAAGGAGGTAAAAGACCCATACTCTATAAGGCACCAATGAAAGAAACTAAAGATGATACCAATAAATGGAAAGATAGTTTGTGTTCATGGACTGGATGAATTAATATTGTTAAAATGTCCATACTACACAAAGCAATCTACAGATTCAATGCCACCCTATCAAAATACCCATGGCATTTTTCAGAGAACTAGAACAAGTAATCCCAAAATTTATGTGGAACCACAAAAGACCCCAAATAGACAAAGCAATCTTGAGAAGGAAGAACAAAGGTATTGTGCTCCCTGACTTCAAATTATACTATAAAAGTTACAGTAATCAAAACAGTATAGTACTGGCACAAAAACAGACACATAAATCAATGGAACAGAACAGAGAGCCCGGAAATAAACCCACACACATATGGTCAATTAATCGACAACAAAGGAGGTAGAAAACACAATGGGGAAAAGACAGTCCCTTCAATAAGTGGTGCTGGGAAAACTGGACAGTTACATACAAAAGAATGAAACTAGAACATTTTCTCATACCATATACACAAATAAACTTAAAACAGATCAAAGACTTAAATTTAACACCTGAAACCATAAAACTCCTAGAAGAAAACACAGGCAGTAAGGTCTTTAACATCAGTCTTCTCAGTATTTTTCTGATCTGCCTCCTCAGGCAAGGGCCACAGATGCAAAAATAAACAAACGGGACCTAATCAAACTAGAAAGCTTTTGCACAGTGAAGGAAACCATCAATAAAATGAAAAGGCAACCTAGTCAGTGGGAGAAGACATGTGCAAATGATGTCTGATAAGGACATAAAAAAGTCATACAATTCAACATCAAAAATAAAAAAACCCAATTAAAAAATGGCCTTGGGGGACTTCCCTAGTGGTCCAATGGTTAAGACTCTGTGCTTCTACTGCAGGGGGCACAGGTTCGATCCCTGGTGGGGGAACTAAGATCCCACATGCTGCGTGGTGTGGCCAGGAAAAAAAAAAAAGGGCTTGGGATTAACAAAAACACACTACTATATATAAAACAGATAACCAACAAGCACCTACTGTATAGCCCAGGGAACTCTGCTCAATATTCTGTAATAACCTATATGGGTAAAGAATCTGAAAAAGAATGAACGTATGTAT
Source organism: Monodon monoceros (assembly GCF_005190385.1). Taxonomy (NCBI): domain Eukaryota; kingdom Metazoa; phylum Chordata; class Mammalia; order Artiodactyla; family Monodontidae; genus Monodon; species Monodon monoceros. Next base: position 63,007,816 of record NW_021703775.1, read on the forward strand.
ATGTATAACTAAATCAATTTGCTGTACACCTGAAACTAACACAACATTGTAAATGAACTACACTCCAATTAAAAAAAAAAGTGGGGGTGCAGGCAGAGGACCTGAACAGGCATTTTTCCAAAGAAGGCGTACAAAAGGCCAACAGGAACATGAAAGGACGCTCAACATCACTCATCATCAGGGAAATGCAAATCAAAATCACAATGAGATTTCACCTCATACTTATCAAAATGGCTACTGTCAAAAAGATAAAAAATAACAAGTGTTGGCAAAGATATGGAGAAAAGGGAACCACAGTACATCACTGGTGAGAATGTAAAGTGTTACAGTCACTACAGAAAACTGTACAGAGGTTCCTCAAAAATTAAAAACGAAAGTATCATACAATCCAACAATTCCACTCCTGGGTATTTATCTGAAGAAAATGAAAACACTAATTCAAAAAGATAAATGCACCCCAATGTTCATAGTGGCATTATTTACAATACCAAGATATGGAAGCAACCGAAGTGCCCACTGACAGATAAATGGATACAGACATGGTATACATGTAGAGTGGAATATTACGCAGCCATAAAAAAGAATGAAATCTTGCCATTTGCAACAACTTGGATGGACCTGAAGGGTATTATGCTTAGTGAAATAAGTCAGATGGAGAAAGACAAATCCTGTATGTTTCCACTTATATGTGGAATCAAAAAAACAAAACAAATGAAGAAACAGAATAAAACAAAAATAGACGCACAGATACAGAGAACTAATGGTTACCAGAGGAGAGAGCAGTGAGGGAAGGGGCAAAATAGGTGAAGGGTTATTAAGAGATACAAACTAACAGTTATAAAATAAGTGTAAGTCACAGGGATGTAATGTACAACACAGGGAATACAGTCAATATTTTATAATTTAGTATGGTGTATAATCTATAAAAATATCAAATCACTATGTTGGGGGGAAAAACGAATGACAGCACTTATCTCTAGATGGTAGAATTATTAAGGATTTTTGTTCTTTTTGACTTAAGTTCTAATTTTTCTAACAATGGGGTATATTTGTATAATAAAAACTTAAATAAAAATACGTACTAAAAAAACAAGCAACAGACAGAACAAAAATATATAGTAAATAAAATATATAGCAGACATTGTTGATTTTTAGATAAACTCAGATTTCAAAAAAAGAAAAAACTATAACAGCACCTAAATTAGCAAAATAGTTGGCTTAGTTACAATGGGTCTAAATCTATGGCTTGAGCACTAATAAGAGCGTTATTGCTAATCATGAGATAAAGAAAATATCTTACTGCTTGAATTTGACTTCCATTTTTATTACTTTTAGGTAAGAAAAGCCATGTCTACAAATCGAGTCATCTTTGATTTCTCCCTTTCCTTTGCCACTGTGAGATGGTAATCTCAGTTTTCACTATACAAAATTATAAAAGATACTGTATCTCCTCTTTCAGTCTGATATGGAAGTCAAAGCAATTAAAATAAGTGAAAACCATTTCCAAGTATGAGCTTGAACAGTGTCCTATGATAATGGTGTTTGCATTAATCTATGGCTTTTGTGACAATTATTCCTGGCAGCCCAAAAGCTTGTTTTATTAATTTCCTTGGTCTTAATTAGGCATCACATTGGTGTAGCTGTTGGATGGCCAAGTTCTGAACAGCAGAGATGATTGTGTTTATAAGCCACCCAGCTAAATAAACACTTGTCTACTAGTTTGTTACTATCAATACAATTAAAAGAATGATTAAAAGTGAACTGTAAGGGGGCTTTCCCTGGTGGCACAGTGGTTAGGATTCCACACTTCCAATGCAGGGAGGGCCTGGGTTCAATCCCTGGTCAGGGAACTAGATCCCACATGTGTGCTGCAACTAAGGAGCTCACGAGCCAAACTAAGGAGCTTGCTTGCCTCAACTAAGACCTGGAACAACCAAATAAGTAAAATAAATTAAAAAATATTAAAAAAAAAAAGTGAACTGCAAGGGACTTCCCTGGTGGTGCAGTGGTTAAGAATCCACCTGCCAATGCAGGGGACACAGGTTCGATCCTTGGTCTGGGAAGATCCCACATGCCGCAGAGCAACTAAGCCCATGTGCCACAACTACTGAGCCTGCACTCTAGAGCTCGCTACCTGCAACTACTGAGCCCACGTTCTGCAACTACTGAAGCCCATGTGCTCTAGGGCCTTCGAGCTGCAACTACTGAGCCCATGTGCTGCAACTACTAAAGCCCCCACACCTAGAGCCCATGCTCTGCAACAAGAGAAGCCCCCACTTGCCGCAACTAGAGAAAGCCTGCACGCAGCAACAAAGACCCAATGCAGCCAAAAAATAATTAATTTAAAAAAATCTTTTAGGTATAGAAGCAAAAAGATCAAGTCACATATAAAGGTGAAAAAAAAATCAGACTATGTATGATCAGGCTTTATCACCATAATGCTTTATGCCAGAGGAAAATGGAGTAATATATTTAAGAAACTCAAGGAAATAAAATATGTGCTCAGGATTTTATATCCGGCTAAACGATTTTCAAGTATAATGTTCACAACTGTTTTCAACATTCAAAAATTTAGGGAATATTGTTCCCAAGGGCCTTTCCTGAAGAATTTACTAGAGAATGAGTTTTAGATATCCAAAAGACTAGAGAGGGGAAGAGAAGGAAAAGGAAGAGATGAAGCAGCCATTTTTTGCTAAAAGAGTATAAGCCTGAAACTAAAGACTGCAAAGTAGTGATATTGAGCTGTTGGACCAACCCTAATCTGCCTACCTCTGAAATCTGTGTTATGCTACAAAAGTCAAATCCTATTTTCTTTTTAAAAATGATATTGTAGAAGAGTAGTATTTAATAACATGGAAAACTATTCATTATATATTAAGTGAAAAGAGCAGATTATAAAACAGCATGACCTCATTTTCTAAAGAGAGTAAGTATACAAGTATTAACACCAAAACATCAATAGGATTATGGTTGTTTAAATTTTTTTTTCTGGGTACTTTCCTGTATTTTCTTCATCATTCCTGACACAGGAATAAAATCATGCCATAACAAAATCTCTTTGGTAATGAGGTCTAAATTGGACTAGAAAACACGGAATTTTATGCTGAAGCAGCTGTTATTATAACTCTTTAACAAATTCAGCAAAAATATCCAAAATAAGAATGGTAATAAAAAAGAAAATAATTGCACATTTTACTTCTGCAACATTTTTGTATTTAGGAATGTATGACTATGGATTTTTCTTTTTTGGACAGCCCAGTATTGAGATCATTTAGTTTGAAAGGAAAAAAATGAAAGAAGAAAAACAATTCTCAGGTTACTAAATCCATCTACATTTTTTACTTTATTGAACAGAAATGGGAATCAAAGGATCTATAAAAATTTTAAAGAAATACTTTTTTCAGTTTTAAAAAGTATAAACTAAGTTTATAAACTTTGTTTTATAACTATGTTTTAAACTATGTTTAAACTAAAGTAATATATAGAAAGCATACCAATGAGCCAAAACCTAGGGTCCAAAAATGCTCATTTCGGACTTCCAAAACTCCATCCAACGTAGATACCTAATCAAAAACACAGAAATAGGGCTTTTGTATTTGACATAACCAACACAATTCAGTCACATTATGGATTTGCTGTAAGCCTAGAAATGACATGGCCAAACCCTGCCTGAAGACACTTACTAGCCAAGAGAAGTCCCAGACCATTCACTCCAGATGCCATTTCTGCTTGTTCAATACTAAGCCAGGGCCTTCTTTTCCAGTTTATTCTCTGCACCCATCCCTCAAGAATCAGGTCTTTACTTCCCTCATTCACACCTTGTTCAACAGTGTGTAGTTCTTTTCACCTTATTAGTATAGTATATATTTATATTCAGCACTTGTGGTATCAGAATTTTTTTGTCTTCTCAATCATTCCTTTCTCTGGATTCCCTTTTAACAAATTTCTGTACAATACAGGATGTTATTTGGATGTGGGCCAAAAGGAAATTCCAAGGCCAGATTATACAGTGTGTGGCCCATTGATACAGTGGCACAGACCCCACTAGGTGAAGCAAGTGGCCAGCTATATTGATCAAAGTGGCCGCTGTGATACTGACAACCAATAGTTTTAAACACTCTCAACATTCAAATAATTTGATTATCTTATTCCTTCATTAGTTAACAGTTGGAATTTTATAACCATACAAAATCTAAACCTACAGATCAAGATATTAGGTGCTGAAGCAATCACCATGTAAAGGTGGCCTCTGACTTAATCAAAATCCTAGGTTTGAATACAAAATCATAAAAATCACAGCATTTATATAGCAAATAGTGTGGCCTTTAGACTATTACCGTCTACATTTATTGGGTTGGCCAAAAAGGTCGTTCCGGTTTTTCATAACATCTTATGGAAAAATTCAAATGAACTTTCTGGCCAACCCAATATTTCAAGTGAATCTGGCTTCCAGACTGTGCAATTCGTCAAATTGTTCTATTTTTGTCACTATGTTATGTCTCCTACTATATCATTGTAAAGAACAAAAACTTCCCTAAAATAAAATTCTAGAAAGAGTTGAAATTATTTGTACCCACTCTTTGCATTCTCTAATTATAAATTAAAATGATTTTACTTATTATTCCATCTTACCTCTCTGATAAGTTTGTCCAACTGACCAATAACATGGGGTGGTGTTGTCTGGGGAAAAAAATAAAATAAAATATGAATCTAGAGAGAGAAAAAACTTTTGCAACAGTAGTCCTGACACTAAAAAAATTGGGTTTTACACCAGCCTTTGCTTTGTTTCACATGTGCCCTATCATGATTTAGGGAAGAAAGGCTTTAATTGACCCACTAATAAAGCAGCATCAGAAATCAGCCCATGCTTATTTCTTATATTGCAAAAAAGCTGCTATCTCTAGAACCAAATAATCAATAAAAAAATCTTTAAGAAAGTAAAATTTTGTATAAGGCATAGCACTATAAAACTAATCTAATTGTTATTACTGCTTCTGGAGAGGGAGATACAACCCATAAGTTTTAGAAAAGGCATGAGGGAAAGACAGAAGGAAAAGCAGTGCTTACACATTCATCTAGTCCTGGGAAACTACCTTTCTATTCAAGTGCTTGTCTACAGGTGTTCCTATTGTTTCAATAAGTAGTGATTTCGCATTTTAAATTTAAAAGTCTCACTAATTCAAGAATAGAAAATAAGAAAACAATCATAACCAGATTATACAATAGCCAAAGCACATTTATTAGGGGAAAATGAATATCTAAAAAAGATTTTAAGTAATATTGTTTTCACTTGAAACATTATTAGAGGCAAAATATTTTCATTTATGCTTTTGCCTTACAACTACATGAAGATCTGTGCCTATTTTGTGCATCAATAGTACTTCATCTGGTTCTTTTTTTTTTTTTTTGCGGTACACGGGCCTCTCACTGTTGTGGCCTCTCCCGTTGCGGAGCACAGGCTCCGGACGCGCAGGCTCAGCGGCCATGGCTCACGGGCCCAGCTGCTCCGCAGCATGTGGGATCTTCCCGGATCAGGGCACGAACCCGTGTCTCCTGCATCGGCAGGCAGACTCTCAACCACTGTGCCACCAGGGAAGCCCTGGTTCTTTTTTTAAAAAATAAATTTATTTATTTATTTTTGGCTGAGCTGGGTCTTTGTTGCTGCGTGTGGGCTTTCTCTAGTTGCAGCGAGCGGGAGATACTCTTCATTTTGGTGTGAGGGCTTCTCACTGCGGTGGCTTTCCTTGTTGCAGAGCACAGGCTCTAGAGTGCAGGCTCGATAGTTGTGGCGCACAGGCTTAGCTGTTCCGCGGCATGTGGGATCTTCCCGGACCAGGGCTTGAACCCATGTGCCCTGCATTGGCAGGCGAATTCTTAACCACTGCGCCACCAGGGAAGTACCATCTGGTTCTTACTATTAAAATTTCAGAGATTATTGTTTGGCTTCATTTCCAACAGTGCCCTCCAGTAGCTAAAAATTTCATCATCTGGTAGAAGAACCCATATTGTTTTATAATCTGGTAAAAGAACATAGCTAATTTTAAAGCATGCATATTGAAAGAAGAGCCTTACCTGGAGTAGTACTTTCCCACTGTACACACTCATGGGATACATAGTGCCAAATGTCATCAGAGCAATGGCTATGGCTGATGCAGTATCTACAGCAAAATAATTACTGAAAAGAAAAAAACAATTCTAAATCTTAAATGTATGCTTCACTGGGCTTTTTACAATTTAATCTACCAAACTTTAATTATCTAAAGCAACAGGACTGTTTTACCACAGCTGGCCACTACTAGCAATGAGAGCATCTCAAAGGAAAATAAAAGGTTTTCAGAATCCTTTCTTGCCAAAGTTTAGGGAGAAATAACTAATATTTATGTTAATTAGTGTGACGAGAGATGATGAAGAAAAATAATGTGAGCATTTCCCCACAATGTATTTTCAATCTACTTGTCAACTATAAATATTTCATATATATTTATTTGCTGCAACAAATAAAAACCTTTAACTGGTAATTTCTGATACAGGAAGACCAATAGAATTCATCAGTGATTCTATCAATTTTGCTGTAAACGATAACTCCAATAATTACTATTAAAATTTTTCAAATTCCCCAGGAATTTCACAAGGTGAGATTCTCCAGGAATTTGCTATAGCAACATTGTGACTGAAGTGCAACATCTCATCAGTAGTTCACTGTTCTATTAACAAGACAGACCAAAATGCCAATGGTTACAAAGCTGATCATGTACCCTTTTTCACTTTTTCCCATATGTTGGGAATAGAAACATGAGTAAAGACATAGATTCTGCCTTTGAAATGGCAGGAAACATACATGTGAAAAATATAATAAAGGACTTTGGGTACAAAGGAGAAGTCCTACAGGGTATCATGGATGCACAAAGGAGTGAGTGGCAAGCCTACTGGGGTAGGGATAATGCAGAAACGCTAAATATAAAAAGAGGTGACAGGGGTTTCCCTGGTGGTCCAGTGGTTAAGACTCCACGCTTCCACTGAGGGGCGCGCAGGATCGATCCCTGGTCGGGGACGTTCCAGCAGCAAAAAAAAAGAAAGAAAAAAAAAGAGGTGACATTTGAGCTGAGCCTTCAAGATGAGCAAGATGATGCGAGCAAGATACTGTAGACAGTGAAAGCAGCATGTGCAAGGGCGTGAAAACCCTGATGCAGCAATGAAACTATCAACAGTTAAGTATATATAGACGGATGGCTAGTAAGGTTGGTAGAAGCTTCACTGTGTTAACAACTTTTAATTATTTTAAGTACCCAAAAGAGAATTTTGAAACAGGAAAACATTATGTTCCGATTTGCAACTTTTAATGATCACATTAAATGATCACATCAGTAGCAAAATAGCAGATAACTAAAGATGTGTGAGAATAAAAATTATAAGATCAGAAGACTATTCTAATTAGGCCAAGGAAATGATCACAAAGGCCTCAATTTAGGAAAAAGAATGGGAAGAAGGGTAAGATAATATTAAAAAGAAAGATTAAACAAGAGTAGGTGACAAGACTGTTTACAACAGCCAAGACATGGAAACAACTTACGTTTCTGTTGACAGATAAATGGATAAAGAAAATGTGGCATATACATACATAAATATATACACAATGGAATATTAGTCAGCCATAAGAAGGAAATCCTGCCATTTGTGACATGGATGGACCTTGAGGGCATTATGCTAAGTGAAATAAGCCAGACACAAAAGGACAAATATGTATAATTTCATTTATATGAAGTACTTAGAGTAGTCAGATTCACAGAGACAGAAAGTAGGATAGTGGTTGCCAGGGGCTGGGTGGAGGTAGAATGGGTAGTAATTATTTAATGGGCACAGTTTCAGTTAGGGAAGATGAAAAAGTTCTGGAGGTGGATCGTGATGATGATTGCACAACAAAGTGAATGCACTAAATGCCTGTGAAAGTACTGAACTGTATGCTTGGAAATGGTTAAAATAGTAAATTTTATTTTATGTATGTTTTAACACAATTTAAAAGCAGAATGCAAAGGAATAGACTGTAGTAGCATTCACTGAGACACAAAGTACAAGAAAAAGCAGTTTTGGGGATGGGGGGAAATAGGTTCAGTTGAGGTGGACATGAACAGAAGATATGCTTTTTGGAATTCAGTAGAGATCTGGGCTAGAAATAAAAATGTAGGAATCACATAGAGGTAGTAAATAAAAACATAATTGTATGTGATATGCTAGGAGAGTATGCAAAACGGCAGGGAGTCACCGAATCACGTCATAAAATTAAGCTTAAGGCTGCTAAAGTCTCTTTCCTAATAGACTTGCTTTTTCTAAAGTTGATTCACATCTACTTCCTGTCTTCCCTCGCTCAGCAACAGTCAATGTGATTCATCTCTCTTTTACCCTCTTCTCAGTCTCACTCATCAGGTCAGCAGCAAGGAATTTAAACAGTTTTCCAGCCTGCATTATAGACTGTGGTGAAAATTTCTTATTGAATCCAACCCCCATAATTTTTCAGATGAAGACACTTGAGGACAAGACTTGACCAAAGTTGCACAGATCACAAGCAAACATACTATAAGCTTAATCCCTAGCCATCCTACTGATGCCCCAGGAATCGAAACACACTTGATAGCAATAAAAAATACTTACTTAATTTCAATTAGCATATAAGTAATACAAAGAGCAAATGCTCCAGCAAGATCAATCAAAACAAATGGATTCATTCGGGGAAGGAAGATACTGCTAAGTCCTGGAATAATTCCACACAAGCTATGAAAAAACAAATAAAAAGAGTATTCATTAGTAGAACTTACATAATACTGATGAAAGTCATATAAAAGATGACTTGTATTTTAGTATATCTTTTAAAGAAAGCAAAGAGAATTTGGGAACAAAACTCTCACTCATAAAGGTCTCTTTTCTATCACCAATTAAAAAGTAAGAAAAAGTAAAGGGAGAATAAGAATCTGATCTGTGAGATTCACGTAGTAACCTCAGCAATAATAATGCTGAGACAGATGCATTTCTTGGGCATTCCTTTAACGTTATGTATATCATGAAATCCCATAACATCTTACCTTCGACTAAGATCTGCAACATGCTCTTGAAGCCAACTCGTACTAGCAGCTTTAAAAAGAAAATACTTAAATTATGTATATAGAATAAACCATAACCAGAAATACTTGATTCTTAAATTTAAAAAATAAGTTCGATCATGACTGTATAACATTACAAAATATCACGTTATTCCTCAAATCTAGAACTTTTTTCTCTTTTATGCCTTTAGGATACTAAATGAAAAGCAGTTTCAACTGCAATATACAGCTGACCTGAAGGAATAAGTGAACTTAACGTATTTCATTGCTACTATTAATTTGAAGTTTTAAAGGCTTATTATAGTGTAAAGCGAAGCTTCCTAACCAGTGTGCTGAGAATGGGTTGCAGGTACACCGATTACTAACTCGCTCAGCTCTCAGAAAGGCCAGGTGGGAATCTGGCTACATGCAGACGCCTGCCAGTTACTGTCCCTGGACAAGTAGCCTCCAGGCTCAAGCATCCTCTTACATTTATCTCAGGGTGCTATAGAAATTCTCATTTTTTAATGTGTACCATGATGTAAAAAAGAACAGCAAGCCATATAAGAAGTAGCCTGGTACAGCAGTTTAAGAGCAGACTCTGATGCCAGAATACCTGGCTTCAACCCCAGCTCTGCCCTTAACTAGATGTGTAGCCTGAGACAAGTGACAATTTCTCAGGGCCTCAGTGTAAAATGGGGATAATATCAATAAAATGATTTACCTATGGTTATAGGAAGAATTAAAACGGGTTCTATGTAAAGCGTTTATCACAGTGCCTGGCAGACAGAAAGTGCTCAGTATTATTTTCCACTTAAATTTCAACTAATGTTGTATAATAAATTTTGATGTTTCTGTGAACTTTCATTTCCAGCTAATAAAAATACAAACTAGATGATTTTTCTAGAAATAAATTTGGCAATATACATCAAAGACTTAAAAAAAGTGTTTTTTTTTTTTTTTTTTTTGTGGTACATGGGCCTCTCACTGTTGTGGCCTCTCCCGTTGCGGAGCACAGGCTCCAGACGCGCAGGCTCAGCGGCCATGGCTCACGGGCCTAGCCGCTCCTCGGCATGTGGGATCTTCCTGGATCGGGGCACGAACCCGTGTCCCCTGCATCGGCAGGCGGACTCTCAACCACTGCGCCACCAGGGAAGCCCAAAATAGTGCGTTTTTAACCCATTTATAATTTATTCTTTGGGAAGAAGAAGTGGAAATGCATACAAGAAATCTGGTACAAAAAAGGGTGGGGCTGCCCTGGTGGCGCAGTGGTTGCGAGTCCGCCTGCCGATGCAGGGGACACGGGTTCGTGCCCCGATCCAGGAAGATCCCACATGCCGAGGAGCGGCTAGGCCCGTGAGCCATGGCCGCTGAGCCTGCGCGTCCGGAGCCTGTGCTCCGCAACAGGAGAGGCCACAACAGTGAGAGGCCCGCGTACCGCAAACAAAAAAACAAACAAAAAAGGGTGGTTATAGCATTATTTGTAAAAGGTTATATATTATTCTATATAACAATAGACTGTTTAAAAATATTCATGACAAAATATTATGCAAGCCTTAAAAAATCATTTTTTCAAAGAGTATTTAATGACAGGCAATACTCAAGACATAATGTTAACTGAAAAAAGCTAAACATAAAATTGTTAATTGATACAATTCTAAATATGTAAAAAATATATATACATGTGCATAGAAAAGAAATTAAAGGAACAAAATAGGAATGTTAACAGATGTTGTCTCTGGGTCATGAGATTATCAATACTGTTTCCTTCTTGTATCTTTCTGATCTTCACAGAGAGATACAGTTTCTAAACCTCTGTACCTTCTTAGAATTTCTAGAATGAGCATTATACTATTCTAATAAAGTTTTTTCTAAAAAATTCTGGTCATCACAAATATCATTATTTAATTTTCTAGTTCATGCAGTAATTCTTAAACTCTAACTCATACAAATACAACTCATACTTTGTAACACTCAGGAAGTTGTTTAAACCTGAATGGGTATTTCAGAAAGCTTTCTTCCCTTGGTTATCTTGGTATTCAAGTCAGTGAGACCTAAAAAGACCCTCACCTATTTTTGCTTCAAAGTACAGGTGTGTGGGTCTGTGTACACAGCCCACTTTTGTTTTTACCTCACTTCTCCATCCATCAGTGGTTAACCCTTTGTAGGTTAGTGGGATTCCAAAACACTGAAATTATTGAAAAATGCCAATAATTTAGACCACTGGAGTGAAAAGTCTATCTGAATTTTTAAAGACTTGAAAATAAAAGAATATATCAAAAGGAATAAAGTTTTGCTACTTTTAAATATATGCCTACCCACCATTGCCCAAGAGAAGTTCCTGGGAACTTATCTAATTAACAAAATACAATTATTTACAATGAGCATAGCAACTAGTCTATGTACACTGATGCTTCTAAAATGCTTGCAATAAAAAAAAAAATGCTTGCAATAAACTTTTCTTAAGTAGGTTATACATGTAAAATCTCATTCATGTTACTTGGTAAATGTAATTTTTTACTGCATGTAATTTAATACATAAGTCAGTTTTGCCTGTTTTTAAGTAATATGTTATTTTAAAGCTTGTAATAATTAGTTTCTGTTTCATAATTTTTTGCTCAGAGAAAGACTTTAGAACCTTTGGGGTAGTCCCCTCTTCTCTTCAGGATATACTTTCTCATTGATCTATGAATTAATGAAACAAACAAAAGACCTGTTTTTATGAGAGATTAATTGGTTTTTTATTAATGGTAAATAAAAACATACCTTCAGAGACATAAGCAAACGGTTTATTCCGAATAGAAAGCATTGTAAACAGGTTGAAAGAAAGAGCCACAAAAGTACCAACTAATAATCTTCCCCTGAAAAAAACAACATTCATGATTATTTTTTTCTTGGTAATGTCAATACGTAATTTCAGCATGTAGAGAGACTAAGAGATGGGAAGGCAGAGTGGTCTGCTTCAATGGTTTAGTATTTGCAGAGCCAGAATCTGAACTTGGTTCTAGCCCCATGACCAATGTCCTGTCTACTGTTGCTCCACCTTACACAGGACCAAAAAAAAAAAAAAAAAGACTCTTAGCATTAACAGTATCTTCTTACAGGTAATTGCTGTTATAAATTTTTAGAAATGCTAATGGTATTTGGTTTACAGTCCACTGGCTGGGTCAGACTATCCTGAATTAAACTGATCAGAATAGGTAAAGTCCACATAGTTGGCCACTATGTTGTAAATAATAGCAATTCCATCTTTTCTACAGCTGCTACTAAAAGACTTGGAGGATCCAATCTTAAATTACAGAAGACCAGATGGGGCTGGCTTAGGATATTGACCTGGGCCTAGAAATACCGAGGGACCTAAAATCAGGGTAGAAAGGCCTTCCTGTTCAGTATAAAAATTTAAGGGCTTGGGAACAGTTAAGGGTGAAAAGAGGGAGTCTTGGGATTTGGGGATTTTGCTTGTGAAATATCAATGAAATATATATTACCACACTCTGAACTCTGATATTGGCCAAAGTAACCACTATTTAATAACATATCAATTAACAACTGGGAATCAAACTCAATAGTAAATTATATGTTATGTTAAAAGCAGAATCTCACGTGTGTATCTCAGGCTGCTCCAAAAAGCGTTCTGCACTAAAAGAAGGAAATAATGTATTAAATAAGTCCTACAAATTATAAAATTATAAGACTTTATTAAATATATAATTAATAAATTCACAAAACTTTTTAAATATGATAACCAACTGTTGATTATTAGTAGTGATGAGACAAGCAGACCCACAAATTATCCTCAAGGTGTAATTCAAACTTTCTCTACCAAACCTGTTTCAATGGGTTTGTACTAAGCATTAAAACATGTCTGTGTGAATCCTTTCCTTTCATTCACACCTATGACTAAATTTAGTAGCATCAAAGAAGGTAATAAAAGAAGGGTGAAAGGAAGGGAGAAAAGTCTGAAACATGAAGAAATTGTACTATCAAAACTCCAGCACTGCTCATTTTATTTGTATACCCTTCCAACCCGACGTGTCTCACTGGATTCTTTCATATTCCCAAAGGTGGCATAGGTAGAATTTGCAGTGACAGTAACATTGTATACAAATGTACCTTTCTTTTAATATAAAGAGAGCTCCCAATTGTGCCAAGACTGTGGACGCAAATACAGCCAGGACTTCTAATCTTTCAAATCTGAAATTGGAAAATTAATTAAATCAGCCTAATTCTTTCAATTCACAAACTAGTATCTCTAGAACACATTCATTCACTCACTATACATGTGCCTACTATAATCCAAATGCTGTTAAAAAGGACAATTTCTAGAATGACAATAAACAATGAACATCACAGATTTTAAAAAGAGTGCCTATTTGTACAACATATACTCCTTAGGGCTTTTATTTTCTAGAAATAACCATTATTATAATAACAGCACTTAATTGACCCATCTTGTGTCAGACACTGGTCGAAGTGTTTAACATATTACCTCATCTAAATCCTTATGAGGGTTAGTTTATCCACTTTTTTTTTAAAAAAAGAGATAAGGAACCTGAACCCCAAAGAGGAAAAGTAACTGTTTAGAGTCATACGGCTTGCAAGTGAAGGAGTCAGGTTTTCAAACTCAGACACTCTGGCTCTAGAGTTCATGATTTTAACCACTACTACACTGCCTCTCCTATCTACACACAATTGCAGTTAACTGAATATGTCTTATAATCCCTAAGCTATCAGCTGGAGGCCAAGGGCTGTTGTCTTATTTATCTTAGTTTCTCCCACTGCACATAGTTTAATGGCATTCAACACTTGTAAGTATATATGCTTAAAATTTCAAGGAAATAATTATCTTCAGAAACGATAATAAAATAATTAACGATGTTCATCACATTAGTTGTTTTTTCCCTCAAATGAGTTGATTTAATTCTAGGTGGTACAGAATTCAGAATATTCAGGAGATAATAAAATAATAAAGGACGTTCATCACATTGCTATTTATAATAGAAAAATGTTGGAATCAACAACATACCATTACACATTATTACAAATATAAGAGAAATGTATTTACTGACATGGAAGGATGGAAATGAAAAAAAGTGGGTTATAGGAGGGTATGAAAAAAACGGTATGTAAATGTAGCAACATTATTTGTGGTAATTGATAAGTTGATACTAAAGTGTGTATTGAAATGCAAATGGTGTAGGAAAGCAAAGACAATCTGAAAAAGAACAAAGCTGGAAGATTTACACTACCAGATAACCAAGATTTCAAAACTACAGTAATTGACACAGTATGGAACTAATTCAAGGATAGACAAATATACCAAATAGAAAAGAGAATCTAGAAACAAACACATACACAGTCACTTGATTAATAAAAAATTAGCACATAAAAGCAATAAAGAATATTTTTTTTCAATAAATAGTGTTTTATCAAACTGAATAGCTATATAGAAACAAATGTGCCTTGACCTTTACCTCAACCCATATACAAAAATCAATTCCAGGGCTTCCCTGATGGCACAGTGGTTAAGAATCCGCCTACCAATGCAGGAGACACAGGTTTGAGCCCTGGTCCGGGAAGATCCTGCATACTGTGGGACAACCAAGCCCGAACACCACAACTACTGAGCCTGCGCTCTAGAGCCCGTGAGCCACAACTACTGAGCCCTTTCACCACAACTACTGAAGCCTGCGTGCCTGGAGCCTGTGCCCCGCAACAGGAGAAACCACCGCAATGAGAAGCCTGCGCACCGCAACGAAGAGTAGCCCCCGCTTGCTGCAACTAGAGAAAGCCTGCGCGCAGCAACAAAGACCCAACACAGCCAAAAATAAATAAAATGAATTAATAAAAAAAAATCCTAGGGCTTCCCTGGTGATGCAGTGGTTGAGAGTCCACCTGCCGATGCAGGGGACACAGGTTCGTGTCCCAGTCCGGGAAGATCCCAAGTGCCGCAGAGCGGCTGGGCCCGTGAGGCATGGCCGCTGAGCCTGTGCGTCCGGAGCCTGTGCTCCGCAACGGGAGAGGCCACAACAGTGAGAGGCCCGCGTATCGCAAAACAAACAAACAAACAAACAAAAAACCCAAAATCAATTTTAATTTGATTGTAAGCCTAAATGTGAAAGGTCAAACTGTAAAACTTCTAACTAATAACAGGGTAGAATATCTTTATTCTGGCCAAGATTTCTTGACAAGTACACAAAAAGTATTAACCATAAAGGAAAAGGCTGATAAATTGAATTTATCATTGAAATTAAAAACTTCTCACTCATCAGAAGATAACTTTAAGAGAATGAAAGAGAAATGGGAGTGAGAGAATATATTTATGTATAAAGAACTCCTATATAGATCAATAAGAAAAAACAGGCAACCCAATCTAAAAATGGATAAAACACTTCAGCAAGCATTTCACAAAAGGGGTAATCTGAATGGTTAATAAACATAAGAAAAAGTGCTCAAATACTCATCAGGAAAATAACTTAAGCCTCAATGAGATGCCACTGCACACCCTAGAATGGCTTAAAAAAAAAAGGCAATACCAACAGTTGGTAAGGACATGAAGCAACTAGAACTCTCATATACTGTCAGGGGAAATGTTAAATTGGTAAAACTACTCTGGAAAACTGTTTGGTATTATCCTATCTTCTAATGATGAATATATGCAAATCCTATGACTGAATAATTTCAAAGACATATGCCCAACATAAATGAGCACACATGTATACCAAAAGAAATGTACAAGAATGTTCATAAGTAGTTTTATTTATAATAGCTAAAAGCTAAAAATTAACTAGGGCTTCCCTGGTGGGGCAGTGGTTGGGAGTCCGCCTGCCGATGCAGGGGACACGAGTTCGTGCCCCCGTCCGGGAAAATCCCACATGCCGCGGAGCGGCTGCGCCCGTGAGCCATGGCCGCTGGGCCTGAGCGTCCGGAGACTGTGCTCCGCAATGGGAGAGGCCACAACAGTGAGAGGCCCGCGTGCCGCAGAAATAAATTAAAAAAAAAAAATTAACTAAATTCCTTTCAATAGCTGAACATATAAACAAATTTTGATATATTCACATAATGGAATATTAGAGCAATGAACAAGAATGAACTACTGCTATATGATGATATAAATATTGTATCCCATTTATATGACTTCAAAAACAGGCAACAAGAATCCGCAATGACAACAATCAGAATACTGGTTACTTTTCTCAGGGTTTGACTCTGAATTAACATTAAGTCATTAAAGGAGGCTTTGGGGGAACTTATAATGCTTTATATCATGATCTAGATAGTAGTTATACAAGTATATTTATTTGTTAAAATTCATCAAACTGCACAAGGATATAAGACAGAACAAGCTACAGTCCCTGCTACCAAGAAATTTATATTTTAAAGGGGAAGACAAAAAAAAAACAAAACAATTAATTGCGCTTCCCTGGTGGCGCAGTGGTTAAGAATCCACCTGCCAATGCAGGGGACACGGGTTTGAGCCCTGGTGCAGGAAGATCCCACATGCTGCGGAGCAACTAAGCCTGTGCACCACAACTACTGAGCCTGTGCTCTACAGCCTGCAAGGCCACAACTACTGAAGACCGTGTGCCTAGAGCCCATGCTCCACAACAAGAGAAGCCACCGCAATGAGAAGCCCACGCACCACAACGAAGAGTAGCTCCCACTCACCGCAACTAGAGAAAACCCGCGCACAGCAACGAAGACCCAACACGGCCAAAAATAAATTAATTAAATAAATTTAAAAAAATTAATTTATAAGTTCTGATAAGTTCTATACAGAGAATTATAGCAGTCTGATGTGACAAGAAGCTAACTAGGTGATCTATTTTAGAATCCATTTTAGATTGGGCCCAGTCACTTAATAACATTAGCATTTAGTGACATTAAGATTGGAATAACAAAACGGGGCTTATCTCGTAAGAATCAAGTGAAGAGCATTTCCAGGAGATAGAACAGTTTGTATAAAGATCCTAAAGCAGGAATAAGTTGTGTTCAAATTACGGAAAGAAAGACAGTGTGGTATAGAGGGCATGAGAGTGGTAACTTGAAAAGAAGTAGTCTGGGTCTAAATCATATAAGGCCTTTGTAAACGAGGAAAGGGGTCAGGATTTTATTCTAAGTATGACAGGAAACAACTGGATGGTTTTAAAAAGTAGAATGACAGCATGATATAGGCTTAAAAAGAAAAAAAACACTGAAGAAAAAACCCAAAAAAACACTGGTTTCTATATGGAGAATGGACTGAAGGGGGGTAAAAGCAGAACCATGGGGACCAGTTAGGATGCAAGACATTCGTTAAGGCAAGAAATGAAGGTAGTTTGGTTAGGATGGTAGTAGTGGAGATAGAAACGGGGGCAAGGACAGATTCTGGATGTGTTCATAAGTTATCCTGACATAGCCTGCTCATGGATAAATGTGGGTGATGAGAGAATAATCAATGATTTTACTTGAGCAACTGAGTGGTGGTGTATTTGCTAAGATGTGAAAAACTGCAGAGGAACAGATTTTGGGGGAAGAAAACAAGAATCCTAGCTTGAATTTAAGACATGAATTAGACATCCATGTGAACCTGGCACGAAGGTAACATGACATGAGATAAGTCTCAGTGCTGGAGAACTGAATTTTGGAATTATTAAATATAGATGACACTTCAAGCTATGTGACTGACTGCAATTATATTTGATTGCTCCCTCTTTTCCTATTCACTCTAAGCAACTAGGCCAAAATGGGAGCTGTCTTGTCCTTATGTGACCTTGTCTCCTGGCCACAGGAGCTGATCTAAAGACTAACATCTATACCAAGGTGGACCAACCAATAGTTCTTTCTCACTATTTTCTGAACTAGAGCTGGGGAATCCTTTTGTCTCAAGGATGAAGGTGAGAAGGTTCAAAGTTTTGCTACAAGTTATCATTCCAGGATAGTGGAGAAAAGTGGTCTGAGAAACTGAACCTGATATGCAGAGAAAAGCAGGCCTTTTGAGGTAAGAGAAAGACAATGTCCTGAGTGTTCTAGTCCCTATACCAGTTTACCTCAGTCTTCCCACACTTTGGTTATGTAAATTAACATTTTTCCCCCAAACTAGTTTGAGATGGATTTCTGTCACTTACAACCAAAAGCCTTTACAAATGATTATCAATCCAACTCTATCAAATTTCAGTGACACTTATAAATATCTTCATTTTGCACTAAAATTTCATGTTTACTTTGTCCCATTATTTAAGTAAATAAAACCTGATTTTGTTCAAAAGAATATAATCCCAATAAATGGTATGGTGGAGAAGAAAGGTAAGTTTTGTCCAAGAGTTTCTTCATCAAAGTTAAATTCTTCTTTCAAGTTGTTTCCTTGAATCTGAAAAGAACTCATTGTTTTCTAACATATTTTAAAAAATCCTCTGATATAAAAGATTATTTTCTAACTTTCAGTAATTTCTAAACTATAGAAACAGAAATCTCAAAATCTTTTTCAGTTCATTGCTGTCACAAATCCAGTCTTAAGATAAAAATACATCTCTACTGCTGCATTAATGTTAAACTATATCCCACTTACTTTAACATCTAGAAGATACATACATGAAAATCCTTTGTACTTTCTCTAACTGGAATAAGAGATTACCAAAATATTAAAGAACTTAAAATGAACAATTTATGTAAGATTTGGTTTATAAAATAGAAAAAAACTAATGTGAACATTTTCCTTTAATATGATTTAAATTTAAACATTCATGTTCCTTATCTAGAATCCTCTTGGAAGATGTTTTTTTATCTACTTTCACTATCTGATCACTACTCCAGTAAACAGGCAGCATTTATTTTCTACAAGTACTCTAGCTAGCTCTTTACTGCCTGGTATAACTACTACTTTAATAGCAATAAGTTAGCAGAAAATAAAATAATTTGAACTTACCCAAATGAATAGGCAGGGCTAGGTTTCCTCATCATTACCCAGTAACTTATTAAACATGTCATTAAACTAAGTAAAAAGGAAAATAAGTTTAGCATTAGAACTAGAACTAGAGGACTTACAGAAAGAAATTTAGCTTTCAGAATACCTAAATTGCTAAAAGTTAATAGTGTTTGCAGACTAAACTAACAACAAGTTATTCTAATAATTTATAATCTAATCACAATAAGCACCCTAATGTGAGTTTTAACATGGGGAGAAACTGAAAGAAGTTATGATATACCATTAAGACACTAATAATAGAACTAATAGAACCTAAACCCATAATTTCTCTACTCAGAAAGTTATCCCCCCTAAATGGTTTCCATAACTGAGCCTGCAAAAAATGACACAGTAATAAGTGCAATTTACTTGATTCTAGGCATATACAATACATTTTAACTTTGATAAACTTTATTTAATCTCTGTTAAAAGTTAAACTAAATATTAATAACACCTTGACAACATTCTGGATGGGATAAAGTTATGGTTACTTTCTAAGTATAGTGGAGATTCACTCTAAAACAACTTACTACAGTGCGAAATTCAGGTAATAACGATCTGTTTTAGACCAATCAAGAAGATTTAGTTACGTGACTGATGAAAAAGACATCCCTATAACATACTTCTATGGCACGGATCTTGGAGACATATGGTCTAAGCATTCTGCAACCTTTATTTGGAAATATGAAAGGTCCCCAAAGCAGGAGCCAAAAGGTCGTCTCTCTAGCTCACAATTACATATATACTTTGCAGTTATTAACATCCCTCATTTCTTTTCACACCCACATGGTTACAGTGGGAACTAGTATGTTCTTATGTGTTCCTGCTCCCTGGTCACAGCTGACTCATCTACAGGTAGGCACCTGACCTAAAGTCTGGGTATTATCTTTTCTGTTGCTATATAAATGGGGTATTTTCTTCCAGCATATCTTCTAATTATTATTTGTACATATGGTCCATGTTGATAATTTTACTTATTTCACAGATAACTTTCCTTAAGTAAAGAAAACTTCATAAATTCAGTGCAACAAACCTTTTTTTAGTTTAATTTTATCATTTTATTCAAAATAGTACATTTACACAGAAATGTGCATAAAGCACATATGTACATTTTAACAAATAGAAAAAAAACACCCATTTAACCACCAATCAAGGTCAGGAGTAAAACACTGGGGAAGCATTCTGGAGGTCTCTTTTCTGTTTTTCAAATGAAGTATATATAGTTGATAACAAATTCCTTATTAGCTTCAAAACATTAAGAAGGGTCTTCCCTGGTGCCACAGTGGTTAAGAATCCTCCTGCCAATGCAGGGGACACGGGTTTGAGCCCTGGTCCAGGAAGATCCCACATGCCACAGAGCAACTATGCCCATGTGCCACAACTACTGAGCCTGCGCTCTAAAGCCCACTAGAGCCCGCGAGCTACAACTACTGAGCCTGCATTCCACAACTACTGAAGCCCGTGCGCCTAGAGCCTGTGCTCTGCAACAAGAAAAGCCACTGCAATGAGAGCCCACACACTACAACAAAGAATAGCCCCTGCTCGCCGCAACTAGAGAAAGACCGCACACAGCAACGAAGACCCAGTGCAGCTAAAAATAATAAATTAATTAATTAAAAAAAAAAAAAACACAACACTAAGGAGGGGACTTCCCTGGTGGCACAATGGTTAAGAATCTGCCTGCCAATGCAGGGGACACAGGTTCGATCCCTGGTCTGGGAGGATCCCACATACCATGGAGCAACTAAGCCCGCATGCCACAACTACTGAAGCCCTCACGCCTAGAGCCGGTGCTCTGCAACAAGAGAAGCCACCGCAGTGAGAAGCCCGCGCACCACAATGAAGAGTAGCTCCCACTTGACGCAACTAGAGAAAGCCCGCGCATAGCAATGAAGACCCAACACAGCCATAAATAAATAAGTAAGTAAATAGGTAAGGAAGGAAGGAAGGAAGGAAGTAAAAACATTAAGGAGCGTTTTTAAAACTTACCTAAAAAGATCAAAAATGGTCAGGTAAGTATAGGCAGTTAAAGCTGCAAAACAACAAAAAGACTGATTAAAATGTTACTGAATCCATTGTTAGGAAATACAGCAAATCACCAAAATTGTTCATAACAGGGACATCCATCACTGGAAAACACGAGTCACTGATTAATCTCGTATGTTGTCAATTATCTAGTAAATTTGACTAATACATGTAGCCAAAGTTGGTTAATACAAAAGCTTACTTTAGAACATGATTTCTCCATCAGGAAAAAATGAAGCAGTATATGCTCAAAAGCCCTGAGATCAATTTTTTGCCTCCTTCTGTGATCGGAGTACTATTTTAAATGTATTTTTAAAATAGCAGGATGAAAATAATGGTAAATAAAAACATAAGAGTCATGACACAAGAAAAATATTAGATTTCCCTTTTCAAGGACAACTCAATAAATCATAAAATTTTATTTATACACTACATAAATTGAAGAACTAATCTATCACATTAAAAGGAAATCTCACAAAAAATATACATGCACCCCAAAGTTCACAGCAGCACTATTTATAAAACAGATTCACAGGTATAGAAAACAAACTAGTGGTTACCAGTGGGAAAGGGGCAAGATAAGGGTAAGAGATTAAGATATACAAACCACTATGTATAAAACAGATAAGCAACAAGGATCAACTGTACAGCACAGGGAATTATAGCCATTATTTTGCAATAATTTTTAGTGGAGTATAATCTATAAAAATACTGAATCACTATGCTGTACACCTGAAACTAACATAATAATGTAAATCAATACCTCAATTAAAAAATAAATCTTAGTTTTTCAAATAGATTTAATTTTTTTTTTAAAAAAAGCTCATTTTAGATAACGCCTAACAACTGAACCAAATTTTATAGTTTACAAGGTACTTTTGGAATAGATTCTCTCATTTAAATCTTTTGAGTTATAGTTCAGAATAATATATTCTATGTAAAGGAAGACATACCTTTATTTAAAATGAGAACAATAAAAGTGAAATAATTAACTCCTAAAAATAAGAATAGTGACATACCTATACTATTAGTGGAACTGCACCACATTAGCAGGAAGCCAGTACATGTTAAGTTTATTGCACCAAAGAGCAGTATCTTCCAGGACTGTGAAAAAGAAAATCATTCTTATTTGTACAATGCTAATAAACTTCTCTGGGTCCATTCAAATTGCTGTGTTTCATACTCTAATATTCAAAGGAATAAGCACAACTTGTTTCAAAAAGTTGAAGTGCCACATTTTCTAAAACTACCAAAATTATCATCAAACAAGTTACTATTATAATATATAAGCCTAAAAGAATAATTCTAGAAGGGGAATTATTCTAGAGAAAATAAATTCTGACACACAAACTCTCATATAGTTGAGAAAATATGCTGACATTTGAATATAATTTTGTCTCCATAAACATGTAGAGACAATGATAAAAACAAATGGGGCAAAA
This sequence comes from Monodon monoceros, assembly GCF_005190385.1. Classification (NCBI taxonomy): domain Eukaryota; kingdom Metazoa; phylum Chordata; class Mammalia; order Artiodactyla; family Monodontidae; genus Monodon; species Monodon monoceros. The sequence goes on from NW_021703775.1 coordinate 63,030,297, forward strand.
TGTAAAGCAACTGATGAATCTGAATAAAGGGTATAAGGGAGTTCCTTATACTCATAACATTTCTGTAAGTTTGATGGTACATCAAAATAAAGTTACCCTGCCCACCCACCCACCAAAAAAGAGCAGTACTTGGTTATTTACCAAGTGAATTGTATGAAATAGGACTGCAAAAGAGGGGAAGATTACCACAGTTTAGAAGTTCACAGAAAAGGGAGGATCTGAGATATACCTTGAAATAGCTAGGATTTAGAGGCAGGAGGAAGAGCATTCTAAAAATAAAGGAAGAAGAGATCAAGTGAACTGTTTTTTATTTTTGTTCTGCTCCTCTCCCTATAAAGGGAGACCTACGCTTGTTTGAAAGTAGAGGTGAAATAAATTAGTGAAAAGGTAGTTATTTTGAGGTGTTAAAATTAAACATGTAATTGCTAAGGTCAAGTATGGTATGGGATAGAATGGTTTTACAATACAGATGAAACGTGTAGGTCTAGAAAGGAAGAACACCACCCGTGAGAAAGTGAGAAGGGTAAGAAGGTAATGGAAGAGAAAGAGAACTTGTAAGGCAGAAAGAAATGACAGTGATGTAACACAGACGTAACAGTCTTGAAAGGAAGACGCAAGGCCATTTTCTAAAATTAGGGGATATGATAAAGTAGCACTGGAAACTTAAATCTAGAAGAGGATCTGCAGAATAGATGTTATGGTGAATATACTATTGAATCATCAAAAAGAAGAACAATAATTACCAACATGAATTTATGGTAGACACCATTGTGGAACTTCCTCTACACCCACAAGCAAAACCAGAAAAGCAAGTGAGATAGGGATGTTAGAGACTTGAGAACTGATATGATAGGTTAACAAGACAAGGGACTCTAATACTAGTGAGAACATTAATGAAATGACTGGATATGGGGTCTAGTCAGGACAGGGATTCAACAGCAGTCAGAAAAGGAGGATAAAAAGTGGTGTTTTGGGGCTTCCCTGGTGGTGCAGTGGTTGAGAGTCCGCCTGCCGATGCAAGGGACACGGGTTTGTGCCCCGGTCCGGGAAGATCCCACATGCCGCGGAGCGGCTGGGCCCGTGAGCCATGGCCGCTGAGCCTGCGTGTCCGGAGCCTGTGCTCTGCAACAGGAGAGGCCACAACAGTGAGAGGCCCGCGTACCGCAAAAAAAAAAAAAAAAAAAAAAAAAAGAGTCAGATTCTGAGTACTATACTGAAGATAAAGCCGGCAAGAATTACTTATAAAGCAGATGTGAGGAGTGAGGGAGAGATTGGTAAAAGTGACTCCAAGGTTTCTGGCCTAAGCCATGTAGTGAAGGAGTGATAGAAAATCAAAGTTCAGGTTTGATCATATTAAATTTGAGATGCCTATTAGATATCCAGGTGAAAATGTTGAGAAGTCCATTATATATAGGAATTGGAGGTAGGGAAGAAGATAGGGACTGAGATATAAATATAGGGTCATCAGCATATGGTAATGAAAGTGTCATCTAAATGGAATGAAAGCAAACAAGAGAGGCCAGAGCTCCATAAGCCCTGGGACACTCCAAAACTTAAGAGGTCAGAAAGATGAGAGGAAAGTAAGAAAGGAGACTAAAAATAATGGCCAAGTAAGTAGGAGGAAAATCAAGAGTGGCATTTCAGAGTTCAAATGAATAAAACTGTTTTAAGGTGGAAGAGACTGCTTTTCGTCAAATGCCACTGAAGGTCAAATAAGATGGGAAATGAGGATGACCATTGCTTTTGGCAACACAGAAGTTATTAGTTACCTTGTAAAAGCTGTTTCTGTGGATAAGTGGGGACTAGGATCAGACTGGTTTTGTTTAATAGAAACAGGCAGAAGAGAAAGTGAACAAAGAGAGTAAAGACAATTCTTCTACGTGCTTTTGTATAAGAGGAAGCAGAGAAAGGAAGCAGTAGCTGAGAGTGGAATATATGGCATGTAATTATGACGCAAGAAGGAGAAGGAGAATGATTCAAGAAGGAACAACAATGCAAGAGACAGAAGGAACCATTATAGAAATGCTGTCTTTGAGTAGGCAACAGTGGAAGAATTGGCCTTATATAGCAGATCAGACAGTTCATTCACAAAATAGAAGGGAAGGCAGAGTGTTGGTAGATATGCTAATGACAGGATGCGGAAGTTTTCTCCTGATACTTCTTTTCCCTCAGCGAAACAGGAAGCAAGATGAACAGGTTAGAATGGGGATGAATAAGCTTTTGGGAGTTTGAGGACAGAAGTGAAAGAAAATGGTATGAAACTGTCACTTAGGAAACTGGAAACTGAATAAACTAGGAACATACAATATGGGCCACACTAATGGCATACTTGATCATGAATTTAAAGTGAGACCAGTCAGCATGGTTTTGTGTTTTTTTTAAGGCTACATTCTCTTGCTTGCATGCAGGTACAGAGTAGGAAAAAAGTGGACTTAATGAGGTTAAGGATTTGCCAAGGAAGTATGATAGACAGAAGAGGGGCACAAAGGAGTTGAAGGCATATGCAAGAAAATGAAAATGATGGACCAGAGAATCTAAATTGATAAGTAAGTACATGAGGATAAGAGAGGTGAAAAATAGTGAAAATATAGCAGAGTAAAGGACTGGAGGCCCTAGTAATAGGAGTGAACTGGAAAGACAAGAGATAGTGACTGATGAGTAAAATGCTTAAATTGAGACAATGGGAGGATATAGTTATTACAAATGATAAGGTTTATGGTATGATCATAGGAGTGGATGGTTGGGAGGGATACAGGACAAAATTATTTGTGGTGAGGAACTGAGAGGTAAGGATCTTCCACGTGAAATATGAAATCACCAAGAACTAAGACAGGAAAAGCAATGAAGAGATAAGCCAGGTGTACCTCTTAAGATTTAAATTATGATAGAGGTTATCTGTACAATTCAGGTGTTCCTATACTCGTTTTGTTCCTACTACCTATTCTGTGGTATACTATGCTTCAATGAAGCGTACTATTAAAAGAACTTGCTGCTTCCTCCTGCAATACAGTTGCTTTCCATCAACATCATAAAGCTATAACTATCTGTTCTCAAGAGATCATCCTAAGGACTTCCCTGGTGGTCCAGTGGTTAAGAATCCACCTTCCAATGCAGGGGACTCAGGTTAGAGTCCTGGTTGGGGAACGAAGATCTCACATGCCACAGGGCAACTAAGCCCGCACACCACAATAAAAGATCCTGTGTGCCACAACTAAGACCTGATGCAGCCAAATAAATAAATAAATTTTTTTTTTTAAAAAAGAGATCATCCTAAATGACTAAACACAAAAGAAGCAGATAAATTTCCTACCCATGGCTCTCAGAGTTTAACATTCAGAGATGATAATATTTCCAAATACTAGAATTAATGAGTTTTGACCATATCCCAAGGTTTTAGAAACAGGAGATATAGTGGTAAAAAACAAAGAAAAGAAGTCTTTAGTTTAGTATTATAATACGTGGTCAATATCATTGCTACTGCTTATTATGTTACATTGAAGCTAGGATTATTTAAAATTCAAATATTTGTTGGGTGCTTATCTTGTACTTCTATTAAAAAATGAGGGGATATATGTATAGCTGATTAACTTTGTTATATGGCAGAAACTAACACAACATTGTAAAACAATTATACTCCAATAAAGATGTTTAAAAAAAAAAAGTGAGCAAAAGAGACATAGTCACTGCCCTCAGGGAGCTTACAGTATAAGACAATAATGAGAACAATGACAACAGAATAGTAATTAGAAGGTCTACACTGGTGACCAAAAAGGGTATCTATCAATTGTCTTTTTATAGTCTCAAAGCATAACTTATTTTTTCTGCCTTACATTAAAAATGAGAAAACTTGGCTTCAGACCACACCCACTTAATTTGCTAAAAAACTAACAACATAAGGCTATCACCAAACAATTTTTCTTCAAAATTCTTTAGAATTAGAATAAAAACTAACCAAAGCCTAGCTTCCTCCCAGGCAAAACAACTGTATACTAAAGTTCTGTAATTTTACATTAAAAATTACTTATCCAACATAAAAAAATGAAAACAATGTGATGGATCAAGAGTGATTTCTATTTGCCTTAAAAATTACCTTTCTTCAATGTTATGTTTGTGCAATAATTAAAATTAGGGTTAAGGAATAAAAATAACTTACCCTTCGATCAGCTGCTACAAGTCTAAATTCCTGCAATAACTTGCCAAAAAAAGATCTTTGTGGTTTTCTAAACAGATGAATTGTCCCCTTTAAAGCAAACAAAAGTACACAAATCAGCATTTAAATATCTAATCTTCTTCATTCCTGCGATATAGTAATAACAACTAACATTTCTTGAATGCTCATTATGTCCCAAGCAATTATTCTAGACACTTTGCATGTATTTACCTATTTAAGACTCACAATCATCTATGTGGTGGAAACAATTTTTAGTAAATTGTCTAAGCACACAATGCTAGTAATGGCTGAGCAGGAATTCAAACCCAGGCATTTTAGCTCTAGACCAAACTCTTTTTTTTTTTAATGGATTAGGCAATTTTGAACCAGAAAACCAGTTTGCCAAATAGCTTTATTGGAAAGAAATTATTACAATTTACCTAATTAAAGCTTTATATATGAAAGGTTTGGCAACTATTATTACAGGAAAACCTCTGAGTTTCTCTCTTAGGCATTCAAAGTATCTGACATCCTAGCTAGCTTCCATGGTCCCTGCTAGTACACAGTATGCTACTAGCAGAGAAAGGTCACGGCAGTGGGGTTACCAATGAGAGAAGAGACTGAGTGGTGATTACAGTGGGATTTAATACTCAAGTTCAGGAAAACATGTAAGAAAGCCTTAACATAAAGGAGAGCTCAAGCACACAAAGGAAATTAGCCTGTGATTAAGGTAGTATCCAGTATCAGTGGGAGAAAGTATGAGTTATTCAATAAATAGTATTTGGAAAAAGGTAAAGTTGGATCCTTACTACTCACTCTAATTTTTCATTATTTTAAAATCAAAATATAAAACAACAGAACAATTGAAGAAACTCATGGATGTATAATTTTATAATCTTGTATGTGGAGAAGGCTTTTCTTAATAGGACATAAAACCAAGAAGCTGTAAAGGGGAAAAAATTGATCAATTTTACTACACTTTCATGATGGGAATACAATACAAAAAACAAAACAAAAAACACCCTGGAAAAATAAGCTGTGAAAATCTTTGTTATTACAAAAGCAAAGTAATTGTTTCTAGGGGAAGAAAAATCCTTCACAATTTTCAACGGGTCATACATAATAGTTTGATTGCTAAGTGCCATGTACTTAAATTTTTGGATCTTAATTTTAACAAACCATTTTCTTAGATGGTAAAGGCCACAATCACTATAACAACCATACTACATTTCTACCCCATTAAAGTTGGCCAATTTGATTCAAACACTGAAGCTCCACAGATAGCAATGGAACTAGGAGTTAACAGATTAGAAATGTGAAAAACTTTTCAGATCCAATTCAAGCAGAGGTATGATTTTCCTATAGTCAGCATCTAGAAACATCTCAATAGTTATAAAATGATACATCCCATTTCTTCAAGTTTTACATGTCATTAGTTGCATTATGTTTAGACTCAGGAAAGGCAGAAAATAGGCTGAGCTCTAGAAATCTGGCATTAACAAAAACAGCAAAATGTTGATAACTGTCGAGGCCAAGTTATGGCTACATGGGGGCTTATTATATTATATTCTCTCTACTTTTGTGTATGTATGAAAATTTCCACAATAAAAAGTTAAAGTAAAAAATATTTTTAAAAATGTAAAAATAAAGCATCATGAAAAAGGTGCAACTAATTTTCATATCCAAATAAAGACCAGTGTATATGTATAACCCTAAGGCTCTGCTACACCAATTCAGTTGAAAAGGAACAGTATGCTATTTTCACCTGAGATGTTAATAAATGCTAATGTCAACAAACATACTGTAGTCTTAAAGAATTATGTGTGGATATTTTGGTCCCAAAGATAAATTCTACTTAATACTGGTATCCTTGAATATCTTCTAACTTCAGTCCATTTTAAATTATTTCAGTTACTTTAAGTTTCAGGTTAAAGGACTTCCCTGGTGGTCCAGTGGCTAAGACTCCGAGCTCCCAATGCTGGGGGCCTGGGTTCGATCCCTGATCAGGGAACTAGATCCCACATGCTGCAACTAAAAGTTCGCATGCCGCAACTAAAGATCCTGCACGCCGCAACCAAGACCCAGCGCAAACAAGTGAATAAATAAATAAAAATATTTTAAAAAATAGTTTCAGGTTAAGACAATCAATAAGGTTTCTAAAAGGCAGAGGGCCATTTCTGATGCCATTCTGATAGTGGGGGAAAACCCACAAAAAATCCTAATTTTCACGTCACTCTTTCCAAAATTATATTGGCTCTCCACTGCTATCAGGATAAACTCCAAATTTTACAACTTGGATCTCAATGCTTTCAATGAGTTAGCCTCAGTTTCTTTCCATTTTTTCCTCTTGCTCCAGATAAGAATCCTCAACTCCAACTAAACTGCAGTTCTCCTTGTCTCATGATCTCATGAGACAAGTATGAGATCTCTCATGAGATCTCATACCATTCTAGAGTAAAAAGGCCAGACTCATCTAACCCAAGCACTAATAGTCCTGAAGCACTTAGCAAGTTACCTGACCTCTCTGTTTCCTCATCCAAATGAGAGTAATGAATAGTAGATTAAGAGTACTGGAGTAAGGAACAAAGTACTCAGTTTACTGGTTCACTTCCTACATGAAGCCTTATTAGATTATTCAAACTATAGAGTTTTTTATGCCACTTGCTTTGTAATGAACCACAGGCTAGCCTTCATCTTGTCATCTTGCATGGTAAGCTAATTTTTTAGTAACTTCACTAATGACAAGGGCTATATTTCCTTGACATATTCTAAGAAAGCACTACGTTTTGCACATAGCATGTTATTAATAAATAATATATAATGGGTAACTTTAAAAATAAAACTTAAATGCTACTATTTCCCTTATTACTAATGTTTCACACATAAAAATTTACTGCCATGGTTACTTATTCAGTGTTCTATAAAACAGATATTTATTGAAAACTTCCTCTGGGCCAGGCACTGTACAAAAGGCTCTGGGGAGATCAGAGTGAATACATAGGTCCTCCTCTCAAAAAGCTTACAGCCTAGGAAGTGAGAAAGACAAGTGAATACACAACTTTAACATAGTCTGGTAAAATGCACCAGATGTTACTGGTAAAAAGCACCCTCACAGGAGCGTAAAGGAGGCACTTAATAGGATGTTTAGACATGGCAGAAAGGCTCATGAAAGAGACTAAAGGACATGTTAAGGGTTATACTGATAAGGATGGCAAGACAGGAAATGGAGAGCAATTCTGGCGAGAGAAGAGCATATATGAATTCGGTGCAAAGGTCTAATTCTTAGAGCACAATCTGCAAGCTGTTCACTGTAGCTGGAATATGGTGTGTGTATGTATGTATGTGTAAAAAGAGGCTGTAAAGGTAAGAAGCTAGACTACAGATATCTTTGCTTGCCATACTAAACAGGACTTTAGCTTTCAGGCTAAAGGAAAAAAAAACGTAAGAATTTTAAGCAAGGGAATGGCATGGTCAAGTTTTAGAAACTTAACTCTGGCTACACAGTGGTGAATGTTTCGAAGGAGAACACAGCTATTTGGTCAGCAAAAAAAGTAAATTTTTACCCACTTTCTGCACGTAAAGGAAGGATTACAGGAAATTTAGAAAATATTTTCTAATATGTGAATAAGACATTTTTTCGACCATATCCACTCAAGGAAAAAACTTAAGAGTGACAGTGCTGGGGCACAGAAACGTGGTCCTTTTGTCATATACAGGCTATCAATAAGAGACCCATGAATTTTCTGATACAATGGTGTGTACCTCTTTTGACACTGAAATCACAATCAACTGCTTATCCTTAGATAAAATTCAGAGAGCTATATACTTGATTTCTAAAGGAATAAAATGACTAACACCTCTAACAAAATTTAAATACCACATCCCCAAAGCCATAAGGTATATTGGGATCTACAAACGCACACAAAAAATAAGCTGCAGTAAGAGGCACTATCAACACCTTGACTTTCGCCAGTCTTTGGCCTTCTGAAAGCTGCTGCCATACCCGGCTGTCGCACTCGATAAAGGCAAGTTGGAGACTGGGGCGTCAGCCTCAATATCCTACTAACCATCCTCTTTTATTTTCACCAGTGTTATCGTCACTACTGTAAACATCACTAATACGGTCGCTGCTGCTGTGGACTTGTTTTCTGACCTTTTGTTGATGTTGTAGTCGCTGACACTGGCAAAGACTTTTATTTCTATATCAAGGATGTCATTGCAGGGAAGAGTCATAAACTCTCCCAGAGCCGAAAGGTCGGCCTGGAGCGGGGCCGGGGTCCGGAACAGCAAAGGAACCGGGTGAGGGAGCGAGGGAGCATCAGAGCTCTGGTGGCACGCTCTCGGACGCCAGCCGCTCCTCCCAGGGACCCCGAGCATAACTCCGACGACCCCACCTCTGGGTGGCTGAGGCATTTCAAGGCCGCTTCAGGACCAGAAAGGATAAGAGGAATCATTTACGACAGAAACCCTCACAACCCTGGCCAACTCACCATGATAAGGAGCGGCACAGCTCCCGCCGGAAGACGGCCTAGGAGCTGGTTTTTCCCTAGAGCGGAAGGGGGTTGGGCATCAGAGGCTGATTGGCTGCGAGCGACGCGGGGGCGGAAGTGCGTGCACCGGCCTCAGGGTCCCGCTCCCCCTTCCCGGCTGCCCCTGCGTTCTATAGAGGCGAAGGTGGCGGCTAGAGCGACTCTTCAGCCCCCTGCCGAGTTGTGGGTGCAGAGGTACGCGCTGAGGTCTTTGTCAAGGAGCAATTAGGGTTTCTTTGTAATGTTAGAAAAGTTTCATTGAGTCCTGAAGCGCTTTTACCTATGTTGTGTTATTTAATTTTTGCAATACCTTACGAAATAGATTACATTTCCATTTTTCAAGTGAGGAACCAGGATTAAGAAACTTGCCCAGAGACATACATCTAGTTTGCTGTAGTAGCTGAATTTGAACTCAGGCCGACTAATGACGGACTACTGTGTTGTGCTTCCTAAAATACTACTTCAATTCTATAAGATTAATTTTATTTTATAAAAGGAAAATAAAACACATCGAAATGTAATTCATTGGACAGAAATTGAATATGTAGTACGTGTGTATCAGGTACTGATTTCATGAAAATGATATTCTAGTAAGAAGAGACAAAACAAGTAGGAGAAGGAAATTTTTAAAATATATCGGTAAGTAGTGCCGTTTAGAAAATAGGAAAAAAAAAAAGAAAATAGGGTATTGGTATAGAGAGTAACTGGGTCACTAATTTAGAGAGGTAGTCAGAGAAAGCTTCTCTAAGAAGATTAAATTTGACTTCCAAATGGCAAGTGTTTCTGTGAAGTTTTTTCTAGGCAGAATAAGTAATGCAAATACCTAAGTAAAACAAGCAAGGGTGTTTTAAGATCAGAAAGAATGTCTGAAAGTATGTCTGGAGAGTTGTGCTTGAGGGGAAGAAACAAAGAGAAGATCTAAGTGATAAACAGGGGCCAGATCAAGTCGGAATTTCTAATTAGGGGTAAAGAGCTTGGTTTTTTTTTTTTTTCTAAGTGAGACCGGAAGCCAGTGGACGGTTTTAACAACGGAGTGACCTTCTACATTTTGGCTGTGGTATGGAGAATGAACTGTAGATGGAAGATAATAGCTAACATTTATTAAGCACTTATGTGGTAAGCACTATTACTAAGAACTTAATGTATCATCTCATTTACTCCTCATAACAGCCCTTTGATATAGGTACTATGGTTAGCCTCTACTTGGAAAGTTGTGTGCCAAGGTAACACACCTAGTCAAAGGTGGACCTGGAATTCTGTACACCATAATTTTAAAGCCTTACCAACTACTCAGTACTTGCTACTTCTGGACAGGATTAGAATCAAGAAGGCAAGTTAGAACATTATTGCTTCATTTACCCTGAGCAAATCATTCTCAATTCTTTTTTTTTAAAATATTTATTTATTTGGTTGTGCCAGGTCTTAGTTGCAGCAGGTGGGCTCCTTAGTTGTGGCATGCGAACTCTTAGTTGTGGCTTGCATGTGGGATCTAGTTCCCTGACCTGGGATCCAGCCCGGGCGCCCTGCATTGGGAGTGCAGAGTCTTAACCACCGTGCCACCAGGGAAGTCCCCATTCTTGATTCTTGAAGTTTCTTTACAGTCTTTTTTTTTTTTTTTTTGCGGTACGCGGGCCTCTCACTGTTGTGGCCTCTCCCGTTGCAGAGCACAGGCTCCGGACGCGCAGGCTCAGCAGCCATGGCTCACGGGCCCAGCCGCTCTGCGGCATGTGGGATCTTCTCGGACCAGGGCACGAATCCGTGTCCCCTGCATCAGCAGGCGGACTCTCAACCACTGCGCCACCAGGGAAGCCCCAGTCTTTTTTATTTTAACAAAACTGGAATCAAACAGTACATATTATTTATAGCCTGCCTACTTCATGTAAGGATGTATTGTGACATTTTTCCCGTGTCTTAATTTTCTAGAATATAGTTTTAGTGACCTTAGAGAATTCAATCATAGGCATGTGCCTTAATATCAATATATTTAACTAATTCCTTATTGATGAGTATAACAGGGTTTAGAGATAGCAAAAATAAATCTCTCAAGCTATTTTAAGAAGAAGAAAAAAATCTAATACAGGGAATTGAGTAATTGATATAAAATCATAGGAAACAACTAGACAGAAGATCAACAATGAAACAGAAAACTTGAACAACACTATATACCTATTAGACCTAACATATGTCTAGAATACACCATCCAACAACAGCATAATACACATTCTTCTCTGGTGTATATGGAGCATTCCCAGGACGGAACATTTGTTAGGCCATAAAATAATTTTCAATAAATTTAAAGGGATTAAAATCATAGAAAGTATGTTCTCCAAATATACTGGAATGAAATTAGAAATCCATAACAGAAGGAAATTTGGGATGCTCCCATCTGGTGGAAATTTAAAAACCTTAGTCAATGGATCAAAGAAGAAATCACAAGAGAACTTAGAAAATACGTTGAGATGAATGAAAATTAAAACTCAACATACCAAAACTTATTGGATACAGCAAAAGCAGTTCTTAGAGGGAAATGTATAGCTGTAAATGCGTGTATTAAAAAAAGAAGGATCTCAAATCAATAACCTAACCTTCCATCTTAAGAAACTAGAAAAAGAAGAGCAAACTAAACTTCAAGCAAAAAGAAGGAAATAAAAGGACTTCCCTGGTGGTCCAGTGGTTAAGACTCTGCACTTCCACTGCAGGAGGCACGGGTTTGATCCCTGCTCAGGGAGCTAAGGTCCCATGTGCTGTGTGGTGCGGCCAAAAAATTAAAAAGAAGGAAATAAAGCTTGGAGAGGAAATAAATGATATAGAGAATAGAAAAAAAATAGAGAGGGAATTCCCTGGCAGTCCAGTGGTTACAGTGGTTAGGACTCTCTGCTTTCACTGCAGGGGCCCAGGGAACTAAGATCCTGCAAGCTGCACGGCCAAAACATTAATTAATTTAAAAAAAGAGAAAACAAAACCAAAAATTGATTCTTTGCAGTTTTTAACAAAATTGACAAAGCTTTACCTAGACCAAGAAAAAAAAGATTCAAATTACTAAAATTGGGACTTCCCTGGTGGTCCAGTGGGTAAGACTCTGCATTCCCAATGCAGGGAGCCTGGGTTTGATCCCTGGTTGGGGAACTAGATCCCGCATGCATGCCCAAACTAAGACCCAGTGCAGCCAAAATAAATTAATTAAAGTTTAAAAAATAATAATTAAAAAAATTACTAAAATCAAGAAAGAAAGGGGGGACATTATATTGATCTAACAGAAATAAGGATTATAGGGAGTATTATAAACAGTTATATACCAACAAATTAGATAACCTAAATGAAATGGACTGATTTCTATAAAGACACAAACTACTGAAAACGACTCAAGAAGAAATAGAAAATCTGATTAGACATAACAAGCAATTGAACTTATAATTAAAAAAAAAAATTCCACAAAAAGCCCAGGCAAAGATGGCTTCATCGATGAAGTCCACCAAACATTTAAAGAAGAATTAGCACCAATCATTGACAAACTGTTCCCCAAAAATAGAAGAGAAAGGAACACTTCTCTTCTCATTCTATGAAGCCAGAATTACCCTGATACCAAAACTAAACAAAAACATCACAAGAAAACTACAGACCAACATCCCATATGAACGTAGATACAAAAACACCTCAACAGAATAATAGCAAAATGAATCCACCAAAATATAAAAAGAATCATACACCATGAATGAGTGAGTGGGAATTCACAGGAATGAAAAGCAGGTTCAACATATGAGAATTAAGAATGCAATACACCATATTAATAAAGGGCGAACGCCAGTCGTCTCAATAGATGCAGAAAAACATTTGACAAATCTAACACCCCTACCAGAAAAAACAACAAACTAGGAATAGAACCACAGACATAGGTTCTTATGTTGAATAATTAGACCTTTTAGTTTGGAGTGTATTCTATAATTAGGCCTACATCTTTGTATGAAGTTATTAGACGTTTTATTTTGTTTTGAATATATTTTTGCCATTAACCTGCTTACTCTTTCTTCTTGCTTTTGCTATTGTTTGTCTGTATTACGAAGTCTTGTTTCATGTGTTTTGTTTATATTTTGTTTTATCTATTTTTAATGTATAAGGGAGTGTTCCATAGGAAACAGATGGAAGTATAAACCTGATAAGTCTTCAGTACAAGCCAGCCCTAAGCCCTAACAATTGGAAGTCCCATTGGATTGGTAATCAATTGTTGAAAAAGTGATTGATCAAACTTTGCCTTAAGTATCCTGCAGAACCTTCATGAGAACACTGTCTTGTCAGTTTGTCAAAAAAAGATCACTTTGATTAGTCCATATTCTGGGATTAGTGATCTGTAGAGTTTGTGACTGTTGATTGTACAGACTCTTCCTAGTCATCCTGCTTGGCTGGAGAATCTGTGACACTAACAAAATACACATTGTCGATCAACCACCATGGCCTCCCTTTCTTGCAAATTACCTATGTCAAAGTCTCCACCTCCTCCTAGAAGAACTTCTGCCCCTTATATAAAATTACTTATAATCCAAAGTCTTGCATTTTCATTGGTAAATTAGAAAAAAATCAACATAGAATAACAATTACGAGAATTTTTGACATAAAATCAATTTTTTAAACTGAGAAGACAGAACACCAGTGAACAGTCAGCTTTGTTAATTGGTATGCTGAGGCTTCAAAAGAAAATTCTAACTCCAAGACCATCTCTCTGAAAGATTTTGCAACCTTCTGAAACCTACCCTCCTGGCATTTTTCGCTTTCTCTTCAGCTGTCCCTGACCTTCTAAGTGACATACCTTTTCTTCAGAGTTTTCTCAGGAAAATCAAAATCACATTGCAAACTTACTAGACCAGAAGTCAGATTTATAGAAGTTAAATGAAAACTCTAATCTAGAGCCAAAACCCAGGAGTTTAGGAAAATCTTTTTCCTAAACTTCAGGGAGACAGGCAAAAAAAATTGCTACAGAACTCAGGATTTTGTTAGATACTTAATGTCCTGGACTACAGATCTGTACCAAATAATTCGTTTGTTCCTCAGAAAGGGTAAAATGTTTTATGTCAGCAGAGTAGAAAAGATTTAAATAACTCTACTGTGTAATAAAAGTTTAAAAATAAAAGTAGAAAATATACCATTTAATTTCAGCATCTTTTAAGGGAAGATTGACCAAAGATTCAAAATTGTAAACTAAATAAAAATGAAAGGGAATTCCCTGGCAGTCCAGTGGTTAGGACTCCACGCTACAACTACAGGGGGCCTGGGTTCATCCCTGGTTGGGAAACTAAGATCCCACAAGCCGTGCGGTTTGCAGCAAAAATGATGATGATGATGATGATGATGTTGTTTGGAAGTTTCCTGAGGTCTATTTTTTTTTAGTTCCCTAAGGATTGAACCCAGGCCCTCAGCAGTGAGAGCGCAGAGTTCTAACCACTGAACCACCAGGGAATTCCTCTCCAAACATTATTTGAAAAGATTTTGAAACAATGAGGAAGTTGCAGAAAAGTTTTAACTACAGTGCAAATAACTTTGTTTTCCTTGAAATGTTAAGTTGTGGACCTGCTGCCCCATCACCCCCAAACATGTTAGTGTGTATTCCCTGCAAACAGGGACGTACTTCTATGTAACCACAGTAACAGCCATCAAAATCAGAAAATTAACAATGACACATTACTGTCATCTAACCCTTAGACTCCGTTCAAGTTTTGTCAGTTGTTCCAATAAGGTATTTTATAGCAGAAGGAACCAGTTCTAAATCACAAGTTGCATTTAGTTGTCATTCTATTTTGTCTCCTTCAGTCTGGAACAGTTTTTCAGTTTTTCACTTGACTTTCACGAATTTGCCAGTTACTTTGAAGATTCCAGTTATTTTGTAGAATGCTCCTGGAATAGATTCACGTTGTGAATCTTTGACAGGAATATCACGGTAGTACTGCATTTTTCTCATTGACCCTATTATGTGAAATTTGGCCCAGTAATAACTTTCATCACTAGATTAAGGTGGTATCTGTCAAGTTTGTCCACTGTAAAAACTGTACTTTGAAACTATGTGAATGTATTCATACTTAATCACACTTTCAATTTATTCTTGTGTTTATGTATATGTTCACATTGGCTCATGATTTCTTATTTTACCTCATGGGTTATAATCCATTACTATAATTACTTTAGATGCTCAAAATTGTCCAGTGGGAGCCCCTCTAATCAATAATTCATCCTCATTCTTCTTTAAGCACTTTCTTCTTTTCTGGCACAAGATATTCTGGGTTATCCTGTATTTTCTCTGCCCTAAACCTGGAGTTGGCCATTTCACCAAGGAGCCCAGGTTCCTTTAGTGGATATTATGCACCGAATGTTTGTGTCCCCTTAATATTTGTATATTGAAACCCTACCACCACAACATGATGGTATTTGGACATGGGGTCCTTGGGAGATAATTAGGATTAGATGAGGTCATGAGGGTGGTACCCTCAAGATAGGATTAGTGTCCTCATAAGAGACACCAGAGAGCCTGCTCTCTCTCTGTCACTGAGGACACAGCCATTTACAAGCCAGTGAGAGCTCTCACCAGAAACAAAATTGGTCGGCACGTTGATCTTGGATTTCCTACCCTCCAGAACTGTGAAAATAAATATCTGTCATTTAAGTCTTGCAGTCTATGATATTTTTGTTATGGCAGCTCAAGCAGACTAAGATTTTGATACCAAGAAGGGGGATGCTGCTTTTAAAAAACACCTAAAAATGTGGCAGCTTGAACAGACTAAGACAGTAGAGAATTTAGAAGACAGGAGTGGTATGTGTGCTCATTGCTTTTGGGGTGTAACTACTCCAAGGCCTTCTCAGTGCAAAGAACTGGGGAATATGTGTACACAAATATAAATATATTTACATCTACATTTCTTCATCTGTTTTTATATATCTTAAATCATGAATTCATACTCTTAAATCCAATTCCAGCCCAACCCCACAGGTTTCATTTTTTTTGTATTCATAACTCCATTCTCTGACAGAAACATGGCTTCACTATGGTTAATATATTGACTTGTCTGATTAAGTCTCCTGCATGTAAGCAGTTTGTCATCTTTGCTGACACCTTTCCCCAATACACACCTCTCTATTCTTGAGAACTTATTCCTCATTCTAGGTTGCCCCAACGCATATGAATAACTTTCTTACTCTGTCCCCAATACCCCATACTAAGCTGCCCATTATTGTAGACACCCTCCTCACCCCACTTGGTCTATGACACCCTGCTTTGGGCCACCATGTGTCCCTCCTCCCCACTGCAAAACCTGCCCTGAACAACTGTGCAGAAAAGAAGCTAGCATAGCTGGGCTGAGATTGCTATCTTTTGAAGGGCCAGATTCCAAGTTTGGTTGGCATCTGGGAACTTGGATTTGGGGGAGGGTTCCCACCATTCCCTGAGAGTGGTTCACTGTGCCTAACACAGTTAGGCCTAACATCTTCACCCATGTTGTCATAACTTGATGCTGGAGGAATTAAGTGCATCCTGTGTAATTCCACTGGGAGAGGACTCTTGGAAGCTGGTGCTTGGTTTCCTCTGGACTTTGCCCCATACTCTTGTTCCCTTTGCTGGGTGAGATTATAATATGCATCCTCATTAGTCTACCTTACAATAATACTATACAACTTTATGTACAATATAATAACCTTATTTCAACATAATTCCATTCACTGCCCTCTCCTACCCTTTGTGCTATCTTTATCATCTACTTCTACATACATTATAAATACCACACTGTAAATTTTTTTAAAACAACAAATAGATATTCAGAGAAATTAAGAAAAAATTATCTTTTGTATTTGCTGACATATATATCATTTGCAAAGTTCTTAATTCCTTCCTGGCGATACAGATTCCTATGGAGGATTACTTTCTGTAAGCCTAAAGAATTTCTTAAAGCATTTCCTATAATGTCAGTCTGCTAACAACAAATTCTCTTAGGTTTTGTACACCTGGAATAGCTTTTCTTTTGTCTTGCTATTTTGAACATTCTAAGTAGACGCAGAATTTTAGGTTAACTTTTGTTAGTTTTTGCACTTTATTTTTTTTTAATTGATGTATAGTTGATTTCCAATGTTGTATTAGTTTCAGGTATACAGCAAAGTGATTCTCATATATATATATATATATATATAAATTTTCTAGATTCTTTTCCATTTTAAGTTATTACAAGATATTGAATATAGTTCCCTGTGCTACACAGTAGGGCCTTATCTGTTTTTTATATAGTAGTGTATGATTTTTGCATTTTAAGAATGTCATTCCATCATTTCCTGGATTCCATTGTTTCTGATGAAGTTAGCCACCACTTTTACTGTTTATTCAAGTGTAATGTCATTTCCCCTCTCTGGCTGCTTTTGAGATTTTTTTGATTTGGTTTGGTTTTGTGCATGTGTGTGTGTTTTGCAATACTGTGCACCCAGATGTGATCTTTGTTGCATTTATTCTGCTTGGAATTCACTGAACTTCTTGGACCTGTAAGTTGATGTTTTCCAACAATTTTGAGAAAATTTCAGGCATTACTGCTTCAAATATTTCTCTTGCCCCATTCTCTTCCTTTCCTCTCCTCTGGACCTCAAAAGTACCTTACATTAGACTGATACTGTCCCACAGGTCTCAAATCTCTGCTGTTTCTTTTTTTCTCTGTGCTTCAGTTTGATAATTATACTGGCTGTCTTCCGCTTTTCTTTCCTCTGCTTGTGCAGTTTACTGTTAAGCCCATCCAGTGAACATTTAAATTTAGACACTATATGTTTCATTTCAGATTCTAATTTTTAATCACCAGACTTTCCATTTGGTTTTCAGTTTCTGTTTCTCTGCCAAGAATCCCAATCTATTGATCCACCATTTTTTCCCCTGTAAATTTTTTAATGTATTTTAAAGCTGTTAAAAAATAATTTTGTTAACTCCAACATAGGGTCATCTGTGCATCTGCTTCTATATATTTTCTGTTGATTACGGATCATATAATTTTTCTTTGTATGCTTAAGGTTTATTTTGTACTGGACTTTGTGAATGACATGTTGTAAAGACTCTGGATTTTGTTTTCTTCCAAACAATGTTTTATTCTGGCTAGCTGTTAACTTACTAATGTATAACCTTGATGCTGTGAAAGCCTGATTTTAAGCTTTGTTTCAGTGAGTTTCTTCGCATTTTGCCCAGAGTCCTAAAGTACATCCCTTAGTTTTGGGATGTTGTCCTTCCTCCTAAGCCACGGCCCGTTTTGGGTTTCAATGGGAAACCAGAAGTGTTTACTAAACCCCTCTTATTCGCCCTGTATTCGTCCAGCCGTTGTTACCACTACTCAGTTCCTTGGACTTCAACTATTGCTTTCTGCTGGGTTCCTTTGAATATCACACTGCATAGGTACAATTTTGGAATCCACCAAGCATTTGAAAAGAATTTGCAAGCAGATTTGGGGGATGAGATCTCTGAAGCTCTCTCCTTTTCAAAATTTCCCTCCTAATTTCAAGCTGTCCTAGAAGCCCCAAATGACTCCTCAGCCCAGCAAGACTGTCACATTCTGCTTGAATTCTATTTCCAGGCACACTGCACAAGCTGGAAATTGCCCTCATGGTAAAAAGCTAGTTAATGTGGATCTCTTCTAGTATATGATTTTGTGCTGTTTTTGCCTGTTTTTAATTGCTTTCTAGAGTCTTCTAATCACAGCTTTTTATACTTTGTTCAGACTTTACATTTTTATTGGCAAGAGAGTCAGTCCAATAAAAGCTATTCCTTCAATACCAGACTGCAACCTCTGAAATCTCAAAAAGTTTCAAATAAAAAAATTAAAAGCAAAATAAAGTTTATAATTTATTTCCAATCCATTAGGATAAAAACCCACTTATGCAGCTGAACCCTTTAATTCATTTCTTCTGAAGAAAAGTACAAAAGACCAGAGTAAAACTGAGACAGGCATTTAAAGGAAAACCCTCTGACTCAGAGTCCAAAAACAAACTGCAAATGGTTAATTCTACCAAAAGAATTAGTTTTTGTACAAAATATAATGAATTTTACACTATACACAAAGACTGCTGTATATTTACTTAAATTAGAATTCTAGTATCTGATTTTCCTCCAATTCTTCCCAAGCACAAAGTATATATGCAAGTCGGAAATCTAATAACCTCAATTGGCAGACTGTCTTAGAATAAGCTTTTACCCTTAAGATATCTGGAAAGATAGTATTGATTCTTTCCCTTGGCTCAAAGTCCAGTACATCAGTAAGTTTTAATTTAGTTTACGAAACTCTGCCATATTTACATGAACACACTAACGTTTAATGTTTAAACATTACCTTTTACGAAATAACATGACACAGAGCTCAGTGCAAAATCTACAAGGTCACAATCTAAGCCTAATACTAATTCGGGAAACCTCAGCAACTTCTATCTTTATTGAAAAAGACCAAACCAATCCCTTACACATCCTACTATATAATTATTCTATGTTTATGGCCCTTCCATGAGAGAAACACAGCTTAAAATAAAACTTGGTCATAGTTAAGTCAAAGAAAATAGTTCTGTAGCACTAAGCTCAATTTTAGACCTCATCAGGAAATTAAAGTAACTTCCATACACGGATGGATATTCATACAGTAATATAATTCTGACTCAATGTTTATAACAATATTAATTTGACTTTTATATAACATTTGAAGTCTTTGTTATCTAAAACCTTCCCCAATAAAAAGTGAGCTACATTCAATTATTGCAGATAATTTTATGATAATTTTAAAGGAGTTTATATTTTAAAGTTGAGTTTAAAGCACACAGACTTTTAATACGATTGACCAGTTATCCAAGTATCAATAATGTTAATCTTTTTCTAAATGAAAAGAAAAAATGAAATTTTATGAGCTTTATTGAAAATGTTTTAATTTGGGATGTTCCTAATTCTTGTCATCGTGTATATTTCATCATCTGTCATTATCAGTATTTTATATTGGATGGTTTAGTGTTTGAGACCTTAGAAAGATACTACTCATGACCTAAAAATATGTATGGTTCTGGCTTAAAAATTTTTTTTTCTATTTATCTCAACCCTCATTTTTATTATCCAGGGAATTATATGGTTAGAAGAAACATGATTTAAGTTATGGTTACAGATAGCACATGATCTTAAGAAATCATACATCTTCTATATTTAGATAAGTCTTTAAGATGAGAAGGAGTAAAGTGAAGAAGAATGTATGTCTTCATTATAAAATTCTTATCTAGTGGGGGCAAGTTTTTAACTTTAATATATTCTCTCTTAACCAAAGCTATTTTTCCTAAATGAAAAATATCTGTTACTACTATAAAATTATTATTTCCACCCATGACATTTTACATAAAAGCACCAAAGAAAATTTCTATAAACAAACTTTTAACCAGTAAACTAAGGGCAAATATCTATTTGCCTTTATTACAATATTTAAAAGGCCATGATATGAGTCTCTACTTCCTACAATGACGTTTTTATAATAAAAACCCAGGCATACTTATACAAACAAGAAACAGAATTACTGTACATTTTTGGGGAACAAAAGGCAGCTTAACAGACTAAAACTTTTTAGTTAACAAAGTGAGCACAAGAAACCTATAAAATGTATGCAATGTATAAAAATTCAGTAATTTTTTTAAAGTTTCATTGGAGGGATTAATAATTATTAAGAATAAAACATGGTAAATCCACTGGCTTGTAATTACCCTATAAACAGTAAGAAAGTAATAAGCAATAAATTAGAAATGTCTTAACTCCTAGTACTTCCCTTCTCTTGTACAGAAACCACTTTTAGAGCAGTTAAAATTGGCTTTCTTAAATATTAGAATTCTAACAGAAAATAAATTCCATTAGGAATAAGTTAACAGTCTACAATAGATTTCTGACAAATATATTAGAAAAAAAATACATCAGGTCACAGGAGGACTGATCTACATGTTGTATGACAGAGTGCCTGAAAACTTCAAAATTTCTCCTTCTCCATTTCACTAGATTTGTTTTGTTGCTATCATATTACTTTCTAAATTGTTTGGTAGAAAGGTAATAGAAAAATAAAAAGTGAAAAGGATACATTGTTTAATGTCTGTAGATTTATGAAGAAGAAAAAAACCTTCAAAATACTTTTTTCCTACTACTGTTACATAGGAAAAAGTTTCATTTGGCACACAATTTGTAAAAAGAAAAAAAAAAGAAACAGAGTGTTTGGCATTCCAATCACCCATAGTGTAGTAAAGACAACAGTAGGAAAGGAAAATAGGAAAAATTACTATTTTAAGAAAAGATGTCAGAAGACAAACAACCAAAGGCTCTTGTGTCTTCTACCATTCACTGTCTCTGGAATACTTTCATCTGCAACATAATATACAAATTATTATTTACATTATGATTATATTGGTAAAGAAGACCAGAATCAGTTTTTGTTCTGCTCTAACTTACAGTGCCCATCGGGATATCTGTGACCATCAAGGCAAGAAGGCCTTAAACAAAATATTCCATTTGCATTGTATACTTTATTTAAATTTATTTTACGGTTCATCTTCTGGGGTGCACAAATAATTGTAAGACTCTGAAAAGTCCTGTAAACTTAGGCTGAGTTTCTGTAGCAGATAACTATTCATAGAAGATGGTAGGTTTCTCTCTTGGAAAGTAAAACGTTCTGCAGGTTTAAACAGTAGTATCTCCAAAATCCTTGTTCCAACGTATGTATGCTTCTAAGGTTTGAGGACTCACGCTGCGTTTTATCTTTTTTAAGGATTCGGTGAAGTCAGATAATCGAATATTTCTCATCTAGATTAAAAAAACACACATGATGATAGATGAACACATATGCAATAGTTAACCCAATGACGGATAAAAGTAATGATGCTGTTTATTAATGTTAAAATATAGAGAGATGTATTCTTAGAAAATCATGCCAATCATCTTATTTTATATATTATTCTTTATTAGGCAAGTTTGCTATATAAGAAATCCTACCAAAATGCTATACCAATATACTTTCATTTCACGTTTTAGCTCCTAGGTATTAACATTTTAAATCGCAATATTTTCCCATTATAAAAACAAGACATACTCATTACAGAAAATTTGACAAAATACAGACAATCAGAAAAAAGAATCACTCACAATTCCACCGTTCAGATATACAACAACTATTTGGCTTATATCCTTCCAGTTTTTTTTCTGCGTATAGTTCCATGGAATTTTGCACTCTCAAGTCTCAATCACCACAAACACACTCTAGCTAAATTCATGCCAGGTTTATCAGAAAGGAAAGAGGAGTTTACAAGATGTACACAGGACTTTGAAGGAAATATTGCTCTTTAACTACAACATGGAGGAGGCTTATGTCTGAAATTTTCTAATATTAGTATTGCTTATAATACATTTTTATGTCAATTTGGTCTTATATTCTGAGATTTTTAATTGGCTTCAAGAAAGTAAAATAAAACAATACTGAGTTAATAAATACCTAATTTTTACCTAAGGATTTTCAAAAGGCAAAATGGAGTTTGGCACAAGATGACCGGTATTAAAAATTATCACTTATGTATTATCACATGTATATTTTGCTCCCAAATAAGAAGTTAAAGAAGAACTGGAGATAAAACTTCAACAACTGATATTTATCTATATTATTCTTTTTATTACTCTTATAAAACCCAATCTAACTACTCCACATCCTCTCTAATATCAACATAGCATAGATTAAGAAAATGAACTACATTTGTAACTTGTAGCCTAATCTGAAAAATTTGTCAAAATGGAAAAGGATATATTGTTACCATAATCGCTGCATGACCCCTATTTGCTCCTTATTTAACTGTAAAACACACACTGGCTCTTCCTAAAGCCCAAAATTTAGAAAAATGATGAATGTAATGTGAGTATTATCTATGATACTCCTGAATATCTGTTATTAAGATTAAGGTTTCAAAAGCTTTTGATGAAATTCTAATTTATGTTCATAGTTCGGTGTGTGTGTGTGTGTGTGTGTGTGTGTGTGTGTGTGTGTGTGTGTG
>NW_021703775.1:63053016-63194108 GCF_005190385.1 Monodon monoceros
TGTGTGTGTGTGTGTGTGTGTGTGTGTGTGTGTGTGTGTGTGTGTGTATTTCACTGTGGAAAACAGTATGGAGGTTTCTCAGAAAACTAAAACTAGAACTACCATATGACCCAGCAATTCCACACCTGGGTATATATCTGAAAAAAACAAAAACACTAATTTGATAAGATACATGCACCCAAATGTTCATAGCAGCCTTATTTACAATTGCCAAGATATGGAAGCAACCTAAGTGTCCATCAACAGATGAGTGGATAAAGATATGGGGTGTGTGTGTGTATATATAATATATATATATGCACACATATATTATACACACAATGGAATACTACTCAGCCATAAAAAAGTACAAAATTTTGCCATTTGCAGCAACATGTATGGACTTGGAGGATATTATGCTAAGTGAACTAAATGAGACAGAGAAAGACAAATACTGTATGATATCACTTACATGTGGAATTCAAAAAATACAACAAACTAGTGAATATAACAAAAAAGAAGCAGACTCAGATATAGAGAACAAACTAGTGGTTACCAGCAGGGAGAGGGCGAGAGGGGCAATGTAGGCATGGGGGAGTGGGAGGTACAAACTATCGGGTGTAAGATAGGCTAAAGGATGTATTGTACAACATGGGGTATATAGCCAATATTTTGTAATAACTTTAAATGGAAAGTAACCTTTAAAAGTTATATAGAAAATATGATATTTTAAAGTTACTAAGAGACTAATGTATATAACAGGAAAAATCAACCGGTAGCTAGTTCAGTAAAGAGGGAAAAATAAATAGCAAAGAAGTCTTATCAAAACAAAATAATAAAAGAACTAATAAAGTTGAACTGGATACAAACTGTGTGCTTTATAAACAAAGTACATTATACTCTGAATTTATAACCAATGATTTTCAGCACTATCTTTTAAAAACACAGAATTCCAACACAATTATTTGAGTTTCTATTCTTATAAACTATAAAAGGCAAATTAGGTATATCTCATCTAAATTTCTGCATATAGACCAGTACCTGATAACACAATTATTAAAATTGTACCGAAGAATGGCTGAAAAAAATTCTAGTATACAATTTTAAAACCCAACTACTTGTGTTTTTCTGTCATCTCATAAATAATAGAATGGATTTCCTTGATCTCTATATTAAATTGCCATTATTTAGTATTTATGTATTTTAAAATTATTTAATGGATACCTATGCAGTATTCACTATTGCCAGACTTTTCTAAGTGCTTTATAAATATTAACTCATAAGCCAGGACTAATGACTAAAAGCTATTATCAAATTATTAATACTAAAATCATTAGGTTAAAAATAAACTTAAACTGAATGAAAGTATACAGTAGAACCAAAAACTATAACACTGTAACCTGACTACACATAATTAGTGGAATGGTCACAAAAGGTACCAGTAATGTTGTTTTTTGTAATTCATTCAGTAGTTTTAATTTTAGTATATGGTCTGTCCAAGGGACAAAGACAGAGGCCTAAAATGTCACACATGGGCCTTTCCTCAACTTTAGGGGGCCAGAGTACATATATGAAGTATCAAGTTTACCAGTCCTGAGTCCAAGGTAGGGAGAGTGGTGTGTGGAAAGGAAATAATTCATGCACAATGCTTACTTTCTGGGTAGAAAAGTACTATTAGGTTATGCTATGAGTATAAGAACATTTTAAAAAATAATATATTGATGGGATACTGTAAATAAATTATAACCTCAAGACAGTACTAATACATTTTTAAAAATTAGAAAAATGTGGAATCAAAATTATGAATCAGATAAAAGGGACCTGAAACTTATAATTTAAACATGAATTTTTAAGGTAATAGTAGCTAAACACCAAAGTATATGACATGTGGAATTCTCTATTCCTAAGCTTCATTCATGTCAAACACACTCCAGGTAAACTAGACTGCTGAAATGGAAAAAGGTGGTTGCAAGAAGTCTGAAGGCTTTCTTAGAAATGTAGTTGGTTAAGCACCATGCACAAGATGCCTGAAGACAACCTCAAATTTACTTGGAAGCCTGAAGAAAAAAGACTGCCAAAATGTACTCATACTCAAGTACATTTATTCTCTATGTTAAGAGTTCACTTGGACAGGACTCTCTGCAATGTAATGTGCAGATCCCCTAGCCAGCCACCAGCCTCCAGCCCATGCCTCTGGGGTTTTTTATTGGTTTTTTTTTGTTTTGTTTTGTTTTCAGTTCACGTTTGGACTCCACTGGAGTTCTATTCTCTCTTCTGTTCCAAGAATGAAGTCTCTTTGGTTAGTAATATTTCGGTGCTATCTGAGCTCTGAGAGATAAGTTACATAATTCAAATCTGATTTAAACTGGCTGGTTACATAGTTATGATCATTCTGCATATCCAATTCTATATTTTGCTGACAATTTTTTTCAGAAGAAATGCTTCAGCATCCCATAAGGGGACCTCCCATATTTTTTAAATGTAATGAATTACATTACAATGGAAACTGTATTGCTTTTATAAGGAAGACATAAACATTACTGAAAAACTAACAAAATAGAACATCAAGGGATTAACCTGTTACAAGCTATATTCATAATGTATAAAATCCTCAAGTTGCCTGTAATTTTGTTCTGTTTAGTATTTATGTAATATGATTTGACAGAAAATGACTTAATGATTATGTATATTTATTGTGTATTACCAAAGGACACCATAAGAGACTAGACAGTTCTCCATATTTTGAAATGAAGCAAAATTAACTTTTTCTAGTTTCTAATCAGATAAACTAGAAAAATCCAGACAAAAGATATGTTTTACAATCTAGAGGACTAGAACGAAAAAAAGATAATTGTAAAATAGTATACCTCACTGGCAGACATATTCTTCACTTGTTCTGGTTTCAGTTCTGTAAAATATAAAAGTCACTTACAAAAAAAAGACTTCCGAGTTTAAACTAATGAAGTACAATAATCTAAAAGTATATGTTCAATATAAATCATTATATTAAAAGAGACATACATTAATATTAAGAGCACATACAATTTATAAATGCTTAGAATAATATTCCTTCTTAGGAAGGCATTCAATTTCTTTATATATTGCTCAAGAACAACAGATTCTACAAATTTCATAGTAAACTTAAAATAATACAACTTGTTCTTTATAAAAGGCATTCGTTGTTTTAAGCCAACAACTTTGTTTCAGAATAACAGCTAAAATATTCTAAAAAATACACATGATTTATACATTAGCTACTGATTCTGAGTCCAGTATCTGAACAAGATTTCATGCCTCCTGCAGAAAGAAAGCTTGACTAAAATGCTTTACCCAGAGTTTCAAACTATATTCTCAAGGTTACATTTATTATTCTTTAAAGCAGCAGTTCTTAATCAGTACCCTGTTTCACTGTTAGAGATAAGTTCTAGAAGTTGAATGTTCCATGTTCAATTTTACCACCATAGCCAGTAATCTGAGTGCATACCTGAGAGCATCACCCATCCACTGCCCATGATGCCTGTGGAAGAGTAGCTGAGAACATCTACTCTAAAGTGATTATCACAGTGAGTTTAATCTAACATAACCTAAAAATGATAGATGTGGTATTTCAGAGTCAACAAATTACCTTGAATCAAAACAGAGCAATGAATGATATACTTTGCTGCAATTTTTCAAAAGATAACATATAATGATAAAAGTAAAAACTTCTATTTATATGTTTCCTTACACACATTAATTTCAAGTCATACTAGAATACTGAAATGAAAAGAACCAAAAAATAGATAAGAAAGTCTTCCCTTTATTATTCTTTTCCACTTGCTTTAAAAAGTTCTCATTTTCTTGAGTTTTCTGCTGCTAACCTACTATCAAGAAGCGAAACCTGCTGTCCAGAACAGGGCTCATGGTCCACTGATCCACGGACTGTCTTTGTATTGTCTGTGAGCTAAGAATGGTTTCACAGCTTTTTGTTGTTGTTGAAAAAAAAAAAAAGAGGAGGATGAGCAGGAGGAGGAGGAGGAGTCAGAAGAAGAGTGAGAAGAAGAAGATGCAACAGAGCATATGCGGCCCATGAGTCTAAAACTATTTTCAGAAAGGTTTGTTGACCCTAAGTCTAGAAACTTTGTATCAAGTTTTAATCAAGTTTTCCACTGATATAGTTTTACTGCTTTCTTACTAATAAAAAATACCTCTCAATAGGGACTTCTTAAACTTCTGAAGTGGTCTAATAAACAGTTGTAAATGTTTCAAGCTTTTGTATTCCTACCTCGGATAGGACCCAGTGCTGCATCTTTTGCCAAAGCTGTTAGATCACTTCCTGAGTATCCATCGGTCATTCTGAGAATGGGAAAGAAGAAAGAGCAACTTATTTTCACCTTTGCAGATTTAAATCTCCACAGAATAAGAGAGTAAAACCTAGCTTGCCTTTGTTATCAAGCAGACAGCTATGTGATTTGATTTGAAGGGCAGAGGAAGGCCTACTTGCTAAAAACAAACAGCCGACTGGTTCCTTATAATGCCTCGAATTTTCATTATTAGAACCATTCCTTTAGATTAAAGTATACTATATCTCCAGGAGGCTCCATTAAATTGTAAATTTGTGCCCTGGAAAGGTAACATCTATAAGCCATTGCTGGCCAACTGACACATAACCACAATTACTTCTCTATAAGTTAATGAGTCTTTATCTTCACAAAGAGAACTGCCTTGATGAAATGAGGGCCAATCAAGGAAGATTTCTTTAAATGTAGGACAGACAGGGTGAAGGAAGGGTCTGGGATAGAAGACATTGGCAAAAGGAGGCACACCTGAATGGGATGCCACAGTGGAGATCCTGGGCAACCAAGACACTATCAAAGGGAACTAAGAACTAGGGAGGCAAAGAGGAAGAGGAAAATAAAACAGGAAAAAAAGCATTTACTTATCATGTACTATGTTAAATAACTGCACAAACATTATTAGCAAAATATTTTATTGGAATTCAAAGAAGGATCTCAGTATTTCCAAGTACTGAATTTGTTATTTTTTCATAGGTATCTGGGAACTCAGAGTTTTTACCAACATAACTAGCTATTCACATTCTTGTTGAACATTTTAAATTACTTTATGAGATTTTTTTCAATGACTAAAATTCATGAGTGTATCTCCTATATTCAGTTTCTACTTAATACACCACTCATAAAAAAAAGCTGAAGAAGTCAAAGTTTAAAAAAATTATGTGGGGCTTCCCTGGTGGCGCAGTGGTTGAGAGTCTGCCTGCCAATGCAGGGGACACGGGTTCGTGCCCCGGTCCAGGAAGATCCCACATGCCGGAGCAGCTGGGCCCGTGAGCCATGGCCGCTGAGCCTGCGCGTCCGGAGCCTGTGCTCCGCAACGGGAGAGGCCACAGCAGTGAGAGGCCCTCGTACCACAAAAAAAAAAAAAAAAAAATTATATGTAAGCAAAATAAGTTTAAGTGAAAATATGTGTTGGTGTAGGCAGATATGAGATGTTTTACATTTTAAAAATTACTTCAGGGCTTCCCTGGTTGCAGGGAAGCAGTGGTTAAGGACCTGCCTGCCAATGCAGGGAACACAGGTTCGAGTGCTGGTCCAGGAAGATCCCACATGCCACGGGGCAACTAAGCCTGTGAGCCTCAACTACTGAGACTGCGCTCTAGAGCCCATGAGCCACAACTACTGAGCCCGTGTACCACAACTACTGAAGCCCGCGCGCCTAGAGCCTGTGCTCTGCAACAAGAGAAGCCACTGCAATGAGAAGCCCACACACCACAACGAAGAGTAGCCCCCGCTCACCAAAACTAGAGAAAGCCCACATGCAGCAACAAAGACCCAACACAGCCAAAAATAAATAAAATAAATGTATTAAAAATTACTTTAATACCACTTATAAGTTTTAATAAATTTATAAAAAATATATACTACCATCATTAGCTGTTTAGGTCATGTCTTCTAGAGGATCTAGAAACTAAAATTTAGACACCATATATATAAGAAAATGAGATGAGAGAAGGTAAAGGAGGTAGAGAATAAAACAATAAGAAGTTTTCTGATAGATAAATTACTCATTTCATACATGAGCTTACTTTAAAGAAAACAAAAAGAATTCTTAAAAAAAAACAACTGCAAGATAGACTAAATCAAATTACTCACCTAGCAAGTTGTGCGAGTTCTTTTTGGGTCAATGGGCTTCCTTGTTTACATAATAGATTTTTTAATAAAAGTAGTCGTGTCTGAAAAGAAATATTAAAGAATTATCAGTCCTAAGAATTGGCTTAATAAAATATCCAGGATTTAGGAACTGAATGATCTTATACAAACCACTCTACCTCTTAGAGCCTCACACATATATCTGTTAAAATAACAATTTTTTGAGAGTTCCTGAAAGAGTTAAAAACAATCTAAATAAAACACTAAGAAAGTAGCTGCTGTTACTACCAAAGATGCTAAGGGTCTGAGCTAGACACCACAATTTAAAAAAAAAGTTTTATAGAGATATGAATTCATGTAACATGGAATCTCACCCTTCTGAAGTGCATAATTCAATGACTTTTAATAAGTTTAGAATTGTGCAACCATCACCATAATCCAATTTTAGAAATTTCTATCACCCCAAAAAGTTCACTTGTGCCTGTTTGCAGTTAATCCCGACTTCCACCCACAGCCTTACCTAATCACTATCTACTTTGTTTCCAGAAGTGAGCCTTTTCTAGACATTTCATAAAAATGGAATCATATGACAGGAAATCTTTTGCATCTGGCATCTTTATTTAGTATGTTTTTGAGGTTCATCCATATTACGGTATGTGTAAGTAGCTCATTCCTTTTATTCCAGTATTCCATTAAATGGATATACCACATTTGTATATCCTTTCACCAAGTGATGACTTTTTTTTTTTTTAACGATTTTTTAAAATTTATTTATTTATTTATTTTTGGCTGTGTTGGGTCTTCATTGCTGCGTGTGGGCCTTCTCTAGTTGCGGCGAGCAGGGGCTATTCTTCGTTGTGGTGTGTGGGCTTCTCATTGTGGTGGCTTCTCTTGTTGCGGAGCACGGGGTCTACTTAGTTGCTCTGCAGCATGTGGGATCTTCCCAGACCAGGGCTCGAACCTGTGTCCCCTTCACTGGCAGGTGGATTCAGGCCACCAGGGAAGCCTGAAGACTATTTTAGATTCTCTGTAGTTCTTGGCTATTATTTATAATGCTGTTATAAAAATTCTTGTACATGTCTGTGTAGACATATGTTTTCATTTCTCTTGGGTAGATTCTTGGGAATGAAATTTTGGGGTCTTACAGTAAGTTTTCTGTTTATCTTTTTAAGAAACCACCAAACTTTTCCAATACAGCTGTACCATGCACTGGAAGACTTAATACTGTCAAGATGGTAGTTCTTGTTTCTGCCTTAAAAAAAATTCAAACACAGATACATACCTCCTCATTTGGCAAAGACACATATACCCGTTTGGTGAAACGCCTAAAAAAAGATTCAAGCCATCTCAGAAATACAGTTTTGAATTTACAGATAATTCAGTTCAAGTAGCACATAACAAGAACAAAGCTTTAAATATAATGCTGAAGGCATTTGAATACATTTTAGTAGTTATCAGTATAAAAGTTACTCTTTTAAAATATTCTAGTTAAATATATAAAATAGATAACTAATAAAGACCTACTGCATAGCACAGGTAACACTACCCAATACTCTGTCATGACCTATATGGGAAAATAATCTAAAAAAGAGTGGATATATGTATAACTGATTCACTTTGCTATACACTTGAAACTAACACAAAATTGTAAATCAAATATACTCCAATAAAAAGCTTTAAAAAATTCTAGTTAATGTTTAAAAATCCTTAATTCAATATTGTCAGAATTAAATTAACCATTTATGTATTTGTATTTTTTTAACAGCAGTAACACTTTAAAACAAAATATCTGATATAAGAAGTTGAAGAAACAGATCTCTGCTGTCTTCTTGAAACTGAAAACAATTAAAACCAACAAGGACAACAGAAACAGAAATGTAAACTCCATCATCAACAAACTACATAACATTTACAGAACTAAAATATATGAAGAAGGGCTGCCTAGGGCAGTGAAAATTACACTGACAAAGGTGAATACAGACAGCACCTGCCACTGCAAATTTTAGACATGGCTGTCAGAGCAGAATTTTCCAGAGGAAACAGAGAGCACACTCTGAGGGATAATAAAACTGACCTCCCCATATTTAAACAAACATGTGAGGACTGGCTCTGCAGATCATGTGACCCTAGTCGGTAGCAAGGGAATGGCAAGGAAGATAAGGCTGAACAAAGAAACTCAAAGATACATCATCTTTGTAAGACGACATCAATCAGTCTGGCAAGATGACAAACTGTTTTGCAATGACCAGTCTTTTTCAGTTGAAGAAGACTAAATCAACCCAATCGCTTATTTATATACACGTATACTTCTTTATCAGGTACGGCTTTGTTGTGAGTCAGGGAGACTGCCCACCAGTCCAGGGTATTCATAGGACAACTCAAGATACATGGTTGCTATCTTACGTTTCTAGCTCTTCTACAATATCCTTCCAAATTAGGTTTTCCAAGAAAACTCCCCTTATTCAAATAAAATTAATAAGCAAAAGAGACAAAAGCATAGGACTGATTTTAAAAAACAGTGCCAAAAAAAAGAGGGGAAAGAATACAGTAAACATAAAACAGATAAAATGAAGAACATGCACAAGAGGATTTTGCCATAAAGCAAATTAAAATTGTGACCAAATATCTTTCCAAGAAATAAAATAATTTGATGAAAAAAAAAAGGCTCCTATGAAATAAGAGCTCAGTGAGATATAAAGGCTCAAGGAAATGACATACAAAGGCTCAAAGAAGTAGACAACAGAAGATGAAAAATGGGTTTGCAGAGATCAGGAAACCAATAAAAAAGAAAACAAAAACCACCACAGAAACAAAGGCTACAAAAGTAGTAGTAGTAGTATTAGAAAGGAGATTAGACACTAACCCTACTGGATTAACCCATAAATGTGAATAAAAGCAGGCTGGCTTCAGACTTTCACACTGCAACATCCAATCCTAGAAACAATGGGGCAATGTTATAAATTCCTCAGGAAAAGAACGGGAGATCCAAGAATTTTATGCTGAGCCAAACTATCCTCCCAGTAGAAAGGGAATAAATTTGATCAAACATAGGAGAAGGGAGCATATGGCTCCCACGAACTGTGCTTTATCAGCTTCTCATGAAGCCCAGTAAAAGAGGGTAAAAATCAGTTTTGGTGTTTTGATACTTTAATCCAACCCAGAAGAAATAAGTAATTTCCCTAAAACCATAAAGTTAAAAATAGTTTTCCTGATATCATGCTGGCCCTGTCCTCAAAATCTTCAGTTGGTAACAAGAGACCAGAAGATGGATATAGAGAGGAAAATAATGAATTTAGTCTTAAAATTGAGAGAGAAGGAAACAAGAAATACGTCAGATGAACACATGAGTAAATACATCTGTAATAAATGTGTGCGTTTCTACATAAATCTCCCTACCTGAGAACAGCCTCATCAAGCTCTTGTGGCCTGTTAGTTGCACCCATTACAAGCACTCTGTCATCTCCAGCAGATTGTACCTATAAGCCAAATTTTTTTTCAATACTTTTAGATAAATAACAAAGAAAAACATAATAAAGATATCTATTTCTAATTTGGGCCATTCAATAGGAAAATACCCTAAAATGCTACCACATTAAAAATATCATAATCAATACTTACACCATCAAATTCTATTAGAAATTCAGTTTTTAGACGTCTACTAGCATCGTGTTCTCCTTCTCTTCTTTCACACAAAAGGCTATCAACTTCATCTAGAGGAAATAAAAGGATCTCTAGTTTACCACTTAGGTTACTAATATAATGGGTCCTACTCAATTTATTAGACAGTTTTTAACTTTGTGCTTCTTTAAAACTTTTTACTTCTGCAACTATACTTCAATAAAAAATAAATTTAAAAAAACCTTTTTACTTCTGAATAATCTTTCCCATCATATCCCTCACATTTGGAAAAGGGAATTTTACAAATTCTCAACTAAGTTGTTGGAAAACATGTTCTTACCTATAAAAATTATAGAAGGTTGAAGTTCTCGAGCCACAGCAAAAAGAGCTCTCACCAATTTCTCTCCTTCTCCCACCTAAAACAAGGCATTATACACTGTTATACCCATAAAATGCAAGATTATTCCAGCTTTTTAAATTTCACTATTAAAAGTCTAGAACCTAGGAATTTAATTTCCTTTCTTTGCAACAACCAAAGATTTGGTTTAAGGAATGGGGGTATGGGGGTGTTACTGAATTGTCCCTTATAATTTTAGAAAATAGACTACTTATTTATTATTTAAGACAGTCTGGTGAGTACTTTAAAAAAATGACAAATATCTCTGTCTTGTTTCACTCTGCATTCCTAAGACTTGAGAATGGAATAGCTATTGGGATATAACTACTGAGAAAGAGGGAATACTAGAGAAGAGAGAGATGCGGCACGTATTCTTAAGCCCTAGGTTGCAGGGTATATTTATAGAAGCAGGTAAGTTGGAAAATGCTCTAAATAAAACTTGCTCTACTGAGAACACCGTGAAAACCCATTCTCACAATATCACTGTCAATAAATATCAAAGTATTTCTAGGAGGTCTATGAACACTCCTTAAGACATTCCCAGGGGCTGAAATACTATACTAAAGCCATTCTATGCACCAAAGCATCTAACGAAAGAGTCATGAGGTTTGTGGTAATCTACTGCAAAAACTATTTTGTTCTCTAGGTGGCATCTATTCTTTTTATTGAAAATTAAATAAAAGAAAAAAGGAAAGGCCCCAGAATTAGAATCTTCAAAACAAATATTCTCAGAGCCGGAAGGAACTGCAAGAGATCACCTCTTATGACATCAACACTTTATAAGTGAAGTAAATATAGTAAGACTTATTCATAACTGCTAACAAATCTTGTACATGAATTTGAAAGAAGATCTATGTATTTAATAAATAGAACCTGGTTTATATTTTTAAAAAATAAATGAAGTAAAGCCTAAAGTGATACTTTCTTAAGGCCAGCTCGGCATGTAAAAGTTAGGGTGGAATCCCTACCTCCTAGCTTCCAAGACAGTGCTTTCTGTTATAGTATGTGCATAATATGGGTAAACCTACTTTCATAACAATTTTACTTATAAAATTTCACACAGGAAGCAAAATTTAACCAGGAAAAGTATCATTTTATAGTTATTTTTAATTACTTTACAAAATTAAGACCCCTGCCAATACCTGATCTTGGACTTCTAGCCTCCAAAATACAATACAATAAATTTCTATTGTTCAAGCCAGCCAGTTTGTGGTACTTTAATACACAGCCCTAGCAAACAAATACAGTATTTAACAGAATAATTTCAATTTTAAAAGAGCCTAGCAAATGCACATAACTTTCTACTTTGAAGAGTGATATTCAGCATATCTAAATAATAGATATAAAACTCAAAGAAAAACATTTTGGTGTAATGTTCTTACCATTTATACTTAACACAGTAACGTTTAGACAGTAACTTAGAACATGACAATACTGGAAAAAAGAACACTCACGTATTTTGAAGTTAAACTTGCAGCACTTATATTAAAGAAGGTTGCACTAGATTCTGCAGCTACTGCTTTAGCCTTTAAAAATCACAAGGGTAAATACTGTATTAGTTCAACTGCTTTAAAAAGATAACCACATCTGATCAATTTAAGTTCTAGAAAAGATTTCCTAAAAATATACGCCATGACACAATTCTCAACATATGGCAATCAACGTGTTTTCTTCTCAGCAATGAGGAAAAGGTCTAGGAAGAGCTATGCTTCTTTCCACTCTCTTTTTCTCTAAGAGAGAAGTGACAGGGAGAGGTTAAAGAAAAAAAAAAAAAAGGGTATTATTCTCTTCCTAGTTATAGAAGATAACTGCTCGGAGAAAGACAAACAGCTAACGGAAAAAGTTACTCTTTCCCTATTTATGTTTTCCCTCTAGGAGAGCTATGCAGGAGAAAGATATCCAAACCCTACCAAAAACTTTTGGCAAAAGGACACAGAAAAAAAAAAAATCTGTTGTATGTCAATTATGCCTCAATTAAAAGAAAAAGAAAGAAATCTGTATCATGCTGATTATTTAAATAAACCTGTTAACAATAGTAAAAAAAAAAAAAAAAATCAAAGATTAGGAAGATACTCAATATAGTAAGGTAAGCTCTTCTACAGTAAAATTTTATTATTTAACTTGGGAAAATAATGAAAATTACACTATTAAATTTAGCCAGCCCCAAACTACTATGGAAGATAACGTATGTGGGTTTCCACCTACTTCGTCATTAAAAATTAGTTTAAAAATTGGGAGTTCCCTGGTGGTTCAGAGGTTAGGACTTGGCGTTTTCACTGCTGTGGCCCTGGGTTCAATCTCTGGCCAGGGAACTAAGATCCTACAAGCCACGCAGTGTGGCCATAAAAAAAAGTATATTATAGCAAAGGCAAGTCATAAATAATAGACTCAGGGACAATGAAAAGTTTCTTTTTTCATATTATCTCCCAAATATCTCAATAGAACATGCAAATTTAAAAAGAATTCTTGGGGGGCTTCCCTGGTGGCGCAGTGGTTGAGATTCCGCCTGCCGATGCAGGGGACATGGGTTCGTGCCCCGGTCTGGGAAGATCCCACATGCCGCGGAGCGGCTAGGCCCGTGAGCCATGGGCGCTGAGCCTGCGCGTCTGGAGCCTGTGCTCCGCAACAGGAGAGGCCACAACAGTGCGAGGCCCGCGTACCGCAAAAAAAAAAAAGAGTTCTTGGGACTTCCCTGGTAGTCCAGTGGTTAAGACTCTGCAATCCCAATGCAAGGGGCCCGGATTCAATCCCTGGTCAGGGAACTAGATCCCACATGCATGCAGCAACTAAGAGTTTGCATGCCACAACTAAGGAGCCAGCGAGCTGTAACTAAGGAGCCCGCCTGCCACAACTAAGGAGCACACATGCTGCAACTAAGACCCAGCACAACCAAATAAATAAATATATATATTTTTTAAGTTTAAAAAATAAAAAGAATTCTTACCAGCATTGTTTTCCCATTTCCAGGTGGACCAAAGAGTAACAGTCCTCTGGCAGGAGCTCTAAGCCCTGTGAACAACTTAAAAATATACACTTTAGTTCACAACCATGATTCTGGAGACAATTTTTCCAGACATTTTAAGTATTATTTGTTATCTAAAAAGCACCATCTTTCAATAGCATCCTCCCAAAGAGAGCTGCCCAGAGCTCTAAAGAGAACACATAACCAATAAATTAGAATAATTATTAAAAACAGAAGAAAACAAAATGAATTAAAACCAAACCCTTATTGATCAAAATGAAAGCAGATTGGTTAAACAAGACATATTGAACATAGTATGCCTCTCTACTTCCTTTAGAAATCTCACCAAATAATAGTAAATGAATAAAAAAGATATAAATCTTCAAAACAAAACAAAAAATACAAAAGGAGACAACAGAGGACACAAATTTTTGTAGATGGAGAGCTGATAAAGTGTGGTAAATTATTTAAGGGAGTTGAAGGAGCTAAAACCTAAGTGCCAGCTTGTGAAGGGATACCTGGATACAAGGAGCAAGCTGATGTGAACAAAAAACCCTGGAACATCTCAGGAATTGGAGGCACCAGGTACCAGAGAAAGCAGCAGTAAGGTAGCTGGCCAAAAACAGGGGAACTGATTGAAAATCTGTATGAAGAACAATGGAACCCATGCTCTTGTCCCCACCAAGAGCACTCGGGCAAGTACTTCTCTTCCACAACCAAAGGAGGGAGACGTCTTATTATGTAGAGAAATTTAACCAGAGTCTCCAAACTCTGGGACACCAGGCATGGCAGGAATGAAGGGTGAAGCACCCGACTGATAACACTTTACTTAATAGTGAAAGTGTATGTACTTTTAAGTTGAACCATATGAAGCGGTTGATATTCAACTTAAAGACGGAATATTTTTTTGAGTGGTTTTAGGTTTACAGAAAATTTAATGGAAAGTATAGAGAGTTTCCATATAACTCCTCACTTCCCCCATTTCCCCTATTATTAGCATCTTGCATTAGTATAGTACATTTAATACAGCTGATGAATAGTGATATAATACTATTAACCTAAGTCCATATTTTACATTAGGGTTCACTATTTGTGTCACATATCCACCATTACAGTTTCAACCTAAATCTTGACATCTAATCAAATTATCAACAAGGGAAGACAGCAGATTAAATATATTTTCAGATATGTGAAATCTCAAAATATTGTCTCACGTGACCCTTTCTCAGGAACTTACAGGAGGATGTATGCCATCAAAATGAGAAAATAAACCATGAAAGAGAAAATAAGGAATCCAAAAAACCCAGAGATCCATTAAAATAGAAAGACAAAGAAAAGTTCCATGATGATGGTGAAGCAAGATTATAGAACAGCTATGAAATAAGAACAACTGGTCGAATGGAACAGAAAAAGGTGGTTCCAGACAAAGGGATTCCAAGAAAAAAAACAACTAAGCTAATGAATTTTCAAATTGGTTTGACAATTGGTAAGATGAAAACTAAGCAAACAAAAAAGTAACACAATTATTTAGGGGGAAAAACAAAACCTATACAAGGGAAAAAAAACCACACTATCCTACTCAGCTTGGTACTTAACATTTACAAGAAATGAATATTGATTTAACCTCAGCAGTGATATACTACACTGGGAGGATGGGGTAGGGAATGTGTGATATAATGGAGCTAAGGGTTCATCAAATTAAAGATTCTACATGAAAAAAAAAAGAATTGGCTTTATAAGATTATTACTTAAAGAGGTAAGTTCAAAAACTTTTAAAAAAGCAAATGTTCAAGCTAGTATAATGAAAGATAACATATTTAGAAATTCATGGAAATTTTACTAGTAGGTAGAAACTTTTAAAATTAGAGAACAGTCACATTCTTCTATAAAACTGAAAGAAAATGCTATTATTAAGCAGCAAGATAACAAAATAAACATAAGAGCTCTACAGATGAACCGGTTTGCAGGGCAGAAATTGAGACACAGATGTAGAGAACAAATGTATGGACACCAAGCGGGGGAAAGCGGCGGGGGGTGGGGGTGGGATGAATTGGGCGATTGGTATTGACATCTATACACTGATGTGTATAAAATGGATGACTAATAAGAACCTGCTGTATAAAAAAATAAAATTAAATTCAAAAATTAAGAAAAAAACACAAGAGCTCAGAAAAATTCTGACAAATAAGCTGGACAGGATATGAAAGAGGTCTATGAAATAGGACAGAAGAATATATACTTTGGTTGTAAAATTTTTGAGAAAAGTATGTAGACAGATCACTGTGATATACTTTGAAATGTACTGCTTTGGGGTCGGAAGGTACGTTTTATTTTATATTCTTCTTACAGTTTTAACTTGTTTCAAAGATTAATATTTGTGATTTTTAAAAATTACTTTTAAAATATTTAAAGCATAGTCCTATTTGATGGCAGGGAGATGGACAAGAGTTTTTTCAATGTCTTTTCCAAGTCCATGACTTCATGAATGAACAAGGGTTAAAGTACTTGCTTTAGGTAATTCTGAGAAGAAATTAACTCAAGCATATATTTAAAAAATTTTTTATCTCCTTAAAGCCATTTTTAGTGTTCGGTGACTTAATTATGATTCCGTGTTTCTATGATGAAATAAAAATTCTAGCACACTAAAGAATGAATAAGTTCGTCATGATGCCTGTCATACCCATCTTTCCAATCTAGCCTAACAAAGTCCCCACCGTGGTCCATGCAAGCGCCCCACTGTGGAGAATTATGAATAAAGCTGATTTGTTGCACAATGGAGATGCCTTATGAAATAAGTCTGACCCATTCACGGCTTACCACGATCCATTTTATGGGTCTACTGTGAAAAGCTGAGCTAGAACAATCATATTCCCTTTCTGCATTAGAATCTGAACTAGAATTATAAAAATGGTCCAATTGGCAGGTGTGGAGACAGACACACAAATGGTCCAAACCCTGAGGTCTGGCTCTACCTCAAATGCTGTCCTTCCTCAAGCCCCAATTTAGTACATTTACTAAGGTTTCTGCCCCTCCCAAGGCTAGGTTACTCAACTTTGAAATTCCAGTTTTTTCTAACATTATGGCGCTACCATGGAAATATGCCAAAATGGAAAGTCATATGCTGTTTGGCCTCACTTTCCACTTTAGATGTGTTCCCTAAAGTTATGGGTAGAGCAGAAGCTGAAAGCCTTCTAGCACAGTCCAAATATTTACTTACTACCTCTATAATTTTAGATATATTTTTGTACCCTAAGAAGCATACCACTGAATAAATACTAAAATCCATACTTAAGAATTAGCTGGAGGCTCTTTGCTGGGACTAATGGCGGACTCCTGGAGGGCTCATGCCAAGGAGTACTTCCCAGAACTTCTGCTGCCAGTGTCCTTGTCTCCACGGTGAGCCACAGCCACCCCCCGCCTCTGCAGGATACCCTCCAACACTAGCAGATACACCAGAAATACATCTACACGTGGAGCAACTCCTACAGAACACAAAGAGAACGCTGGCAGAAGACCTGAGGCATCCCAAAAGATAAGAAACTCCCCACGTATCTGGGTAGGGCAAAAGAAAAAAGAATAAACAGAGACAAAAGAATAGGGACGGGACCTGCACCAGTGGGAGGGAGCCTTGAAGGAGGAAAACTTTCCACACACTAGGAAGCCCCTTCGCGGGCGGAGACTGCGGGTGGCGGAGGGGGGAAGCTTCGGAGCCGCGGAGGGGAGCGCAGCAACAGGGGCGCGGAGGGAAAAGCGGAGAGATTCCCGCACAGAGGATCGGTGCCGACCGGCACTCACCGGCCCGAGAGGACTGTCTGCTCAACCGCCGGGGCGGGCGGGGGTGGGAGCTGAGGCTCGGGCTTCGGCCGGAGCGCTGGGAGAGGACTGGGGTTAGCGGCATGAACACAGCCTGAAGGGGTTAGTGCACCATGGCTAGCCGGGAGAGAGTCCGGGGAAAAGTCAGGACCTGCCAAAGAGGCAAGACACTTTTGCTTCCCTCTTTCTTTCCTGGTGCGCGAGGAGACGGGATTAAGAGCGCTGCTTAAAGGAGCCCCAAAGATGGGCGCGAGCCGCGGCTAACAGCGCGGACCCCAGAGACGGGCATGAGACGCTAAGGCTGCTGCTGCCGCCACCAAGAAGCCTGTGTGCGAGCACAGGTTACTACCCACACCCCGCTTCCGGGGAGCCTGTGCAGCCCGCCAGTGCCAGGGTCCCGAGATCCAGAGACAACTTCCCCAGGAGAACGCACAGCGCACCTCAGGCTGTTGCAACGTCCCACCGGCCTCTGCCGCCGCAGGCTCGTGCCGCATCCGCACTCCTCCCTCCCTCTGGCCTGAGGGAGCCAGAGCCCCCGAAGCAGCTGCTCCTTTAACCCCATCCTGTCTGAGCGAAGAACAGATGCCCTCTGGCGACCTACACGCAG
Organism: Monodon monoceros; assembly: GCF_005190385.1. NCBI lineage: Eukaryota > Metazoa > Chordata > Mammalia > Artiodactyla > Monodontidae > Monodon > Monodon monoceros. The sequence goes on from NW_021703775.1 coordinate 63,070,539, forward strand.
AGGGAGGGCCAAATCCAAAGCTGAGCCCCGGGAGCAGTGAGAACAAAGGGAAATCTCTCCCAACAGCCTCAGAAGAAGCGGACTGAAGCTCCACAATCAACTTGATATACCCTGCATGTGTGGAATACATGAATAGACAACGAATCATCCCAAATCGAGGAGGTGGACTTTGAGAGCAACAGTATTTTTTCCCCTTTTCCTCTTTTTGTATGTGTATGCTTCTGTGTGAGTTTCTGTCTGTATAGCTTTGCTTTCACCATTGGTCCTAGGGTTCTACCTGTCCGGTTTTTTTTTGTTCGTTTTTCTTCTTTTAAAGAAATTTTTTTGCTAAATAATTATTTTTTATTTTAATAACTATATTTTATTTTATCTTACTTTATTTTATTTTATCCCCTTCCTGCCTTCCTTTTTCTTTTTTCCCTTCCTTCCTTCCTTCTTCTTTCTTTCTTTCCTCCTTTCTTTCTTTTTCTCTCTTTCTTTCTTTTCTTCTCCCTTTTATTCTGAGCCCTGTGGATGAAAGGATCTTGGTGCTGCAGCCAGGAGTCAGTGCTGTGCCTCTGAGGTGGGAGAGCCAACTTCAGGACACTGGTCCACAACAGACCTCCCACCTCCACATAATGTCAAATGGCGAAAATCTCCCAGAGATCTCCATCTCAACACCAGCACCCAGCTTCACTCAACGGCCAGCAAGCTACAGTGCTGGACATCCTATGCAAAACAACTAGCAAGACAGGAACACAACCCCACCCATTAGCAGAGAGGCTGCCTAAAATCATAATAAGTCCACAGACACCCCAACACACCACCAGACGTGGACCTGCCCACCAGAAAGACAAGATCCAGCCTCATCCCCCAGATCACAGGCACTAGTCCCCTCCACCAGGAAGCCTACACAACCCACTAAACCAACCGTAGCCACTGGGACAGACACCAAAAACAACGGGAACTACGAATCTGCAGCCTGCAAAAAGGAGACCCCAAACACAGTAAGATAAGCAAAATGAGAAGACAGAAAAACACACAGCAGATGAAGGAGCAAGATAAAAACCCACCAGACCTAACAAATGAAGAGGAAATAGGCAGTCTACCTGAAAAAGAATTCAGAATAATGACAGTAAAGATGATCCAAAATCTTGGAAGTAGAATAGACAAAATGCAAGAAACATTTAACAAGGACCTAGAAGAACTAAAGATGAAACAAACAACGATGAACAACACAATAAATAAAATTAAAAATACTCTATGGGATCAATAACAGAATAACTGAGGCAGAAGAATGGATAAGTGACCTGGAAGATAAAATAGTGGAATTAACTACTGCAGAGCAGAATAAAGAAAAAAGAACGAAAAGAACTGAGGACAGTCTCAGAGACCTCTGGGACAACATTAAACACACCAACATTCGAATTATAGGGGTTCCAGAAGAAGAAGAGAAAAAGAAAGGGACTGAGAAAATATTTGAAGAGATTATAGTTGAAAACTTCCCTAATATGGGAGAGGAACTATTTAATCAAGTCCAGGAAGCACAGAGAGGCCCATACAGGATAAATCCAAGGAGAAACACGCCAAGACACATATTAATCAAACTGTCAAAAACTAAATACAAAGAAAACATATTAAAAGCAGCAAGGGAAAAACAACAAATAACACACAAGGGAATCCCCATAAGGTTAACAGCTGATCTTTCAGCAGAAACTCTGCAAGCCAGAAGGGACTGGCAGGACATATTTAAAGTGATGAAGGAGAAAAACCTACAACCAAGATTACTCTACCCAGCAAGGATCTCCTTCAGATTTGATGGAGAAATTAAAACCTTTACAGGCAAGCAAAAGCTGAGAGAGTTCAGCACCACCAAACCAGCTTTACAACAAATGCTAAAGGAACTTCTCTAGGCAAGAAACACAAGAGAAGGAAAAGACCTACAGTAATGAACCCAAAACAATTAAGAAAATGGGAATAGGAACATAAATATTCATAATTACCTTAAATGTAAATGGATTAAATGCTACCACCAAAAGACACAGACTGGCTGAATGGATACAAAAACAAGAACCATATATATGCTGTCTACAAGAGACCCACTTCAGACCTAGAGACACATATAGACTGAAAGTAAGGGTATGGAAAAACATATTCCATGCAAATGGAAACGAAAAGACAGCTGGAGTAGCAATTCTCATATCAGACAAAGTAGACTTTAAAATAAAGACTATTAGAAGTGACAAAGAAGGACACTACATAATGATTAAGGGATCAATCCAAGAAGAAGATATAACGATTGTAAATACTTATGCACCCAACATAGGAGCACCTCAATACATAAGGCAAATACAATAGCCATAAAAGGGGAAATCAACAGTAACACATTCATAGCAGGGGACTTTAACACCCCACTTTCACCAATGGACAGATCATCCAAAATGAAAATAAATAAGGAAACACAAGCTTTAAATGATACATTAAACAAGATGGACTTAATTGATATTTATAGGAAATTCGATACAAAAACAACAGAATACACATTTTTCTCAAGTGCTCAGGGAACATTCTCCAGGATAGATCATATTCTGGGTCACAAATCAAGCCTTGGTAAATTTAAGAAAACTGAAATTGTATCAAGTATCTTTTCCGACCACAACGCTATGAGACTAGATATCAATTACAGGAAAATATCTGTAAAAAATACAAACACATGGAGGCTAAATAATACACTACTTAATAACGAAGTGATCACTGAAGAAATCAAAGAGGAAATCAGAAAATACCTAGAAACAAATGACAATGGAGACACAATGACCCAAAACCTATGGGATGCAGCAAAAGCAGTTCTAAGAGGGACGTTTATAGCAATACAATCCTACCTTAAGAAACAGGAAACATCTCGAATAAACAACCTAACCTTGCACCTAAAGCAATTAGAGAAAGAAGAACAAAAAACCCCCAAAGTTAGCAGAAGGAAAGAAATCATACAGATCAGATCAGAAATACATGAAAAAGAAATGAAGGAAACGATAGCAAAGATCAATAAAACTAAAAGCTAGTTCTTTGAGAAGATAAAAAAAATTGATAAACCATTAGCCAGACTCATGAAGAAAAAAAGGGAGAAGACTCAAATCAATAGAATTAGAAACAAAAAAGGAGAAGTAACAACTGACACTGTAGAAATAAAAAAGTTCATGAGAGATTAATACAAGCAACTCTATGCCAATAAAATGGACAACCTGGAAGAAATGGACAAATTCTTAGAAATGCACAACCTGCCAAGACTGAATCAGGAAGAAATAGAAAATATCAGCAGACCAATCACAAGGACTGAAATTGAAACTGTGACTAAAAATCTTCCAAGAAACAAAAGCCCAGGAGCAGATGGCTTCACAGGCGAATTCTATCAAACACTTAGAGAAGAACTAACACCTATCCTTCTCAAACTCTTGCAAAATATAGCAGAGGGAGGAACACTCCCAAACTCATTCTACAAGGCCACCATCACCCTGATACCGAAAGCAGACAAAGATGTCACAGAGAGAAAAGTACAGGCCAATATCACTGATGAACATAGATGCAAAAATCCTCAACAAAATACTGGCAAACAGAGTCCAACAGCACATTAAAAGTATCATACACCATGATCAAGTGGGGTTTATCCCAGGAATGCAAGGATTCTTCAATATATGCAAACCAATCAAGGTGATAAGCCATATTAACAAATTGAAGGAGAAAAACCATATGATCATCTCAATAGATACAGAGAAAGCTTTTGACAAAATTCAACACCCATTTATGATAAAAAACCCTGCAGAAAGTAGGCATAGAGGGAACTTTCCTCAACATAATAAAGGCCATATATGACAAACCCACAGCCAATATCGTCCTCAATGGTGAAAAACTGAAAGCATTTCCACTAAGATCAGGAACAAGACAAGGTTGCCCACTCTCACCGCTGTTATTCAACATAGTTTTGGAAGTTTTAGCCACAGCAATCAGAGAAGAAAAGGAAATAAAAGGAATCCAAACCGGAAAAGAAGAAGTAAAGCTGTCACTGTTTGCAGATGACATGATACTATACATAGAGAATCCTAAAGATGCTACCAGAAAACTACTAGAGCTAATGAATGAATTTGGTAAAGTTGCAGGATACAAAATTAATGCACAGAAATCTCTGGCATTCCTATACACTAATGATGAAAAATATGAAAGTGAAATCAAGAGAACACTCCCATTTACCACTGCAACAAAAAGAATAAAATATCTAGGAATAAACCTACCTAAGGAGACAAAAGACCTGTATGCAGAAAATTATAAGACACTGATGCAAGAAATTAAAGATGATACAAATACATGGAGAGATATACCACGTTCTTGGATTGGAACAATTAACATTGTGAAAATGACTCTACTACCCAACGCAATCTACAGATTCAATGCAATCCCTATCAAACTACCACTGGCATTTTTCACAGAACTAGAACAAAAAATTTCACAATTTGTATGGAAACACAAAGGACCTTGAATAGCCAAAGCAATCTTGAGAACAAAAAATGGAGCTGGAGGAAACAGGCTCCCTGACTTCAGACTATACTACAAAGCTACAGTAATCAAGACAGTATGGTACTGGTACAAAAACAGAAAGATAGGGCTTCCCTGGTGGCGCAGTGGTTGCGAGTCCGCCTGCCAATGCAGGGGACACGGGTTTGTGCCCTGGTCCGGGAGGATCCCACATGCCGCAGAGCGGCTGGGCCCGTGAGCCTGGCCCTGGCCGCTGAGCCTGCGCGTCTGGAGCCTGTGCTCCACAACGGGAGAGGCCACAACAGTGAGAGGCCCGCGTACCGCAAAAAAAAAATCCAAAAAACAGAAAGATAGATCAATGGAACAGGACAGAAAGCCCAGAGATAAAGCCACGCACATATGGTCGCCTTATCTTTGATAAAGGAAGCAGGAATGTACAGTGGAGAAAGGACAGCCTCTTCAATAAGTGGTCCTGGGAAAACTGGACAGGTACATGTAAAAGTATGAGATTAGATCACTCCCTAACACCATACACAAAAATAAGCTCAAAATGGATTAAAGACCTAAACGTAAGGCCAGAAACTATCAAACTCTTAGAGGAAAACATAGGCAGAACACTCTATGACATAAATCACAGCAAGATCCTTTCTGACCCACCTCCTAGAGTAATGGAAATAAAAACAAAAATAAACAAGTGGGACCTAATGAAACTTCAAAGCTTTTGCACAGCAAAGGGAACCATAAACAAGACCAAAAGACAACCCTCAGAATGGGAGAAAATATTTGCAAATGAAGCAACTGACAAAGGATTAATCTCCAAAATTTACAAGCAGCTCATGCAGATCAATAACAAGAAAACAAACAACCCAATCCAAAAATGGGCAGAAGACCTAAATAGACATTTCTCCAAAGAAGCTATACAGACTGCCAACAAACACATGAAAGAATGCTCAACATCATTAATCATTAGAGAAATGCAAATCAAAACTACAATGAGATATCATCTCCCACCAGTCAGAATGGCCATCATCAAAAAATCTAGAAACAATAAATGCTGGAGAGGGTGTGGAGAAAAGGGAACACTCTTGCATTGCTGGTGGGAATGTGAATTGGTACAGCCACTATGGAGAACAGTATGGAGGTGCCTTAAAAACTACAAATAGAACTACCATATGACCCAGCAATCCCACTACTGGGCATATACCCTGAGAAAACCAAAATCCAAAAAGAGTCATGTACCACAATGTTCATTGCAGCTCTATTTACAATAGCCAGGAGATGGAAACAACCTAAGTGTCCATCATTGGATGAATGGATAAAGATGTGGCACATATATACAATGGAATATTACTCAGCCATAAAGAGAAACGAAATTGAGCTATTTGTAATGAGGTGGATGGACCTAGAGTCTGTCATACAGAGTGAAGTAAGTCAGAAAGAGAAAGACAAATATCGTATGCTAACACATATATATGGAGTTTAAGAAAAAAAAAATGTCATGAACAACCTAGGGGTAAGACAGGAATAAAGACACAGACCTACTAGAGAATGGACTTGAGGATATGGGGAGGGGGAAGGGTAAGCTGTGACAAAGCGAGAGAGTGGCATGGACATATATACACTACCAAACGTAAAACAGATAGCTAGTGGGAAGCAGCCGCATAGCACAGGGAGATCAGTTCGGTGCTTTGTGACCACCTAGAGAGATGGGATAGGGAGGGTGGGAGGGAGGGAGATCCAAGAGAGAAGAGATATGGGAACATATGTATATGTATAACTGATTCACTTTCTTATAAAGTAGAAACTAACACACCATTGTAAAGCAATTATATTCCAATAAAGATGTAAAAAAAATTACTATTAAATTACACATACAGTAAAAACAAAAAACAAGAAGTAGTTGGCAGTTATAGCCTTGAGGCAGCAGTCTAATGTTAGGAATCTTATTTATTTCATTTTCTAGAACCACCACTTAACTATAATCTTGAGCAAGAAATTTGAGTTTCAGGATTAGTTTCTTTATCCACAAATGGACTAGATGACTGCTAAGATCCTTTTCAGGTCTACAATTATATGAGTTCTTTCAACAAGCATTTTTTTGTCAATACTCACTCTGCTACATTTACTACTCTTACATAACTCCAGGCAAAAAGTAAGCCGAAATACAAGCTATAATATGTTTCCTCAAAGTGTGGCCTGAGGTTGTACAAGAGATAAATTTGGTTCATATAAGGACAAATGCCTTCTATTTTAATAATTCTCTATTTTATTGTGTATTAAGAAAATTTCAATTAGTATATTAAACCAGTGATTTCATGCACACTGCTTCTTAGAGTGGGCAAAAAGGAAAAATAAAGAAAGTGGACTCAAAAAATAGCAAGTTTCAGTATAGTTGGTACTCACAAGTTATAAACACCATGAAAGTAGTATGAGAGTGACATATACTATAGAAAAATAGAGCCACACAACAAATTCATTTAAAAGCGTATTTGTCACAATGTGCCATATAACATCTATTTTCACGAGATTTTGTAAATGAGTCCATTAAGACTTGAAAGTTCTAGGAGAAGAGAAATAACTAATCCAGGCTGGATCCTCATTTATTTTTCGCAATATTTTCAGAACAGCATCAAACATGCAATCTGTGAATTGTGAGAATCCAAAATAATGCTAATTGGGAGATTAGGTTTGACATAAATACACTACCATGTGTAAAACAGATAGCTAGTGGGAACCTGCGGTATAGCACAGGGAGCTCAGCTTGGTGCTCTGTTACAACCTAGATGGGTGGGATGGGAGGGGATGGGAAGGGATGGGAGGGAGGCCCAAGAGGGAGAGGATATATGTACACATATGGCTGATTTACTTCATTGTACAGCACAAACTAACACAACATTGTAAAGCAATTATACTCCAATAAAAAAAGAATGAAGCACTGAAAAAAGAAAAACAATGCTATGTGTGGAAAATTAAATATTTATTATCAATTGCAAGATTACCTAACTTCCTTAGTGAGTTTAAAAATAAGGGATGAAAGGTGAGGTCCCTACCCATCATTCACCAGCTCTCCACTTACTTTGATGACTTAATATCTTGAAAATAATTCTTTCTTTCTTTCTTTATTATTTATTTATTTATGGCTGCATTGGGTCTTCATTGCTGCGCGTGGGCTTTCTGTAGTTTCGGTGAGCTGGGGCTGCTCTTTGTTGTGGTGCGCAGGCTTCTCATTGCAGTAGCTTTTCTTGTTGCAAAGCATGGGCTCTAGGTGTGCAGGCTTCAGTAATTGTGGCACAAGGGCTCCCTAGTTGTGGCACACGGGCTCCCTAGTTGTGGCTCGCGGGCTCTAGAGTGCAGGCTCAGTAGTTGTGGCACACAGGCTTAGTGGCTCCGCGGCATGTGGGAATCTTCCCAGATCAGGGATCGAACCCATGTCCCCTGCATTGGCAGGCGGATTCTTTCTTAACTTTAAATCTCTCTTACCTTGATATAAAAATTATTTCCTGTTACCTACTTTTCCTATAAATTTAATTAAAAATGGATTGGGAATTAGGAACCATTATATTTATTCTCCTCTCCAGTATAAATAACTAGTCAACATCAACTGCTAATGTTTTTTTCCTTTAAAAGACATCTAACCTACTGTTATATGAACTAATCATTCTAGTATAGCTCAAACACTTCTTTACTGTACTATGGATTCAGTAATGGATGATGCTATAGGAAAATGATAATATAAAATCCTTACCTCAGGCCTCAGAGAAGGAAGAATAACAATTTCTTGCAATGCTTGTTTTGCCAACTCTTGACCAGCTATATCATCAAATTTAACAGCTGTTCCACTAAGAAACAGAATTTCAGTTAGTTCCATAACAGAAATATACTTCAGTTATTATAATATTAAGTCTAAGCTCTATGTAACAGCCATTTTTATGTTAACTGTGAAACTATAGTTACATCAGTAAAGCAATGGTTTTCTACATTTACACTAATTGAAAACCATCATGAAAATTACATATGTAAATTAGACAAGGTATATATTATCCATTTCACTCATGATATATTTCATAAATAAAAAAATTTTAAAACCCCATAAAACACTTTAGATGACAAAACTTACTTGTCCACAATTTCGTTCATTATAAGGTTAGCAAGGTTGCTGTCCACATTCCTAAAGTTCTTCAAGTCTTTCTTTTTACGAGCAGCAGTTGTAGGGGTAGAAGGTTTATTTGTTCTATTTGTTTTTGGTGTACTCTTGAAGGACACAAAATTTTAATGTGAAAACACAACATAATGTTTGCACTTTTCACATGTGAGTCAACCTTAATGTTCACAGAATTAAAGGCTTAAATGTAGCAAAAAATGGATATAAAAATCCAAAAATTGTATATTTACTCCAAGATAAAATGGCATTCACTATAGAACTACATTTGGCATGAAGTGGGTTTATAGAAGATTTTATCCAGAGAGATTCAGTTACTATAAAATAAAAAGGCTGTATCACAATGCAGTCATACAATTTTGACCCTTGTTAGAATTGTAACAAAACTCTATGTATGTTTAATGTTATAAAACATTTATGTAGATTTAAATAATTAAAAGAATAACAAATTTTAAATGAACTATAGGGAATTCCCTGGTGGTCCAGTGGTTAGGACTCGGCGCTTTCACTGCCAAGGACTCGGATTCAATCCCTGGTCAGGGAACTAAGATACCACAAGCTGCACCATGCGGCCTAATAAATAATGTTTTAAAAAAAGAATTATACAGTATTATATAAAACAGATTGGATAAGCAAACTTACTATTAAAAAACCTATTTAGAGCCAAAAGGAGTTAAAAAAAATTTGCTTAAAAAATAATAGAGAGGGCTTCCCTGGTGGCGCAGTGGTTGAGAGTCTGCCTGCCAATGTAGGGGACACGGGTTTGTGCCCCGGTCCGGGAAGATCCCACATGCTGCGGAGCGGCTGGGCCCGTGAGCCATGGTCACTGAGCCTGCGCGTCCGGAGCCTGTGCTCCGCAACGGGAGAGGCCACAACAGTGAGAGGCCCGCGTACCGCAAAAATAAATAAATAATAGAGAAAAAAAGAGGTTTGCTTTTTAGTAGCAAGTTGCCGCTACTACTTAAGAGTCTTAAAAAATCTAAATTAAAAAAAAGAAAAATTTCATTCAATGTTGTAGAAACTTATCGATTCTCTAAGGTATTATAAAGTACTTGTAATAAACTTAAGCAAGCATATCATGTTCAAAACTTTCTATTTGCAACAGCATAGCAATTAAAGTTACTGTCTCCAAATACCTTATGAGTGGTAGTTGCAGGACCAGGTCCCTGTCTCACTCCAGAAACCATGGATAAACCACTGCAGCTAGGTGCTCTGTGGTGGCCTGAAAGACCTGTGGATCCAGTTTTCATAACTGTTTTTGAACGAGGCAGTGAATTACTAGTGTGTGTTAAGGGATCTTTTCTTTTCGGAACAGCTCCACTTTCTAGCAAGGAAAAAAATAAAATCATCATGGTTAGAAAATTGTGGCTAAACATTATAAAAAGTAATATAAAGACCAGTACAAATTTGTAAAACTAATAATTTTTTTTTTTACTTCAACAATGTTTCAAAATAAGATTTCAATCAGAATATATACTAGGGTGTGCATAAGGGTTATTACTGGGTGTGGGCAAGATTATGGGTTATTTAGCTTTTTCCTTTTCCTGATGTATATTATAATTTTCTTATAAGGAATATGTATTTGCTATAAAAAGAAATAACTTTATTTGTGGGGACAGAAGGAGGATATAAAAAAGGTACCAAGCAATAAAGCTGCCAAAATGTTTTTTTCTTTTTTTTTTCTTTGTTTAAAAGCTGCCAGGGCTTCCCTGGTGGCGCAGTGGTTGAGAGTCTGCCTGCCAATGCAGGGGACACGGGTTTGTGCCCCGGTCCGGGAAGATCCCACATGCCGCAGAGCGGCTAGGCCCGTGAGCCATGGCTGCTGAGCCTGCGCGTCCGGAGCCTGTGCTCCGCAACGGGAGAGGCCACAACAGTAAGAAGCCCGCGTACTGCAAAAAAAAAAAAAAAAAAAAATCTGCCAAAAATTAAACAAACAAAATGTAGTAAAGGCATTAGGGATAGGTTGTATGGAGAAAAAAAAAATAGCATTTCGTTCCAAACTTTTAAGACTACAAAATAGAATGAAAGTCCAGTCTGTGCCACCAAGTTTTAAAAAATAATTTTAATTTAAAGGGTATAAAGATATGGTTAAATCGCCAAGTATTTTTACCCTCTATGCAAATAAACACATATAGGACACCTTCAATTAAATCTAAAAGGTTACCTGACCTAGCTACTGTGCTCTTCTACATAAATTACAGACTTCTGAATGTTCAAATCTCACTGCTTCTAAATAATATTTTCATATACTATATAACAAACATCAGAGTTTATGAATAACAATGTTCACTGTGAAGACAGATGTTAAATCAGTCAGCAAATTAGAGTAGTCTAGAGAAAAGACTAGCTTAAAGACAAAAGCCTTATTGTTGCTCCTGTCATCAAATCCCTTAATATGGCTTAAGGAAACAAAAGAAGGGAACGTAAGAGTACAGTAAATTAGGGACTTCCCTGGCGGTCCAGTGGTTAAGACTCCGTGCTCCCAGTGCAGGGGGAGCAGATTAGATCCTGGTCAGGGAATTAAGATCCAAGGGTTCTTTTCTAGTAAACAAATGCAAAGTTCTGTACCGTATGTTCAAGGAACTAATATAATGACCCTATAGGAAGAAGCAGGAAAGCAATCCAGAAAAGGGAATGACAATAAGGAAAAGCCAAGGTGTGAATAAAAGCAAGGTCTGTCTAGGGTGATGATAAGTATCATGCATTTCAGAGGGGAAAAAAGGAGACTGGAGAAGAATTTCTTCAAACAGAAAATATATAGTCCTAAGATTACAAATGGATAAAATTTTCATAAGGAATTGTGAGAATGACAGCAGACTTTTCATAAAAATAACAAAGGTCGTAGACAACGGAGTATGCTCAAAATGCTGAAGGAAAAAACAATGTTAACTTTCATTTATTCTATATTCAGGTGACCAGTCACGTAAGAATGAGAGTATTTTCAGACACTAGAAAGGCTGAGAGAGTTTACTATCTACAACCCTCATTAAAAGAAATACTAAAGGAGGTCTTTTAGTTAAAAAGCAAATTAAACACAGAAAGAAGTAAAAAACTGTAACATGAAGCTAAAGAGCAAGACAAAAATCAGACAACCTGGGGGGAGGAAAACCCCAAAAGGGAAAATAATTAAAATATATTATTTGTCTTTGGGTAAACAATATTTACTAAGTTTCTAATAATATGAAATATAATTTTTCAATATAACTAAAAACAGTGATATATATATACATATATACAGACACACACGGAATGAAGGATATTGGTGGCATAAGAGAATTAAACCTTCTTCTACCTGAAAAAGAAGTCAATACATATCAAAAACTCATAAATCAGGATTAGCAATAAAAGCATAATATTTGAAAGTATAATGAGCATGAGAAAAAATAGCAAAGAGTTAAATATTGTATGAGGAGCCAAACTAGGGGTGCAGGTAAGAAAGGGAGATATAACAGGTGGGAAGGGGAATATTATTTCTCTTTATAAGCCTTTTCAGTATTTTTAAATCAACATTTTAGGGTATAATCTATGTATAATATTTTGCATGCATTTAAAATGTATAATATATTGGCAAAATAGCCACTAAAATCAAGATACAAAATGTTTCCATCATAGCCAAAAGTTTCCTTGTATCCATTTGCATTCCATTCCTCTTACTGCCCCTAGCCCTAAGCAATGACTAATCTGCTTTCTGAATATTGGAGTCATCTGATTTAGCAATTTCTATTGATCTAAGTTCAAGGTCACTGAATCTTTCATTTGACATCTCCAATCTGCTGTTGAGGCTATCTAGCAATTTTTTTCACCAACTGTACTTTACAATTTTAAAACTTCCATTATTTTTATTGTTTAGTTTATATTCTCTGTTAAGATTGCAGGTTTGTTATCAGATGCCATATTTTCTTTTAATTCTTTGAACATATTTATAATGGTTGCTTTGAAGTCTTTATCTGCTAAATTCAACATGTGGGCCCAGTCAAGAATCAGTTTCTACAGGCTGATTTCTTTCTTGAGTAAGGGTCACACTTTCCTATTTCTTTGCACATCTAATAATTTTGACTTGAAAATTGGACATTGTAGATAACACATAAAGTAGTAAGCAGACTTTGGCATATCTGCTTCCTAAGAGAGAAGAAGTAACTCATCCAAGTGAAACATCATAGAATGTTCCATAAATGGGTGACACTAATGAACTAGGCATGAATGAGCCAGCTGATTCACTAAGGCTCAACGGGAATCAAACACCAGTGCTGAATAAATTAGCTGTGAAGTCAGTATGTCCCCCCAACAAGAAGAAAGAACAGAATTGATAACTAGGTATTTAAAATAAGACAGTTTGATTTTTTTAATGGGTCCCAGAAGAGAAAGCTGCTTTTGTCTCCCAACATGGCAGAAAAATACAATGGGATCTCACATGTGGAATTAAGTAGAAGAAAATCAAGATAACAAGGGAAAGGCATACCAGCTCCTCAGGACTAGAAAATTTTTCTGTTTACTCAGGTAGGATTATTAGGATCTCAAATTTGTATTTTGGAAACTTCACTATTTACACATGGTGCATTCTTACATTTCTTTGTTTTTTCAAACAGTTCATTATAAAGATGTCAGCCCTTCACAGCCATGCTAAAAGAAACAGACAAAATACTTCTCTATACTTGAAAAGGTTATTTTAAATCAGATACAGGAAGGAATGGGAAAATGAATATAGTTACTAAGGTGGGGCTCTGTAGTGGAAGACCAAACCAGACTGAGAACTCCTTAAGGGAGAGGTGAAGCCACAAGGGAAAGAGTTGATGACCAACTGTCTCTTCCATCCCAAGAAATCCACTCACACTATTTCTTCTCTATTGAAATCTTGTTCATTGCAGCACTATTTACAATAGCCAGGACATGGAAGCAACCTAAATGTCCATCAACAGAGGAATGGATAAAGAAAATGTGGTATAGCAACTAAGACCTGGCGCAGCCAAATAGATAAATAATAAAATATTTTTTTTAAATATGTGGTGCATATATACAATGGAATATTACTCAGCCATAAGAAAGAACAAAATAATGCCAAGTGCAGCAACATGGATGGACCTAGAGATTGTCATACTGAGTAAAGTAAGTTAGACAGAGAAGGGCAAATATCATAATATCGTTTTTATATGTGGAATCTAAAAAATGGGTACAACTGAACTTATCTACAAAACAGAAATAGATTTACAGAAGTAGAAAACAAACTTATGGTTACCAGGGGGTAACGGGGGGGGGATAAATTGGGAGATTGGCATTGACATATATACACTACCATATATGAAATAGATAACTAATAAGAATCTACTGTATAGCACAGGGAACTCTACTCGATACTCTGTAATGGCCTATACGGGAAAAGAATCTAAAAAAAGAGTGGATATATGTATATGTATAACTGATTCACTTTGCTGTACACCTGAAACTAACACAACATTGTAAATCAACTACACTCCAATAAAAATGAAAAAAGCAAACAAACAAAAAAATAAATCTTGAAACTTTTTTTTATCACATATGAGTAAAGAAAGCAGTTGTTTTATAGTCTATACTACGGGTTTTCTACTACAACTTGAACAAAGTAATATTTACTTTAATAAAATTTAAGTACTGGACACAGAACGAATTCTGAAAAAGTTACCAATAAAACTAGAGAAGATGTCAGAGAACAAAACAAAACAAAAAAGCATTTAATTTTCTGTAGGAGTTGATGTGATGACCAAAGTTTATGGAAAACAAATTTAACCCATAGTAAATAATAGTATTCTAGGGGACTTCCCTGGCAGTCCAGTGGTTAAGACTCCGTGCTTCCACTGCAGTGGGGTAGGGTTTGACTCCTGGTTGGGGAACTAAGGTCCCTGCATGCCACGCGGCATGGACAAAAGAAAAAGAAAAATAGTATTCTAATGCTTCTCCTCACTATGTGAATTCAGCTTCAAACTTTTTCTAACAGGTGCTATGATAAAACATTCATGTATTATATAAATGAAAATATATATGCATTGAAAATTGGTATATAACAAAGAAAAATTAAAATTTCTTTCTCAATAAACACTACTTCATAAAAATTTGGTACAGGTACCCATAGAAAAAAACACAAAAGCTCAAAGTAAGATAGAAACAAAAGAACATTTTAATAATTTAGGAAAATGAACCTTCATATTTTATAATTTCAAAAATTGGAGGTTGTAAAATATGCAAATATAACATGTTGAGAATGGCTATGCCCTATTTATTACATGTTTACACACCATGAATGATAGGGCTACTGTATTTTCCACACAGCCCTGTGCAAACAAAAACCAATCAAATCTACCACTATAAAATCAAATCAACATTATCAGGTTAAGTAAGACTCTACTTTGCATGCAAGCTTTGTTATTTTACATGTTAGTTAACCTAAACCCACCTGACTGGAGATGTCCATTGCGGCATGTCAAGTTAGTACTGTCATTATAGACGTCCGTTTGTGACTTGGAAAACTGCAAAACTGGCTGCAGCTTCTCTATGCAACAGAGGGGGGTAAAAAAGAAAAAAATAAACAAAAAGAAAAAAATACATGATAAAAAATAAAATGTATATGTGAAAATGAAAAACGATTCAAGGTGTTACAAAGTTATTACATAATGAAGGGTTTGGCATTTACATAGAATTACCTTTAACAACATAATTAGTAAAAACTCAGACATTAAAATAGCAACAGAAATGAACAAGTGAATGACTATGTTCAAAATATGCATTATTCAGGTTTGGTAACCTGAGGCAATTCTATATCACTACCATCGCCAGCAAATACTTCCTGAATATCTAATATGTCCAAATCATTGTGTAGGGAGAGCAGGATAGAGATACAAAGAGAACATTAAAAAGGCTTTACAGAGGAAGTGGGCTGTGAGTTGGCTGGGATCTGTAAAGACTAAAAAAAAAAAAAAGGACATTTAGGAAAGGAGAAATGACACAGAAGGAAACTGTAAGGAGTGTCTAGGAAACGCCATATTCAGCTACATTAAGGTATGTCAGGCAGAAAATAAATGTAATAAAGCAGAATGGAATAAGCATGCTGCAGAACTGTGCGTACAGTACCCTACCATTTATTTAAATACACACATGTATACTTGTAATATATGAAAATTATCTCTAAAAAAGACCCAGAGAAACTGGTAATACCAGCTGCCTCTGGGGATGGGAAATGAGTGGCTGGGGCATAGCATGGGATGGATGCTTTTCAAACTTAAACTTTTGAAATTTTGTGGCATGTGCATATATTGCCTATTTTTAAATTAATCAAAGATTTTAAAGGATTATTTCAACCTTACTCCCACTTCAGATAACAACAACAAATCCTCTCAAGATCTATGTCTCTACCTCTAGCACCTGAAGCCTAAGAGTGTATCGGTTTGAGCTTCCTTGCCACTCTACATCACTGCTACACTCTTTCCCCAGTCAAGTCAATCCATATTGTCAGCTGACGAACACCCTGACACTCTACCACTTACTCAGTAGTACGAACTTGTTTTAGCGTCAGTTTTCCGAGGGTCTCAAGGGTTAAATAAAATAACACATGAAGTACTTGCTCTGAGCGTCATTCATAATAGGGCTCAATTTTGACCATATTTATTTTGTTGAAATACTCCAAGTTATCATTACTGATTCTTTCCTCCGGTACTAAGAAGTCGATGAATATATGCAAAAATGTAGCACATATATACTAACTCTTTTAAACTTTTATTTGTAATGTCAGACAAGCAGGCGCCATGCTTGGTTTATGGTACAACCACACATGCCTTTGGGACAGGTTAAATAGCAGCTACCCTTTTTGCACAAAGCACAAAGTACTGCACAGCTTTTGTATCCTAGAACTGGCTGATACAATATACCTCGGAGCCCTTTTTCTGTTGTTAGTTAACAGGTAGGTCATCTGATTTTTCTCAAAGATAATGCTCTTCAAATCACCATATTGAGAAAGAAACCATTTGTGTTGGTAAAAGACATAAATTAGAAAGAACTGATTTGTAAATGTCTGATTTATCAGTTAAAACTCTTCAATGAAATGTAATAAAAAGTTCACATAAACATTCATTATATAGTAAAAAATAAACAGAAATTAAATCCTTAGTTTTGATAATAACTAAGAATAATAAGTCATCGAACTTTTGTGCAGGGTTTGGATTTATATGCATGAAAACACACACACAATAGCAGCACACAGCTAATGTGAACCTGCTCCAATTCTCTTTTTTTGAAGAAAGTAAGCTTAGTTTAATGCTTTTTTTCTTCTTCTTCTTTTTTTGCACGGCCTCTCACTGTTGTGGCCTCTCCCGTTGCGGAGCACAGGCTCCGGATGTGCAGGCTCAGCGGCCATGGCTCACGGGCCCAGCTGCTCCGCGGCATGTGGGATCCTCCCGGACCAGGGCACAAACCCGTGTCCCCTGCATCGGCAGGCGGACTCTCAACCATTGCGCCACCAGAGAAGCCCTAATGCTTCTTTTTAGAATGACTAAAGGTCGTGTAGATTAACCAATGATTTAAAATAAAACAAGTCACCTTGCTTCTTGATCCCCTCATGTGCAATCCCCACACAATCATCTCAGTGATCTACTTATAAGGGAAATTTTACCACATGACTTGTGTGCCTACAACCCTTTAGCAGTTTCCCATTGCCCACAGATTAGCACTCAAGCTCCTTTATATGACCAACAAGGCCCTCCATGATCTGCCTACACTTCTTATGCCTGAGCAATCCCAAATTCATGTCTCCACCAGCACCATGCTTTTCCTTGTCCCTGAGTCTATGTTCATGCTGTTAGTTCCTCATGGAATATCTTTCCACCCAACCATTAATAACTTTTATTTATCTTTTTAAATCCCCACTTTAGGTTTCTTCCAGGAAGATTTCTCAGACACCTATTTTCCCATCTCTACAAAATATTTGTGTATCTCCATCCTGCAGTAATGATGATTTATCTATTTGTCTGCCTTCTCCACTATATCAACAAGAGCCTAAACACAGGACATTTTATCCAATCTATCAGTAAATCTGTTTGCTCAAGTTTCAACTACAATCATAATCCAACCACTTGTTACTCCTGGTATCATCCTGGTCCAAGCCTCCATCATTTTTCTCCTAGCTTACCACAACAGTTGTCCTACTTGCTCTCCTTGGTACATAACATATCCTTGCAACATCACAACCAGAGGGATCCTTTTTAAACTGAAGTCAGATGATGTTACTCCTTTCCTAAAAAATCCTTGTAACTGCTCCCCACTTCACAGGTGGCAAAAGCTCAAATCTTCAGTGGCCTGTAAGGTCCTGCATCTTGTAATGGCTGCCCCCTCTGCCTGCCCCACCACCATTAGTTCTCTGACCTCATCTCTAATATACTCTCCTTGCTGTGGCACACTGGCCTCTTTGCTCCGCTCAAACATACCAGATGTGCTTTCTTAAGGCTTTGCATCAGCTCTTACTTCTCCCCAGACCACTCTTCTCCCGGATACCTGTAAGGCTAACTTACAGGTCATGTCAACTTCTCCAAGAGGCATATACCCTGACTATCCTATTTAAAACTAAAAACCCAGACCACCTCCCATCTACTCCTAATCCCCTGTACTGTGTTTTATGTTTTCTTTTCTCCACAAATTTATCACCTTCTAACACATGGAATAACTTATTTATTCTTTATGTTTATTGCCTACTGTCAGTATTCTCCCTGCTGGAATATAAACTCTATGACACAAGGATCCTTGTCTATATCCTAAGTGCCTAGAACATGATAACCACCCAATAAATATTTCCTGAGTTAAGAAATAAATTCAGGGCTTCCCTGGTGGCGCAGTGGTTAAGAATCCGCCTGCCAATGCAGGCGACACAGGTTCAAACCCTGGTCCAGGAAGATCTCACATGCCACGGAGCAACTAAGCCTGTGCGCCACAACTACTGGCCTGCGCTCTAGAGCCTGCGAGACACAACTACTGAGCCCACGTGCCACAACTACTGAAGCCCATGTGCCTAGAGCCCACGCTCCGCAACAAGAGAAGCCACTGCAATGAGAAGCCCACGCGCCGCAACAAAGAGTAGCCCCTGCTTGCTGCAACTAGAGAATGCCTGCTCACAGCAACAAAGACCCAACACAGCCAAAAATAAATTTAAAAAAAGAAAAGAAAGAAATTCAGTTTATATCCCTTGGCACCGTTCCTGGTACAGAGTAAGGACTTAATAAATGGACATTGAATGAAGCTAAATTTTTTTTAAAAAGGGTAATTGCCAAGTATACCAGACACCAACGCCAAAATTATCTTTTTATCTACAGCAGGTTTTACACTTAAGCTTTGCTCTAAGGTTCACTATCACTAAATTGAAGATATGTAATACATATGAACTCTTCCCATCTTTATCAGAGATGCTACATCCTCTCAAACCAGTCTGTATGGGGAACTCCCAGTTATCATTCTCCATACTACTTAGATACCTATCAGGCATCCCACCTCTGAAAAGCTCCATTTTTTAACCAGCACATAATACACAAATATGCTCTACTATGCACTTGTGCACACTTCTTTTTTACTGTCTTTGGTATATAACTCCCAGATATTCTGCGTTCTCAGAAGACAGGAAAATGTTGATGATGTCTTTTATTCCACCGTCTCTTTTTTAAAGTAACATCTTTCATGAATGGACATATAGCACTTTTGAGGATAACAGACAACAACAAAATATTAATTCTATTAAAGCCTAGCTTCATGTTATATTATATATCTTTTTGTCCTCTCCTCTAACAACACAAATAAGAAATTACTAAGTTGCATTTAAAGACAAGTCTATAAATTGATGAGTTGCTTCTAATGTTTTACCATATCACAATTTCAAATACTGATAAAAGATAAAAGCCAACTATTATTCGATTTGAAACATGTTACAAAATGTTCCATAATCAAACTTAATCTGCATCACATACATTGATACTTTGTACATATACTGAAAAGGTGTTATAGCTAAAACACATAGAAAGGACCAACTAGAACAATTAGATAATTATTTTACTACAACAACCCTTGATGTAACATGTAATTTTATTTGACACAGTAATAACCGTCACTTAGGAAGTAAGAAAGCAAACTGTCAGCCACAGAAGCCAGGAGAACACTGCCTTGTTAGCTATCTGACAACAGTAAGGGTTTCTTTTTCAAAAATGTGGGGCAAAAAATTTATAAATACCATGGACCATATAGGAATGAATGAATAAGTGAATTAATAAAAACCATATGTGTATATATGTACACAAAAGCAGCGGTGGTGATTACACACAGGTAAGGAGGTGAACAAAAACCAGCATTTTCGAGTACTTACTATGGGTTAGGTTCCTTCAACAATTCATAGTCACAAATACAGTGAGATAATAATTATCTATTAGCCTCATATTACAAATGAAATAAAGAAGACTCAGAAATGCCAAATAACTTATCAAAAGCACAGAGCAACAAATAAAGTCTGCCTGTTTACCAAGTTGCTACTATTTCTATCACATCAAGCTACGGTAGAACCACCCAAGAAGGGTGGGTTTTAGTTCCACCTTGTTTGAGGAGTAGATTTACCTTAAGAATATATTTTTAAAACCTACACCATCAAACAGAAGATGAGAAGTTTCTCTTTATAGACCTTTTACAGCTGATGAATGCAGAAAGAATGACAATTATAATGTCACTAGGCGTAAGTCATCAACTGCTGCTAACATCACAAGAAATACTGATGGATAAACACAAAACCACCTATCAAGTAGTCTTATCATTAAAAAATAAAAATCTACTTTCAATCCAATTAAGGCTCTATATCCAACTATCAATTTATAGGGAGGACAGAAGAACATACTAAAAGATAACATGGAGATGCATGGAGCGAAAGTCAGACTGCAGGAAACACTACGTGGAAAAGATCTGGTTCATCAGCAAATAAATTGCAAGAAAAAGAAAAAACAGACTTGTATATTAAAAGATGTATAGTATGGATCTTCTTGAAATCCTGATTCAAACAATTAAATTATTAAAAAAATAGTAGGAGTGATTAAATTTTGAGATACTGACTGCACATTATTTATATATTATATATAAATTTGGACACTGACCATTTTTTTGGCCATTACTTTTATGTTTATGTTAGTATTAAAAGAATTATTGGTTATTTTTTAGGTGTGATAATGGTATTTTGGCGATTTTTTTTTTTTGGCAGTCATGTCCATCATCCCATTTAATACTCACAGCTTCCCCAGAGGGAAGAATCATTACCTTCGTTTTATAATGAAATGAGTTTTCTTTTTGAAGGTTTTTTCTAGTTACAAATCAATGTAAAAAATAAGTGATACACAGGAAATAAGGGAGGGACGGAAAGAAGGGAAACGTTAGAAGGGAAACGTTAGAAGTGACAATCTCCTCACTTTGGCAATTTTATTTTTAAAGCATCTTTATCTTTTAGAGATATGAAATATTTATAAATGAAATAAAAAGATATCGAGAAATTGTTTCAAAATAGTAATATGAAGTTGGGGAAAGTAAGCAGGGACATAAACTGTGGTTGGCAAACTTTTTCTGTAAAGAGCCAGTAGTAAATGTTAAAATATTTTTAAAAGCTATATATTAAAAGGCTTTGCAGGCTGTATGATCTCTGTATCAACTACTTAATTCTCTCACTGTAGCATGAAAGCAACCAGATAATATACAAAGGAATGAGAGTAGCTTTGTGCCAACTTACAAAAACAGGCAGTGAACTGGGTTTAGTCCATAGGCTATAGTTTGCCAGTCTTAAATCAAGACCGACAATGAGTTGATAATTACCAAAGCTGAGTGATGGATAATTAGTTCAATAAACTCTTCTGTTTTGTATACGTTAGAAATTTTCGTAAGTTAAAAGAAAGCCTAGAACACATTTTCAAGTTCATTGATTTATTTCCATCTGCATTTAAAGTTTCATTAAACTTTTAAGATTTTAAATCTTAAATTTTAAGATTTTAAATACATCTCATTCCAGTTATACAATTCATTAATTGATACCTAATAGTTGTAAACGGTCCTTGGCCATAACCAAATTAGTCATCATTTTAGCTTGAAGGCGTCTAGCTCTTTCACACTGTTCACCTGAAAGAAAAAGCAGAAAAAAAGAATTAAAATATCTACATTTACCTACTAATGCTGCTTCAAGATAAATTATCATACCAACTAATCTCATGGGGAGTCATAGTCTTTATAAAAAGACTATGAAATTAACAAAATATCAGTTTCAAATAATATCTTAAAAAAATCAGTTATAGTTCCTTATGATGGTTTCAGACCTATTGTGGTATTTCATGGATTTTATGGGTTTTGAGACATATTTTTCCCCCTACATTTAAAACTCTTTGAAATTGGGAAGTGTTTTAAAACCTGTGCCAACCTACTAATGCTATCAGCCAGGCTGCAGTCATAACATAGTCTGTCACTTCCTCTGCATACAAAAATTTGGTCATAGATACTAATACTTCTGTTATAGCTATGTCAAAATAAGATTAAGATAGCATATTCAATAAGGTTAAAATTCAAATTCTATGTGATAAGAAGAGGATGTGTCATCATTTAATTGACATTGTTTTTTCTCTTGGTACAGTTGAAGACATTTTTGATTCAATGAAATACTATTTTTCTTATAACCAACTCATTTACTTCTAACTCTTCTTCTATGCATTCGGCAAAGAACAGCAAATATATTTTGTACATAATTCATAAAGTCATGCTCATAAACTCATGAAAAGTCTCCAAGACCCAATCTTCCATATTTACTTGTTCTATTCTGCTCTCTTTTATACAGGAGACCAGTAGCTAGAGAAACAGTCAAAATAAAAAGCAGAGATTACAAAAAAAGGTAAATATTGGACACATTATAGTTACTGGAGATTAGCTGATATAAGTTATAGAATTAGCCAGCCAGATAAAATATCCACTGGGTGGACTGATCCATAAGGCTAAGATTCTCAGCCCACACATTGCAATTTTTGCTTCTGAATTTATTTTAGCTATGATAAGCTGAAGTACTTTACTCATATAATAGTGGTATCCACATACCACTATTCACAGCATAGTATTTAAGAATTCAGGCTCTGAAGTCAGACTGCCTGGGTTCAAATCCTAACTCTACCACTTCCTGCCTATGAGACCTCACGCAAGTTACTTAATTTCTTTGCACTTAAGGTTTTTCATCTGAAAAATAAGGATAACGGTAGCAGCTTTAGAGTGTAGGGTTGTGGTGAAATTAAAAGAGATAATACGTATGAAGCATATACAATGATGCTTGGGCACATAGTATGTGTGCAAGAAATATTGTCTACATATTTAAAGGTAATATTAGACTCTGAGTTTTTTTTTTGGCTGCGTTGGGTCTTCGTTGCTGCACGCAGGCTTTCTCTAGTTGCAGTGCGCTGGCTTCTCATTGCGATGGCTTCTCTTGTTGCGGAGCATGGGCTTCAGTAGTTGTGGCACGCAGGCTCAGTAGTTGTGGCTCATGGGCTCTAGAGCACAGGCTCACTAGTTGTGGCACACAGGCTTAGTTGCTCCATGGCATGTGGGATCTTCCTGGACCAGGGATTGAACCTGTGTCCCCTGCATTGGCAGGTGGATTCTTAACCACTGTCCCACCAGGGAAGTCCTTAGACTCTAATTTTTAATTTGATGTGACAGGAAAGTAAAGATGAGAAATAATTGTTTTGGTTTTAAAAAGCCATGTGTGAATCAAAGTCAGACATTACAGCTCATATTTTAACATGCAGTCAAGCATTACCCACAATGTAAAAGGGAGTCTGTGAAATAACCACTCCTTCCCTGCCTCGACAATGAGGAAAGGATGAGGTTTCAAAAACAGGTTTAAAAATAGGGTTAACGTATCATGAACAGCGGTACCAAGGAGGACACAAGTAATACAATAATCAAGTTTGAGCATATCTGGTTACAACTTCATTTTTAGCATAGGTAATAAAGCATTAACTTTAACAAGAACATTTAAAAATCTGTTAAACACCTTTACTAAGATAAACGGATCTGAAATCAGGACAATCATGTGAACACAATTTCGGATGCTACTAAACAAACGTAAATATAACCTTACCTTGTCCTGTAACTACGACAGCTATTCCTTTTTCTAGTTCTTCAATACCTTTCTTATACCATTCCACAGCTTGCTCCTTTTGTCCTACTTTAAAATAGAAATAATTATTTGTATAAATCACAAGTATACCCTAAGAATACACTAAACATGTTGCAAAGCATGCTCTTATTAGGAGATACATGAAAAAAAGAGTTGTGATCAAACAAGTCTGAAAACTGTTACTCTGTGACTTCTTAGGACTTTAGCATCTTAATGTATATGTGGCTCTGCAAGAGGGAGATATAGACGTCAACGTTTCTCAAAATTTTAGAGCTGTGATTCTTTATTTGTTTATCATCTCATGGTATTGATGCTTATAACCACTGAAATGTTCTATTAGAGAAATAAATATTCAAGATTTTATTTTAAATAAATGGTTTTTAAAATATATACTATTAGGAAAAATAAATACGGTTTCAATAATAATGAGGAAAAAAGAATTGTTTAATCTAACTGTAGTCAAATATGATGTAATATGTTCACGGGTGCTCCTTTCAGAGTTAGCTTTTATTTCATAAATGATTGCACCATGAGAACTGGTATATGAGATTACAAGTGTGGCCATTAAGTAACACATTTCTATTTTCTTTGAAACATGACAACATTTATCCTTGATCCAAAATTAATCTTCAAAAGGACCTAAAAATTCAGCATAATCAAAATATGTGTAGGATACTTCTTTAAAGTGTTAACAATTACATGCAAATTTCATTGTTTTTAAAAATTAGTTTCTTAGTCCTTAGAATCTGCAAAGCCTCATAAGTGGCTAATATAGAGATACAGTAAAGCAAAGGTGGAAATCATGCATAAGAACTGTTTTTCATTTTTCCCTACTCATGTCCCTATTTAATCAAACAAAAATTCCCATGCCATTCTTTAATTTGAAATTTCAAAATCAATAAAATATCATGACTCTCTTGATAACACAGAATAGATGAAGTCTTATTATAAACACCACACAACAACTAAGAAATACTGTCCCCTTATGAGTATGTACCTCCTACCTACCTTCCTCCATCCCCAAAATAAATCACTAACTAGATTTAGCTCCTTGGACAGGGTAATTTCTTACTTATTACCCATATAAAATGCCATTAGTATTTTACACAGTGTCTGATCCAGAGTAAGTGCTCAATAAGTACTTGATAATGACACATGAAGAAATTATTAAGAATCTGTTGTAAGTCAATTCAAACTATTTGGATGCTTACCTTCTAGTTTTTTATGAAGAAAATATCTGTTTACATGTATTTTTGGTTTTTTAATTTTAAAAAAGGGGTAAATTACAGAAAACAGTAAAATAGCATTTGCATTCTGTGTGGTGGGAATATTGATAACAATATCGTATTTACTTAAAAATTTTAAAAATGAACTGCAACTTAACAGATACAACAGAAGTTCCTTTTTTGTGCCTCTTCCCATTCTCATGCTCCTTTCCTTCCCAGAAACCACTATCATGAATTGAGTGTCTACCTTACTTGTATATATTTTTCTATTGTTCCTACTTTATTTATATCATTTTATTTTAAAAATTTACATTGCTTTTTAGATCTATGTTGTTATACAGAGATTAGTTCATTCATTTCGACTCTGTATAGTATCCTATACCATCCTACAATTTATTTCCAACTACCTCCTATTAAAAGATACATAGGTTGTTTCCAGTTTTTCAATATTTCAAATAGTTGCAATAAACATTCTTGTACCTGTCCCCCTATGTACATGTGCCAGTTTCTTTTGAGTATATGCTTAAGAACTGGAATTGATGAGTCATAGTTCATCACATATTCTCCATTTACCAGAAATCAACAAAATGCTTTTTGAGAGTGCTTGTGCCAATTTATACTCCTAACAGCAGTGTATGACAGTTCTCGCTGGCAACATCTGAACAAAATCTTTTAAGGCGTTTTACCACATTAGGGAGGCAAGTGAAATGACTGATTACAAATAAAATCACATGCTCAATAATTACTCTACTACCTAACATTCGTTGGTAACAGGAAGTTGATTTACTGCATTATTTGAATCTCGTTAAGTCAGTGTGACAGTAGAAAATGCATAGATATTTCTTACCTAAAAGTACAAGACCACCAGAGAAAGGATAGACATATAAATCGATGGAACAGAGGGACTTTCCTGGTGGTCCAGTGGTAAAGAATCTGCCGTCCAATGCAGGAGACGTAGGTTTGATCCCTGGTTAGGGAACTAAGATCCCACATACTGCAGGGCAACTAAGCCTGCACGCCACAACTACTGAGCTCACGTGCCTCAACAAGAGAGCCCACGTGCCACAAATTACAGAGCCCACGTGCCCTGGAGTCCACGTGCCACAACTAGAGAGAAAAACACCCACACGCCACAACTAGAGAGAAGTCTGAGCGCCACGATGAAAGATCTCACATGCCTCAACGAAGATCCTGCATGCCACAACTAAGACCCGACGTAGCCAAAAACAAAAAAGAAAGAAAAATTTAAAAAAATACCAGGGCTTCCCTGGTGGCGCAGTGGTTGGGAGTCCTCCTACCGATGCAGGGGACACAGGTTCATGCCCCGGTCTGGGAAGATCCCACATGCCGCGGAGCGGCTGGGCCTGTGGGCCGTGGCTGCTGGTCCTGCGTGTCCGGGGCCTGTGCTCCGCAGCGGGAGGGGCCACAGCAGTGAGAGGCCCGTATACCGCAAAAAAAAAAAAAAAAAAAAAAATCAATGGAACAGAAGTCCAGAAATAGACCCCACATATATCATTGATTTGACTTTGACAAAGATGACAAGGTAATTCAATGGAGAAAGAATAGCTTTTTCAAAAAATGACGCTGGAATAACGGACACCCATACACAAAAAAACTTCACGTGACATACAAAAATTAACTTGAAATGGATCACAGACCTAAATGTAAAACCTAAAAATATAAAATTTACAGAAGAAAACATAGACAAAATTCTTTGTGATCTTGGCTTAGGCAGACACTTCTTAGAACATAAAAATCACAAACCTTAAGAGGAAAAAAGTGGGACTTCCCTGGTGGCGCAGTGGTTAAGAATCCACCTGCTAATGCAGGGGACAGGGGTTCGAGCCCTGGTCCGGGAAGATCCCACATGCCACGGAGCAACTAAGCCCGTGCACCACAACTACGGAGCCTGCACTCCAGATCCTGTGAGCCACAACTACTGAGCCCGTGAGCCACAACTACTGACGTCCACCCACCTAGAACCTGTGCTCCACAACAAGAGAAGGCACCACAATGAGAAGCCCATGCACCACATCAAAGAGTAGCCCCCGCTCACCACAACTAGAGAAAGCCTGCATGCAGCAACAAAGACCCAACACAGCCAAAAATAAATAAATAAATAATTTTTAAAAAAGGGGAAAAAATTGATAAACCAGACTTCATAAATATTAAAAGTTCCTGCTCTTCAAAAGATGGATCTGACAATGTAAAGACAGGCCACAGATTGACTGGGAGAGAATATTTGCAAAACAATATGTCTAATAAACGTCTTGTAAGCAGAATATATAGAGAACTCTTACAATGATTTTTTTAAAAAGTCATTTAAAAATAGTGTGCAAAAGATCAAAACATACACTTTACCAAAGAAGAGACATAACATGGCAAATAAACACAAGAAAAGATGTTCAACATCATTAGCTGTTAGGGAGCTACAAATTAAAACTCCAAGATTTTAATTTTGAATGGAAAAAAGTTACAAGTCACATTTGCAGGTGTGACTACAAAATGATACAGCCATTTTGGAAGACTTTGGTAGTTCCTCATGACATTAACATATACTTACCACATGACCCAGCCCTTCTTCTATGTATTTACCCTAAGAAATAAAAACATCAAAGACCTGTACATGAATGTTTACCAGCTTTATTCATAAGAGCTAAAAACTGGAAACAACCCAGATGTCCATCATTTAGTGAACATATTAACAAATTGTGATACAACCATACATAGACTACTACTCAGCAATAAAAAGAACAAAATACTGATACATGTAGGAACATAGATGAATCTCAAAAACATGCTAAGTGAAAAAAGCCAGACACAAGAGGCTACACACTATATAATTCCATTTACATGACATTCACTGAAGACAAAACTAGAGGGATGAATCAGATTAGTGATTGCCAGAGGCTAAGGGGGAGGCAAAGGGATGGACTACAAAGAGGCACAAGGGAGATTTTGGGGTGATAAAACATTCAATATATGGAGTGTGGTGATGGTTTACACAGCTCTTTGTCATAACTCACTGAACTATAGATCCCTAAATAGGGTAAACTTTACGTAAATTATACCTCAATAAATCTGATGTTTTAAAAGTGCAATACTCCAACATTTATGTATAAGAACATTTGTTGTGACTTGAATTATAATACCAGAACTAAAATTTTGATTACAAGAGTAAGATTAGAAGAGAAAAACTAGAAAAATATTTTTAAAACATCTGTTTGAAGGGAGCAGAGAATTTTCAAAACAGTATGAAAATTACTAAAATTTGGAAGGAGGGGACATTTCACACCCATTAGGATGGCTGTTTTAAAAAATTACCAAAATATGGAAAAGAGAAGAGCCAACAGAGGTGAGCCTATGACTTGGGGCACTTTTTTGCTTGAAACAATTGTCAATTCTGAATGCAAATGTGACCAAGAAACTAAGCAGAGCTTTCAGCAGACTCACGGGACTAAGTTGACAAAAAATGAATTCCAGGGCATGCCAAGGAGAATAAGCGGCAATGATTCCAAGACTTTGGTTGGGACCCTGCATCATTGAAGAGTTATGAACTAGGCCAGCCTGTACAAGGGATGACACCCACACTCAAATCACTTCAGTCCCCTAAATTAGGGGAAACTACAAGCCCATAAGCTCCTACGTGATCATCCTTCTGACTAAATTTTTTTTAAACTTTTGGTCATGCCATGCAGCTTGTGGGATCTTAGTTCCCCGACCAGGGATTGAACCCAGGCCCTGGCAGTGAGAGCGCCAAGTCCTGACACTGGACCGTCAGGGAATTCCCCCTTTTGACTAAATTATGGCAGAAAAATCAAACCTTACAATGGCGTCCAGCACACAAAAGACCTTCATGATACTTGAACAGTTCTTAGTTTCCCTTACACATTTCCCTCTTTCCTATATGGGCCCCAACAACATTCAAACTCAACCAACAGACTACATCAAATCAAGAGAAGATTGGGATGGCAGAAACTTACAATGGTTGTAGTGGTAATTGAAATTAATAGCCAATAATGTGAACTACAAGTGAACTACATAATCTAGGACCAACAACAGCCCAAGAGCCAAATAGAGTCAGCTGCCTGTTTTTGTATATAAAGCTTTACTGGATCACACCCCCTATATGAGAGTGTTGAATAGTTTTGAAAGAGCACTTGAAATAATTATTAAATTATACACTAATATGTATAAAATAGATAACTAATAAGAACCTGCTGCATAAACAAATAAATAAAATAAAATTCAAAATTCCAAAAAAAGAGAGAAATATTTATTAAATAGTTCAACAAAAAACCAAGAGAATGCAAAAATGGGCAAAGGACTTGAATAGACATTTTTCCAAAGAAGATATGCAAATGGCCAATAAGCACATGAAAAGATGCTTGATATCATAAGTCATTAGTGAAATGCAAATCAAAACTATGATGTAATACCACTTCACATATGGCCATTATTTAAAAAGACAGAGACTTCCCTGGCGGTCCAGTGGTTAAGACTCCACACTTCCAATGCAGGGGCCTCGGGTTCGATCCCTGGTTGGGGAACTAGGATCCCACATGCCGCGTGGTGTGGCCAAAAGATGAAAAAATAAAGTAAAAATAAATAAATAAAAATAAAACAAGCAAACTTTGAAACTAACAAACGTGAAGAAATTAGAAACCCTTGTGCACTGGTGCTGGGAATGTAAAAATGCAAAGCTGGGGACTTCCCTGGTGGTGCAGTGGTTAAGAATCCACCTGTCAATGCAGGCGACACGGGTTTGAGCCCCGGTCCGGGAAGATCCCACATGCCGCAGAGCAACTAAGCCCTTGAGCCACAACCACTGAGCCTGCGCTCTAGAGCCTGTGAGCCACAACTACTGAAGCCCGTGTGCCTAGAGCCCGTGCTCCACAACAAAAGAAGCCACCTCAATGAGAAGCCCGCATACCGCAACAAAGAGTAGCCCCCGCTCACCGCAAGTAGAGAAAGCCCACTCGCGGTAATGAAGACCCAACGCAGCCAAAGATTAAAGAAAATAATTAATTAATTTTTAAAAATATGCTTAAAAAATGCAAAGCTCCTGTGGAAAGCAGTTTGGCAGTCACTCAAAAAATTAAACATAATAATTACCTTATGATCCAGCAATTCTATTCCTAGGTGGATACTCAAAAGTATTGAAAAGGAACTCAGAGACTTGTATACCAATGTTTATAGTAGTATTATTAACAACAGATGGAAACAACCCAAATATCCATCAACAGATGAAGGGATAAACAAAATGTGGTATATACATACAATGGAATATTATTCAGCCTCAAAAAGGGATGAAATCTGTTATATGCTACAAGGCTGATAACCATTGAAATGCTAAGTGAAATGTCAGACACAAAAGGACAGATATTGTATGATTCCACTTATATGAGGTACCCAGAATATGCAAATTCATAGAGACAGAAAGCAGAACAGAGGTTAATCAGGGACTGGGAGGAAGGGAGTATGGAGAAGAGGAAATGGGGAGTTATTGTTTAATGGATGCAGAGTTGCTGTTTGGGATGATGAAAAGCTCTAGAAATGGATAGTGGTGATGGTTACACAGTACTGTGAATGTATTTAATGCCAATGATTTGCATACTTTAATTGACTAAAATGGCAAATTTTGTTATCTATCTTTTACTACAATAAAAAAAAAAAGACTAAATGACCCATTATAGGCAGTTTGCTGCTCCCTGGTATACAGCAATGAAAATGAAGAATTACTGCCACAAGTAACCTCACGGATTAATCTGACAAGCATAATGTTGAGCAAAAGGAGCCATGCATAAAAAGAACACATACTGTATGATTTCACTGATAAAGCTCAAGATCAGGCAAAGGTGATTTATGGTGTAAGAAGTTAGGAATTGAAGATACCTTTGTGAAGGCTGGGGAAAGGTAGTGAGCAGAAGGGAGGATGAGAAAGGCAGGCTTCTGGAGTAATATTCTATTTCTTGACCTGGTGGGGTTTCAAACTGCTGTGCTCAGTTTAATAATTCATTAAGCAACACACTAACTGGGCACTTTATGTATGCTTTAATAAAAGTGTACTTAAAAACTGAAAAAAATAGAGGAGGAAGATTAAATATATTGAAACAGAAAGTGAGTCCCCATACATTAAGTGAAAAAGGTTACAGATCAGTTTCTATGTAACATGGTTCTTTTCCTCTAATGAATATTTACGTTTATGTAACTAGACAAAATCAGGAAACTTATCAGTAATCATCTCCCTAAGGATAAGATTACAGAAGATTTTCACTTTCTATATTTGTGCATTATTTTAGAGTTGTGTTACTGTACAAGCAACAAAAATACTGATGTTATCCATCTTTAAATGAAGATAATAATAGTGCAGGGACTTCCCTGGTGGTCCAGTGGTTAAGAATCCGCCTTCCAGTGCAGGGGACACAGGTTTAATCGCTGGTCAGGGAACTAAAATCCCACATGCCGCAGGGCAACTAAGCCCACACGCGCAACTACTGAGCCCACGCACCACAACCAGAGAAGCCTGCACGCCACAACAAAGAGCCCATGCGTGAAACAAAAGATCTCACAATGAAGACCCCGTGTGCTGCAGCTAAGACCCAACACAGCCAAATTAATTAATTAACTTTTAAAAAAGTAAATCTACATTCTGTTTAAAAAAAAAAGAATAGCAGACTAATTTGTGAATCATCAACTGAATCTTTTCACTCACATGTTAGTGGTACCCAGATTGCCACAAGAAGGGTCAAAACATGAGTAGTTTGGGTAGCGAGGTAGGATGTCAGTTTGCAAGTATGTGAGTTAGAAGACAGAGATTTAAGTCTTTCTCCATCATTTAATAGCTGTATGACTTTGACAAAGTCTGGCAATTTCTCTGAGTTTTAGTCTCCTTACCTAAAAACAAGATGACATTTATTTTACCTCATGAGTTGTGGCAAAGATCAAATGAAATAGGACATGGGATAATACTTTAATAAAGAGATATGTAAAAAATTACCTTTATCATACTTAGTAAATTTGTTAATAATATAAATCCTTCTACTCCGGAACTGTATGCACTGTTGTATTTTAGCTCATAAAGCCCACTGCTTTTAACTTATCTATTTAGTCCTTCTTAAGCATCATTCTACAAACAATTCCAGGGAGTAAGTACATCCATTTTCCTACACAATTTTTTGCTAGCAACTTGCAAGTGTCACATTAGCGGAATAACGGGTATCTTTAAAAATCTTACAGTACATTTTAATGTGTGCTAATCCACAATAAACCACAGAGACCATGAAGCATTAGACTAACAGCCCTCTGATTAATTCTCTCATAGTTCACTATCACAGAAAGGATCCTTTCTACTCTGTTTTAATTCAGCAAAAAAAGGCCATATTTGCTTTCATGTTCAACCATCAAGGTTTATTTCTGAAGTTAAGATTTATTTTTTCCCATTTAATTGGAAAGGTTTTGAATCCCATGTAAAGGAATCATTACAGTTTTGGTCATTTTCTTTAAACCTTAAGAATTTCAATCAATTTGTCTTTAAGTCTTTTTTAATTTACTATGGATGGTAGGTAATTTTAATTTTCTTCTGTGCATTTTTGGTATTTTCCAATTCTCTATCAAGAGCTTGCATTCAGGGCTTCCCTGGTGGCGCAGTGGTTGAGAGTCCGCCTGCCGATGCAGGGGACACGGGTTCGTGCCCCGGGCCAGGAAGATCCCACGTGCTGCGGAGCGGCTGGGCCCGTGAGCCATGGCCGCTGAGCCTGCGCGTCCGGAGCCTGTGCTCCGCAACGGGAGAGGCCGCAACAGTGAGAGGCCCGTGTACCGCAAAAAAAAAAAAAAAAAAAAAAAAGAGCTTGTTCATACACGAGTACATACATGAGAATAAAAAATCATTTCATCTCTTTTGTAATAAAAAGCTAGGATACTAAGTGACGCTAAGGGGAGACTTCCATCTGTTTTTTCTGAACAAAGGGTCACAATTAGCAAAAATATTTTTATATCACTCTTCAGATAATTCGCCTTCTTCCTCAAATCTCATTTAGACTGCCGCTGTTTCATAAAAAGAGTAGTAAAAACTAGGTATCAAGGTTTAACAATGTTTTAACATAACCTCTAGAGGCTGTTAACCTAAAGAACTGTAAAATTAATAACAATAGTTTGGGACTTCCCTGGTGGCACAGTGGTTAAGAATCCGCCTGCCAGGGCTTCCCTGGTGACGCACTGGTTGAGAATCTGCCGGTTAATGCAGGGGACACGGGTTCGAGCCCTGGTCTGGGAGGATCCCACGTGCCACAGAGCAACTGGGCCCGTGAGCCACAACTACTGAGCCTGCGCGTCTGGAGCCTGTGCTCTGCAACAAGAGAGCCCGCGATAGTGAGAGGCCCATGCACTGCGAAGAAGAGTGGTCCCCGCTTGCCACAACTAGAAACAGCCCTTGCACAGAAACGAAGACCCAACACAGCAAAAATAAATTAATTAATTAATAAACTCCTACCCCCAACATCTTAAAAAAAAAAAGAATCCGCCTGCCAATGCAGGGGACATGGGTTCGAGCCCTGTTCTGGGAAGATCCCACATGCTGCAGAGCAACTAAGCCCGTGCACCACAACTACTGAGCCTGTGCTCTAGAGCCTGTGAGCCACAACCACTCAGCTCTCGTGCCACAACTACTGAAGCCCATGCGTCTAGAGCCCGTGCTCCACAACAAGAAGCCACCGCAATGAGAAGCCCATGCACCGCAACGAAGAGTAGCCCCCAATGAAGAGTAGCCCCCACTCGCCACAACTAGAGAAAGCCCGTGCACAGCAACGAAGACGCAGCACAGCCAAAAGTAAGTAAATTAAATAAAATTTTTTAAAAGTTTGTAAAATAAATAAATAAATAACAATAGTTCCCATTTTCTGAGGACCTACTATGTGCAGACACTAAGTATTTTACAAACATTATCTCAGTCTAATAATAAGTAACTTGCCCAAGATCCTGTGGAGCCAGAATTCAAATGTCAATTTGGATAAGAGGCACTGCAATTTAAAAAGGATAAAATTAGACTCTCAAACCTGAGGTAAAGAAAAGCAGCCCCTGACATCGAGGAGCTGGTACCGTCAACTAAGCCTTGGTGTAACAAGGAAATGACCTGACATTACAACTAAGCCTTGGTGTTCTACTGAGTATAAACAATTCCACAGAACAACAACATCAGCCAAGGTCACTCTGTGATCATGATGGATGAAGACAAAAATGAGACCACTCTACAATCATGTCTAAACACAGACAAAATGTGAACATTGGCCAAGCCATGAACACCAAACATCCCCCTCTTCGGGCTAATGACCGCTTCTTAACCAATTGCAGCTGCATCCTCACTCTAGTCTTCTCTCTTTGTGGGTTAGATTTAAGATACTTAATCACAGAATTATCCCCAATTCCTGAAAACATCCAATCCAGAGCAAAACCCTGCTTCCTTCAATCCTCCTTAAAATCACCTAATACAAGCCCAATTTCTATAAGTTCTTTTTAGCCTTTTCCTGAGATACACCATGGTTCCCCATGGTGTGTGTTCTCTTGGTTACAATAAGTAATAAATCCCACTTGTTCAGCCATAGATGGGTGTTCCAGTGAAAGCTCACTGAAAGGAACTGACAAAATCCACTTAAGAACAACAAACTAATTCTCTCCCTCTCTACTGCAACATAAAATATCTGCAAAAGAACAAAGATATGTGAATAAGTATAACGTCTATGCTATACCTATATAGCTGTAAAACACTTACTAGTTCCAAGAAAATTGTGGATTTTGACATTTTTCTTTCCTCACTACCAGAATGAACCACTGAGATGTGAGTGTGCTCAAAGATGTTTTATTCTATAGGATGTCTAGCATGAGCATTTGTTAATAATTCACAAAGCAAGAGAAAAAAAGGCTAGGTCATTGATTAATACCTTCACTGATCTTACACAGGTCAAGAGAGTGGAAAACGAGTAGAAAAGTAGAGAATCTACACTTTGCCATAATTGAAAAATCCAACTACTATTGGGTAGAGCACAGAGAATAAGATAGTGAAAAAGAGGCAGGAAGGGTTAGGGAAGATCCTTCTTCAATAATTTAATATCCGTTTACTGACTATCCCTTAATTGTCATCAGGATGACTAACAATAATCTTAGGAATCTAGTTACCAGGTGAGTTTTATACGGTTCAACTGTATTCTGTACTAGGAAGAATATAAACTGCAATAAAAATCAGCTAAAAACAGAACAAGGAATGAAGTTCGTAAAAGTGGCTGCCTTTTTGTCTCTTTAGTGCAAATGCCACTAAATATTCTTGAAGAGAAATATAAAGTGTTTATTGTTTATTTAATAAAAAATAATGTTATTCTCTGGGAAAAGTATGATATTATCAGAATGTCCATCCATCGCAATAATTCTTTCCTTGTTCTAATCATTCAAAGCAGAAATTAGGCACAAGAAAATTGTCTGAAATCAATCCTTTCAAAATGGTATCTAGTAGTTTTTAGGAATAAAAGAAAGTATACCAAATCTGATACTTCTGATTTCTAATTTCTAGCTTCACCTTCTGAAAATAGATGTGGATAAGCAAGTATTTTGTGTGTTTTAAATAAAGTACTACATTGGATTATATGAAATTATAGTACATGGTAATTAATTTTTTAAAAAACCTTCCATTTTAAATACAAACTGACTAGGAATAAATAAAAAAGGATTTTATTTAGATAACTTCTATCTTTGATGCCAGATGCTGCAGCCCTATCTTATCCTGAGAAACTGGCTCTCTCTCTTTCATACAATACATTGGGCCCTTACTGTCTGTCAAGTCCTACCCACTTGAGGTAACTGAGCCACACCTGAAGAACCTGCACCACTGTATTACTCAGGAGACCCCAGGCTTGTCTATCAGCAGGAGCCACCCAAAGCATGTTAGGTCATGTTCTGGTTAATCCAAAGAACCACTATTACAACCTTCTCTCCTCCCCCAAGTATTCCAAGGGGCCCTTGGAATTAAAAGACAGAGAACCTGCTTCATATAAAACAAACAGGGGCTTCCCTGGTGGCGCAGTGGTTAAGAATCCGCCTGCCAATGCAGGCGACACGGGTTCGAGCCCTGGTCCGGGAAGATCCCACATGGCGTGGAGCAACTAAGCCCGTGCGCCACAACTACTGAGCCTGCACTCTAGAGCCCGCAAGGCACAATTACTGAGCCCATGTGCCACAACTACTGAAGCCCGCGCACCTGGAGCCCGTGCTCTGCAACAAGAGAAGGCACCGCAATGAGAAGCCCGCACACTGCAACAAAGAGTAGCCCCCGCTTGCCACAACTAGAGAAAGCCCACACGCAGAGAAAAAATAAATTTATTTTTTTTAAAAATAGCTTGGTTTCAGATAAATTTAGGCCTTTATGAAAGTTCAGTGTCAAAGTTGAGTATGCCATAAAAAAGAATAAAATTCAAAATAAACAGCCACCTTATAAACCACATTTATGTATTACCTTGTTAAAATAAGATTTAATTTGGCCTTTATTATTTGAAGGCACCAAATGTGTCAATTAACTAATATCACTACAGTCTGAAATAGCCCACTTCACCTGATGAAATAAAGTGCCTTTCAGTATATTTAGAAGCTAGGTCAAGTTTTTAACGGAAAGGGACTGCATGACATTACTAGCCCCTTAATGGTTTAGGGGCTAACTACAGAGTTAGGAAACCTTTGAACACTATCCAATTCATTTCAATTTGTTCGTATATATTTTGATGCAGTAGGAAAGAGGGAGAATAAAATTCTTCTGAAATTAAGTTCTGTATTGTCAAGGATGGCTGAGAGGCAAATAGACTTCAAATGTGAACTCCGGCAACCACTGAATTGAAGGTAAAGTAAAAAAATTTTCAATATGCTAAAGGAAAAATTTGAGATAGAAGAGAACCACGACAACGTAAACTCCGTTTTACTTCACTGTCAAAGGAAAATTAATATAACTAATTTGTTTCGGTTTGATCTAATTTATTTTCTCATATAATGCATCAGTTGTAGAATTCAAACTAGAGTTATCATTGCCTGTTCTGCTGTCCACTTTATAAACTAACTGTATAAATAAAGCAAAACCTTTGAATAGAAGCATTATCAGCTGAGAGTGAAATATGTGGTAGATTGCTGAAAATATTTACACTAAATATTTTAAGAGGAATTAAATATAATAGATAGAGGTATATATGTGATACCCTAAGATAAGTCACAGCATGAAACCCAAGGTCTGAATTCCACTTCCATTACTTACCCCTCACACGGAACTGATTTCTCTTTAAATCTAAGAGTCCAGGATCCTTTTTTTTAATACCTAAGTTTTCCTTGACCTCTTATGCTACCTCCCAACTCCCATCACCCAGTGTTAACAAAATTTCCTTGTATTTACTGGAATTGATCTACCCTTAAATATATTCCCTCTATTCTAAAACAACTTTTGACCTAGATTAGTAAACTTCAAAGGACTCTATTATAATAAAATAGTGCAATAAAACAGTGCTTCTCTAGGAAGGGATAATGGTATGCTTCTTCATCCTCCCTAGGAGATCGTGGATGCTCCTTAGAGATAAAAAATGAAGCAACAGGGAGTTCCCTGGTGGCGCAGTGGTTAAGAATCCGCCTGCCAATGCCGGGGACAGGGGTTTGAGCCCTGGTCCGGGAAGATCCCACATGCCGCGGAGCAACTAAGCCCGGGCACCACAACTACTGAGCCTGCAAGCCAAAACTACTGAAGCCCACATGCCTAGAGGCTGTGCTTCGCAACAAGAGAAGCCACCGCAATGAGAAGCCTGTGCACCTCAACAAAGAGCAGCCTGCACTCGCCACAACTAGAAAAAGCCCACAGGCAGCAACGAAGACCCAACGCAGCCAAAAATAAATAAATAAATATTTTAAATATATATTAAAAGAAGAATGAAGCGATTAAAGACTTCCCTCCCAAAACACATGGTATTTTTTTCTTTTTTTTTTTGCGGTACGCGGGCCTCTCACTGTTGTGGCCTCTCCCGTTGCGGAGCACAGGCTCCGGACGCGCAGGCTCAGCAGCCATGGCTCACAGGCCCAGCTGCTCCGCGGCATATGGGATCTTCCCGGACCGGGGAACGAACCCGTGTCCCCTGCATCAGCAGGCGGACTCTCAACCACTGCGCCACCAGGGAAGCCCGGTATTCTTTTCTTAAATGTGCCTCCTTTCTTTTTTTTTTTTAATAAATTTATTTATTTGTTTTTATTTTTGGCTGCATTAGGTCTTCGTTGCTGCACGTAGGCTTTCTCTAGTTGAGGCAAGTGAGGGCTACTCTTCATTGTGGTGCGCAGGCTTCTCACTGTCGTGGCTTCTCTTGTTGCAGAGCATGGGCTCTAGAGCACAGGCTCAGTAGTTGTGGCGCATGGGCTTAGTTGCTCCACAGCCTGTGGGATCTTCCCAGGCCAGGGATTGAACCCATGTGCCCAAGATTGGCAGGCAGATTCTTAACCACTGCGCCACCAGGGAAGCCCCACGCCTCCTTTCTTCAACGTTCTTAACCTCCACTCTGTCCTTACACTCCAAAACCCATGAATACCTGCCTCTTTCCTTATATCCTACTTCTCAGTCCAAGGCCTCACAAAGGAAATAAGTTTCAACAAAACCCACATTCTAGAACAGTTTCTGGAGTTGGTAGTGGAGACACTACAAATGAACTGCAGATTGCTTTTTTTTTTAAAAAAAACTAATGGACAATGAAAATGAGTAGTTAGAGGGAAAAGAAGATCTCAGCATACTGGAGTTGGGACAAAAGGAGGGATTTTCAAAATGCTATAAGACTCCTTCTAACTCCTTAAAAAAACTGGCATTAGCAATTAGCATAGGTTTGGAATGACCTGCTTTAATCTTTTGAACCTCAGTTTGTTCATCTGTAAAATGCTGATACTAACAGTACCTTCACCTCACAGGGTAACTCTGAGGACTAAACAGATAACACATGTAAAGCTAAGAGCACACAGTGCCTAGCCTATAGAAAGACTAAAAAACATTAGCTTAAAAGAAATCTGAAGGATGTAGTACCCTTGCTTTCATTCAGAAATAGAAATCTTTAAATTTTATTGTAAAATGGTATTATAAATTAATCCTATTCACTCAATTTCTTAAATATTTATTTATTTATTTATTTTGGCTGCATTGAGTCTTCTTCATTGCTGCAAGTGCAGCCTTCTCATTGCAGTGACTTCTTTTGTTGTGGAGCACCAGCCCTAGGCGCGCAGGCTTCAGTAGTTGTGGCTTGCAGGCTCTAGAGCGCAGGCTCAGCAGTTGTGGTGCATGGGCTTAGTTGCTCCACAGCATGTGGGATCTTCCCCGACCAGGGATCAAACCCGTGTCCCCTGCGTTGGCAGGCGGATTCTTAACCACTGCCCCACAAGGGAAGTCCTCACTCAATATTTCAATTTAAAAATTTAGAGGTTACCTTGGAATACTTACTTAGATGAGATCAAATTAACTAGGAGCAAAAGTTTTATACTAAAATAGAACTTTATTGAAAAATACTTAGGAGTCATTACATTCATAAAAATGACTGTTATGAAACTTTTAAAAATAGTGCAAATTCAGCTGTAATCATATGCAGCTGTTCCTTTCAAAACTGAGTCACCATTTGTTCTTTTTTTCTGACACTACAGTGCTCTGCTTTCACTAAAAGCCTATAACAAGGCACAGCTTCTTCGATATCAAAACCTTTTGGAAAACCTGGCTCAGAGGAAGCCACTCACTGTTTACAGCGCTAGAAAGGATCTGTGTGGTCACTCTAGGACAACTGTCACTGTCACCAGCACGTCTGGGTGTCTCATAGGGACTTGGGTCATGCAGAAGTGTAAGTGTAGGCTAGTGTCTGAAACAAAGTCACCGGCTAGGGTGCCTGAGAGGAGAGAGGTGTTTAACTGAGAATCGTGGAGGATGAGGGTCTAACCCGAGGAAGCAATCTCACCGGGCAGATCAATTACGGAGGAGCACCGCCGGCTCCCGCAGGAAAAGGGACGCAGGTGTTGCCCTCCCTCGGCGACCCCACCGCTTTCTTCCCGGCGCCGCCGCCCCCTCCCCCCAGGCCCCCAGTTACCTTTCTCGTCCTCATCGATGCGCAGAGCAACGGAGATGTACTCGAAGGCCTGCTTGTGGAAGGCTCGGACGCGCTCGGCCTCCCCGCCTGGCACTGGCGCCGGGGGCGAGGCCGAGGCCGGCGCCGGCGCGGCCCCGGAGCTCCTCTTGGCGGCCATGAGGGCGCGGGAGAAGCGCTGGCAGAGCCACACGAAGAGGAGCCCCAGGTGGAAGGCGACCAAACGCAGCAGCGCGAAGCCTACGAACAGCGGGTAGGAGAAGTAGTACAGGTTTCGCTTATGCGGCGATTGGGGCGAAGGGGCCGGCCTTGGGGCGGGGCGGGAGGGGGCCAGGCAGTGGGGCGGAGGCCTGGGAGGCACCGGGCTGCTGGGGCCGCCGGAGCCTTTCTTCTTCCCTCGTCCACCCGGAGAACTCATTCACAGCTCCCACTGCCGCCGCCGCCATAACCCGCCTCCCGCAGACCGACGGCAGCCAAGCGACGGCGGCGGCCACTGGGACGGCAAGGGCCACAGACCCTCACGCGCCCGCCGGTCCCAGGAGCTCGGCACCCCGGCGCGCTGCTCTCCAGCCCCGCCCCTTTCTCCTTGCTCGGCCAGGAGCACAACCCCTTCTCCTCCTCCTGCGGTCGGTAGCTCCTGCCCCTCCCTCTCTGTCCTCTCAGCCGCTCGGTAGCTCAGAACCGCGGCCGGGCGCGCACGCGTACGCGCACGCCCTCCCGAGTCTTTCTCAGGCGCGTGCGCACACGCCGCCGTCTTTGTTGCCCTGAGCTCTTAGTGCGCGTGTGCGGCTCCCGCCACTCCGTCCCTTCCCCGCGGAACTACATTTCCCAGTGCGCAGTTCGGCCTACGCCTGCCATAGGGACCGGTCGCTCAGTCGACTTCGCTGACCCTGGGATCTCTTTAGCAGGGAACTTAGGCTATCAACTCACTGGAGGGACCGCTGCAGCTTGGGGTCGCTCGGCTACTTCTCAGGGCCATCTTACGGTGTCATAGTTTTCTTATATTTCTTTCAGCATTTTTTGCCAGGTCTTCCGCAAAGGATGGTTGATCTGAGTTCCATCACAGAAGTAATGGGTCCCAATCTAGTAATTATTATGAGAGGACAGCAGTTGTAGAGGCGTACAAAAACTTAAGGTCACCGAAAACGAAACTGTTAGCTCATTGTGATGAAATCATCAGTTCCAGAGATTTAATTAAATTAGTACGTGTTGACATGTCTAATCTGAAGAACTAATGTTTGAATAAGGGAATCCTTAGGTTTTGCTCAGTAATCCCATACTTCCTGAGCAATTCAGACTGGGCCTTTTTTTTTTTTTTTTAATTCCACTCGACTTCGCTTCCTGTATTCTCATGAGCTGCAAGCACAGAACCCTGCTTCCCAGATCACAGAGGTGGAAGCACTAGGTTAACCATACTCTCCTAGAAACTGGAATCTTGGATGGAAACACTCTGGGGTAGAAGGTAGTAAGAGTTGAGTGTTCTAAAGAGCTGCTCTATCAGTTTATTTCATTGAGATCCCCAGAACTACCAGGTTCCTGGACTGGTCACTTACTTGATAACCTATCCCAAAACTATCCAGTCTATTTCTCTATTTTTCTGCTTCTGTTTCTCCTTCCCTCCTTCTCTCTTTTTCTCTCTCCTACTATCTATCTCCCTATCTTTTTTTTCTCTCTTCTCTTTCTCTTTTTACTTGGAATAGCCGTAATTGTTTCTTGTTTCTTGTTGCCCAAAACTAAGGAATACTAATTGAAGTAAAGACCCCATTGTTTACAGTGTGAGGTTTACAAGTGCTTCCAAGACTCTCCACATTCTGGCCACAACTTTATCTAGCTTTTCCCCACCACTACTCCCCTACAAATGTAGGCTATTGCAAAAATGACTTACTCCCTGTTTCCCTCTTACTGTTCCCCACCCCTTTTCCTGCCTCTGTGCCTCGGCCAGTTCCTCATTCTGAAATGCTTTCTCTCTTTCACATCTGATTCATTTCAATTCCTAACTTCCCTCTTTTGAACCCTGTGGTACTTTTTGTTGTGTGAAATTTATTAGATTTATACATATATCATGTAAACAAGATGTATACAATGGGCCCTCCGTATCTGTTGTTCTGCATCTGAATTCAACCAACAGCAGATGGAAAATATTTGGAAAAAAATTCCAGAAAGTTCCAAAAGGCAAAACTTGAATTTGCCACATGGCCTGCAACTATTTACATAGCATTTACATTGTATTAGGTGTTGTAAGTAATCTAGAGATGATTTCAAGTGTATGGTAGGATGTGAGTAGGTTATATGCAAAAACTATGTCATTTTATGTAACAGGCTTGAGCATCCTGGCTTTTGGTATTGGGCGGGGGGGGTGGTTCCTGGAACCTACCCCGCACCCCCAGGAAACTAAGGAACAACTGTATAACATATATATAATTTAAAGAAAAATAATAAAATAAACAGCATCTATTTTAAGAAAAACTAATGTAACCAGTTCCTTGAAGCACTCTGTGAGCCCCTCCCTAATCTCAAACTCTTTTCTCCCCCTCTAGAGGAAGCCACTATCCTGAATTTTGGGGTTTTTTTTTTTTGGCCCCCCCCCCCGCCCCACCCCCGCGGCCTGCGGGATCTTAGTTCCCCGACCAGGGATCGAACCTGTAACCCTTTCAGTGGAAGTGCAGAGTCTTAACCACTGGACCTCCAGAAAATTTATCCTGAATTTTGTACTCATCATTTTTTTCTTTTCATTTTAGTTTTGTGTATACATTAACATATGTAAATATGCTGTATAGTTGCCTGGTTTTTACCTTACAGAAATATAATCATACTGCATGTATTCTTCTTTTTTTTTAAATTAATTAATTAATTTATTTATTTTGGCTGTGTTGGGTCTTCGCTGCTGCGCACGGGCTTCTCATCGCGGTGGCTTCTCTTGTTGCAGAGCATGGGCTCTAGGCACGCAGGCTTCAGTAGTTGCAGCACATGGGCTCAGTAGTTGTGGCTCATGGGCTCTAGGGCACAGGCTCAGTAGTTGTGGCGCACGGGCTTAGTTGCCCCATGGCATGTGGGATCTTCCCGGACCAGGGCTCGAACCCGTGTCCCCTGCATTGCAAGGCAGATTCTTAACCACAGCGCCACCAGGGAAGTCCCTGCATTTATTCTTCTTAATTTGATTTTTCTGCTCAATATTAAGTGTTTGAATTTCCTCCTTGTTGATTTGTTTTCACTGCAACTGTTAAATGGGTATTTAGTTTGGTGCCAGCCTTTTTTTTGTTGTTTTTCCTTAAGTAACTAACTTTTTAACTTAGCCAAGACACTGCCCAGTAGTAGAGTGGCTCTAGAGTCCGACTGGTTGCATTCAAACCCCTGCTCCCCCACTTGCTGTGAACTTGGACTAGTGACTTGGCCTTCACATCTGTAGTTCAGCTTCCACATCTATCATCAATACATAATAACGTAGTAGTAGGCAGTGCCTGGAATGAAGTTGCGACTTGATATTTGTTGAAGAATTGTTCTCCCACATCTACATATATACTATAATCCAACAAAAAATATTGGCAAGTTTCTGAGCACTCTTTGCTCTTTACCAAGACCACAGTTATCCTCAGGTCATTTTTCTTTCCCTTAGAATTTCTTTTCCTCCTACTCCACTGTCAAAATCCTTCAAGGCTTAACTCTAATATTATCTTCATGATAAATCCTTCCCTTATCACCTCCAGCAGAAATGACCCGATTTTTTAATTCTTACAACAATATGGTTGTGTTACTCTATGGCTCTTCTAGTATATTGTCTTGTGTTATTGTTATTTAAATACTTTATCACCTCCTGATATAGATTATAAATTCATTTCAAGACAGTGGCCAAACTTTACATATTTTGACTCACTTTCTGTACCTAGCCTGATGCCTTGCTTATGGTACTCATTTAATAAATATTAATAATTTGAAAAATGATTGAAACATGGTAATCGTTGTAGATTTCTGTTGCTGTGTAATAAACCACTCAAAAACTTACTGACTTAAGATAACAGCCATTTATTTACTCACAGTTCTGTGAGTCAGCAATTTGGGTTGAGTTTGGCTGGGTGGTCCTTCTGCTGGCCTTGTCTGGGTTCATTTATGTGAATGCAGTAATCTGCTGCAGGCTTGACCAGGGCTGAGTGGCCTAGTTATCTCCATTCACATGTCCAGATGCTGGTGGTGGCTATTGGCTGGGGCATGTATCTCCAGCAGGGTATTCCAGACTTCTTTATATAGCATCTGGCTTTCAAGAGAGAATGAGTCGAAGATGC
Source organism: Monodon monoceros (assembly GCF_005190385.1). Lineage (NCBI taxonomy): Eukaryota > Metazoa > Chordata > Mammalia > Artiodactyla > Monodontidae > Monodon > Monodon monoceros. Next base: position 63,114,986 of record NW_021703775.1, read on the forward strand.
AAGGGCTCTTGAAGCCTAAACTTCAAAGTTGCACAATGTAATTTCTGCTGCATTCTTTTGTCAAAGCAAGTCACATGGCCAGCTCCAACATAAGAGATGGGAAAATAAATTCTACATCCTTATGGAGGAGTAGCAAAGTCACATTGCAAAGAGGTGTATATGTAGGGATGGAAGAAATTATTGTGGCCGTCTTTGCAAGTAATCTACCACAGTGATTATGTGCAGAATTTCCTTTTACCTCAATTTCAGATTAGAGCTTAAGATGGATTGCACATCTAAAAAAGCATTTCCCAGTCACTTTGGTGAGTCATAAAAACATTCCTAGTTTCAATCATGAGGTAAATTAATGAAGTTTAAGGAGACAACAGCAACAATGATGATGATGACGACTACTACTACTACTAGCTAACATTTATTGAACCCATACTCCAGGCTAAGCAGGTTAACTTTTACTGTTGTAGTCAATCATCACTATTTGAGTTAAGCATTATGGTCTCCATTTTTTAAAATAAGGAATTTGAGGCTCTAACAGTCTGTTACTTGCCCAACATCACATATTAGTTAATGACACACACTACTTTAGGGTTTTAAGGTTAAAATCTAGGCTTCCAAAGAAAAACATTTTTACATAGACTTTATATTTTATTAGTCATGAAATAAATATATCATTAGCCCCTGGAACAAGAGTGATCTTTCATTCCTGAGCATCCAGGTATTGAGTTTCTGGCCCCTGGCCTCTCACTTGCTAAGTCCCTGCTATCCAGTTGTTCTTAATATTGACTGCTTTTCTGTACCTTTGCCATTTTTTCTTTGGTAAAAATATGGACTTGAGAGTCAGAAAGACTGCGGTTGGTATTTTGGTTCTGCCACTTATTAGTTGTGTGTTATGGAGCAAGTTCTTTAATTAACTCATCTGTAAAATGGGTGGAATAAGAATTAAATTACAAAATGAAAGAATACACCTAAAACCTCCTGCATAATACCTGCAATGTAAGAGGGCTCAATAATTTTATTTGTTTTTTATCTCTTAGATGTACAATGTCATTCCAGAATTCAGACTCCACTAGGATCTCAATTTTTAATAACCTCAGTCCACATCTTCTGCCTTTTGGAATTATATCCCAGTCAAATACATTTTCTAAATTAACATCTTTTAAAATTTGTCTCAAGAAAAATAGTGCCTGGATATTACACTGGCTTTATAATCTCCCTGGACTGAAGATCCTAACCTTCTCAGCCATTTAACCTACAGTGTGACAGCCTCCCAGTTTTCAGATGGCAAGAACTTGCAGAACACTTAATCTTGAAGGGAATCTGGGCCAGTTTCACCAGGACAAAAAGGAGGAGCTGAGTACTGAGCTAACTAATCCAGGACATTTGGTCACTTTATCACTTTAACCCATTAATTTATTTAGAAAGTGACTACCACTAAATAGTTTTTTTGGATATTTTAGCTCTCCTTCTTTTCTAAGGAGCTCCTCAAACCTTCAGTTGGAGAGATGCTGAATTATTTGAAGTAGGGACCAATGACACTTATTAAGGACTTCTTTTCAATTAAAAAAAAAAAGGAAAATAAAGTGGAGCACCTAGAACCAAGAGAAGAGATGACTGATTTTGAAAAAGGCAGAAAACTTAAAAGAGAAACAGAAGGCATGGTTGGAGGTAGGGAATGGGAAGAGTAGAGTAAAAATTAGGGGATTATTATCCTATAGCTATGTTAATAAGCAAAAACATCGTTGCGGACAATTAATCATTTCCCCATATTGAGTTCACATTGTGACATATATTAATCATTCATTTGTTCAACAAATAGATAGTAAGCACAGACAATGTGCCAGCTGACGAGTAAGTTGCCAGGATATAGTAGGGAATAAGGGCAAGTTTACAGTCTAATACAATGGCTAAAAAACTCAAATAACAACGAGACACAGTGGTCAGACATATAACATATATGAGTTCCATTTGTGGGTGTGGAATTCAAAAATGTATATATGATGTGAATATAACGATTTTGAGAAATTGGAGAGTAGCCTTCCCTTATTAAATGGGACAGCTGTTACTCAGCTCCCGCTGATTTTTGCCTTTCAGAAACGTGTGGCCTCTGTTGCCAAAGTTTAAAACATATCAAGAGAAACCAGAATTCTGAACTTTTATGTGAAATTTATTGCTGAGGAGATTCTGGCTCAAAATTTTAAAACAAACAAACCAAAACAAAACTGAGGCACGAGTTTGAGATTCTCTAGTTTACAGAGGATCTGTTACTAGTGAAAGTGTAAATGAACTCATGTTTTTGAAATAGTATTAGGTGTAACAGTATAAATCGTTACCTAATTTGCTCAGCTCAATTTTTAAAGCTGTGAGGCTATGGAAGCGTAAGCAGAGTCAGTTAATACTGGATATTAAATGAATTCCTCCATTTAATTTCTTTGTTAATGTTTCAGTCTGTATTATGTCCCCTCCACCCCATTCCTCCCTGCTTTGCTTAAATAATTATTCTTTGTTCCAAACTGCTCCAAGGATACCTGCTTACATTTATCTCAACCTCATCTGAACTCCTTCAGAATTTGTGCTCTATATCATTCATCTTAACCTTTAGTCAGTTATCTTTTTTGTCATTTAAATGTATGACATATGTATGTCTGATCGAGCTGAACTAGAATACAAATTTATGAAGGTGGGCACTGTAATTTATATTTATCTCAAGCTCTCCAAGAGTTTCAGATCCCCAAGTTAACCCCCAGATTTTGTGATTTGCTAGGACTCACAGGACTTAGCATATAGTCATACTCACAGCTATGATTTATGACAGCAAAAGGATACAAAGCAAAATCAGCAAAGGGAAAAGGCACATGGAGCAAAGTCTGAATGAAACCCGGCATCAACTTCCATGAGTCTTCTCTCAGTGGAGTCACACAGGACACAATTCTTCCAGCATTGAGATTTGACAACATGTGTGAAATGTTGTCTACCAGGGACACTCATAAGAAATTCAGTCCTGCTGATCATGTAGGCACCCTATGCCTAATACATACTAAAAGTCCAGACTCCTAGAAGGAAAGCACGTGCTTAACATAAACCATATTTTTTGCACAAACATTTTAGGCCCAGTGAGTCACTCTCATCATTTAGGGAAAGTTTTATATCAGTGTAGGGAACTGTTTATCACTCAAATTCCTAGATACCAGCCAATCTTGCAAGCAGGACTTCCTAAGGCCAGCAGTCTCAGGCCTGCTATGTTACCTCTTTTCTGCATATGCCTCATAAATACATGGGTAAAGGGAAGAATAAACTGGAAGATTTTTCTTTTAATGCTGTCATACAAACAATTAGACTCATTACTCATATAAATATTCTTCCCCATTATTGCCTGTGTTACAAATAATAAGGTGACATATTTTCCAATTTAAAAAATGTATCCAGGGCTTCCCTGGTGGCGCAGTGGTTGACAGTCTGCCTGCTAATGCAGGGGACGCGGGTTCGTGCCCCGGTCAGGGAAGATCCCATATGCCGCGGAGCAGCTGGGCCTGTGAGCCATGGCCACTGAGCCTGCGCGTCCGGAGCCTGTGCTCCGCAACGGGAGAGGCCACAACAGTGAGAGGCCCGCGTACTGCAAAAAAAAAAAAAAATTTATCCAAATAATTTTGGTCTTTTTTGGGGGGGGCCATGCCACTCGGGATCTTAGTTCCCTAACCAGGGATCGAACCCATGCCCCCAGCAGTGGAAGCACAGAGTCTTAACCACTGGACCACCAGGGAAGTCCCTGGCCTTTTAATTTTAAAATAAATTCATGCTTTCGGTAAAAATAAAAAGTTCAAACAATATAAAAGTTTGCAAAAAGCAAAGGCTTCCCTTCCCCATTTTCCCGCTCCACAGGTAACCATATTTATAGTTTGTTGTATATCTCTCTAGGCTTTTTCCTATGCATAAACTAGTATATACATGCAAAAAAAAAAGAATCTCACTACACAGATTTTCCTACAACATGAATTTTCAGATGAAATTATGTTGTGAATGTTTTTACATGCCAGTACCTATAAATCTACCTCATTCTTTTCAATGGCTACACAGTAGTCCATTGTATTGAGATATCATAATTTAATCTATTCCCAATCTCTTTCTACTAAAAACTGTGGTACAGTAAGTATCTTTGTACCCTTGTACATTTTTGTATTTTTATGGGATTAAAATCACAGAAGTAGAATTAGTGTGTCAAAGTGAACATTCCATTTTATTTTATCTCTTTTGTGGTAAGCTCATACTGAGTATGAACTCTTTACATAATACGTGATAGTGAACATTTGTTGACTCACTACTCAGAATCCATTACCTTTCTTCCCTCTTCCTAGCCATTCTAAGGTTTTCCCTTGTGAAACCCATCCTGTCCCATTGCATAGCAGTCATGCAATTCGGGTGGTATTAACTACCACCAGGTCATATCTTCGTCATTGCTCAGGGAAGGCAGTAATTTAGGTCTGTGGCAATCAGCACATGGCATCTGCCTTATCGAAATAACTGGTTCAAGTTGGATAGGTGAAAGAAAACTTCAGACTTTTTTCTCATGGGTAGACCCATGAGAAGTGATGCTTTCCCTCCTGAAATGTGGAAAAGAAATATAAATATAGGCTCTTATGAGAAACGGCTGAAGTAATTGACAATTTTGGGATGGGAAGTGATATTAAGGTTAGCGTTTTCCTTCATTTTTATTATTCTCATTGCTGAGATATGTCTGTATCATAAAAATCAATAATACACTTTATTCATGTCTTTTTTTTTTTTTTTTTTTTTGGCCATGCCACACAGCATGTGGGATCTTAATTCCAGGACCAGGGATGAAACCCGTGTCCCCTGGAGTGGAAGCGCAGGGTCTTAACCACTGGACCATCAGGGAAGTCCCTGTATTCATGTCTTTGAAAAGCCCATTTGATATGTTCCTTGGGGATGGTGGTAAGTGTGCCTGGACATGGAGTTTGGTAGTGAAGACAAGGGAACTACAGGTGGAGTAGTTGTCTTCCTATATTAGACAACAAAAAATACTTCCTTGGAAAGTGATTTATCAAATCTGGAATATATACTTTTAGGTCTTTTTTTTCCCATTGCGCAGCACAGGCTCCGGACGCGCAGGCCCAGCGGCCATGGCTCATGGGCCCAGCCGCTCCACGGCATGCGGGATCCCCCCAGCCAGGGGCAAGAACCCGTGTCCCCTGCATCGGCAGGCAGATTCTCAACCACTGCGCCACCAGGGAAGCCCTTTAGGTCTTCTTGAAAGGTGGTTGGTGTCCCTCCACACGAACCGCATTCAGAGGTTCCATTTACACTCAATAAATTCTGTGTATTTCTCTGCAAACACTTTTGTGTGTGTGTGTGTGTGTGTGTGTGTGTGTGTGTGCTGGATCATGTTCTTTACTTCTCTGAGCACTTTCTCTCCCACTAATTATTTAAAAGAAAAAAAAACAGATTAGAAACAACAACAATAATAGGTAGAACAATATCACAATAATGAAGTACTTAGGTTTCACTTAGATTTATATAACTTTTGTTTACAAAGCAGTTTCATCTATCTAATCTCATTTGATTCTCTCTGTGAAGAATTTTTATGCTAATTATATATGTGAAAAAAACATGAAGCTCAGAAGTGTTAAACTATTTGCTTAATTCCGCATGGCAAACAAATGAAGGAACCAGGTTTTAATACTTAACTAATCCCAAATCAATTCTTTCTCTACTACACATATTGTATTATTCCTAAATAGGTATTGCCTGTCTAAATAGGTTAATATTTTATTAACAGAATTTGCATCATGTCTGTAAAAAGGGGGTCAAGAACAGTAGCAAAATTATTCTAGATTCTAGAATTCTAGTTCTAGAGTCTATAACTACTATCTCCCCAAAACCCCAAGAAGGGAAGGCTAGAGACTAGTACTTTGGTGCAACTGCTTGCTTTCCTTATAAATTCACTTTTGAAAAAAATATTTATCAAATATAAGAAACAAAAAATGAAAAGATGAATATAATAAGATCTTTGCCTTTGAAGAACTAAAAAATCTAATTGTATTTAACTGTAAACAAAATATAAGGCAGGATGAGGTAAGTACCATAATAAATAGACATAGTGGAAGTAGATGAGAGGAGTACTGAACAAAGTTTTATACTACAAGTCCAAATAAGAGCTAAATGTTATTCTCATTCTTTTAATTTATCCCACTCTACACAGTACACAAGATATAAAGCAGAAACTAACAACAACAAAAAAATAGTACACAATATTGCAAATTTCTGTCATAATGATGGTTTTCAGGGCCATCTTTTTATTTTATTTTAATTTTTTTATTGAAGTATAGTTGATTTACAACGTTGCATTAGTTTCAGGTGTACAGCAAAGTGATTCAGATATATGTATATACCTATGTATATATATATATATATTTTTTTTTTCAGATTCTTTTCTGTTACAGGTTATTACAAAATATTGAGTATAGTTCCCTGTGCTATACAATAGGTCCTTTTTGGTTATCTATTTTATATATAGTAGTGTGTATATGTTAATCTCAAACTCCTAATTTATCTCCCCCCCTTTTTCTTTTGGTAACCATAAGTTTGTTTTCTACGCTGTACTCTTTAGAATTTTTGATTTCATATCAAAACAACATTCTGCAGTATTTTGAATTAATTTTATACTTCCTATAACTTTCTTGCTACTTTGTTTCTATCATTTCTAGCTGTTATTTACTTTTATTTATTTATTTATTTTTGCTCAGCTCTCTGCTGCTATGGCTTTTTCCCTGAATCTTTCAATTAATGTTATAAATGTAAAAACTTTAGCGAAGCTTTTTTGTAAACCACACTGATAACTTTTTTTTTTGATTGAGAGAAACCTGGCCTACAGTTAATTATTCTGTGCTGTTTCCTTTAGTAATCATTTTTACATTCTGTCCTTTTTCTTCAGTAGTGTCAGTGTCTTAATTAAAATCCAGTTTTAACTGTGAATCAATTCAATATATGTTGTGTACCTATGATGTACTAGGCACCATGTGAAGCATAAAGATATATAAAACAAGTTCTCTGTCCTGAAGGAGCTCACAGTCTAGCTTCCTACTTTACTAATACTGTCAGTACTTAGAAAATGTAAATTAGCAGCTCTCAGTTACTTTCTGGAAGACTTTTTTGTTTTGTTTTTTTATTTTTTTTAATTTGGAAGTTTTTATGGCGTGCCTACTATGTATTGGGAAATGTATGGATATATAATAACGATCGACATAACTCTCCTCTAGTTTTCCCAATCATTCTCTAGTTTTACTTTCTGTTATTTTCCATTCCTAAAAAGCATTTAATCTTAATTTGAATCAATATATGTACTAGTCAGTTTCTATATCCTGTACATAAGCATCCACAACTTTGCATCAATTCTGCATGAAAAATTCTATATCCTGTACATACGCATCCACATCTTTGCAACAGTTCTACATGAAAAAGCTGTCACCAATCACAATGCTAATCAAGCATACATTATATAAGCTGATTTTTTTTTTTTAAGTTTTGTCTGTGTTGGGTCTTCACTGCTGCGTGCGGGCTTTCTCTAGTTGTGGTGAGTGGGGGCTACTCTTTGTTGTGGTGCGCAGGCTTCTTATTGCGGTGGCTTCTCTTGTTTTGGAACATGGGCTCTAGGTGCGCAGGCTCCAATAGTTGCAGCATGCAGGCTCAGTAGTTGTGGCTTTCGGGCTTAGTTGTTCTGTGGCACGTGGGATCTTTCCGGACTAGGGATGGAACCTGTGTCCCCTGCATTGGCAGGCAGATTCTTAACCACTGTGCCACGCCCACAGGGAAGTCCCAATCAAATATACATTATAAAATAAAACTTTAAAAATGTATCCACAAGCCTGGCTCCTAAACAAATTTTATTTACTTTAGATTTTTAGCCATGCAGTTTTAACGGAGTAGTAAAATGACGTTGTATTCTACCTTAAAAAAAAACCTTGGGACTTCCCTGGCGGTCCAGTGGTTAAGACTCCACACTCTCAACACAGGGGGCACGGGTTTGATCCCTGGTTGGGGAACTAAGATTCCGCGTGCTGCACAGCGCGGCCTTAAAAAACAAACACGTTAGTGTTATGATCACAAACATTTCTGCATTTGTAGAGTTATGGCTTTATTCTAGTATATTGATATGCCATAATTAAGTCTCCAAATATTTTATATGAAGTTAAAATATTTTCATATTACAAAGTGCAACTACAAATGGGATTACTGAATCAAAGGCAGGCACTTTAATGAGTGTATCATTTATATTTACATTAAAATAAAGGGAATTTATTGGAATTACAACAACAATCCGATTTACTAGATCCTGTTTGGTATTTACAAATGTGTGTAGGAGGCAAATTGTCTTTTGTATTTTTACAAATACAATAGTATCAATAGTATCACGGTTTGGAAAGCCAGTTGCATATTGCTAATCTTGATACAAATGTAAGGTAGCAGTAACTAATATGTTCACATATTTAAGGGCTTGAATAAAAGCTTACTACGAAACCCTAAAACATTTCTTCTTCCCCACTTTGGCTTTAGAGTAAAACACTGACATTCTTTCGTAGACAGTTGAGTTTGGGTCTGTGATTTTCTAGTAAGAACTATCCAGCAAGTGGTTTCGGTTCCGCGAAGAGCTTCGGCAGATTTCAGGCAGCACGGAGGGCTGGCCAGGCCGAACCTCTGCCGGCTGGCCTAGTCACTGGGTCTGCAGCTGGGGTGGCGCCTGCTGTGGGTAGGCAGGTCGAGGAACGAGTCTTTGGCAGACCCCGAGGCCACAACTTCTCCAGGTCACTTCTTACCGCAAAGACTATCTTAGTAGAATCAGGGCCGGTCTGGATCCCTCCCAGCCCGGCCCCCGCTGGCAGTTCTGCGCAGGCGCGGCAGTCGTGCGACATCCGTCACTTACGGCGGAAGTGGTTTGTGCTGGGAGTTGGTGGCGCGGTGCAGGGCTCTTAAGAACGAACGGCTTGGGCGCGGGTAATCAGCTCCCTTTCCCCTTTTCTCTACCTCTTCTAGGTTCTTGGGAGTACGGCGGAGCTTCCGGACCTGATGCGGGCGCCCGGTCGTGGACTGTCCCACCCTGTTCCTCTACTGCTCGGGGTGCTCCGCGCCCAGGTGGGGGTGAGGGGCGGGGTCGCGGCTGGGCTGGACTCCATCCTGGTGTCTTCGTCTTGAAATCTCCCGGGTAACTCACGGTTTTTCTTGTTTTCCAAGACTGGTATCCGGGGACTGTGACTTGCAGGGTGCACCATGGAACCAGAGCAGATGCTGGAGGGACAGTCGCAGGTACCAGAAGGCCCTGGATTCAGGGTGGCGGTGAAGCAAGGAAGAGTGGCTGATGTTTCTGTGACCGGTGTTTTGTTTTCTAGGTTGCAGAAAATCCCCACTCTGAGTACGGTCTCACAGACAACGTCGAGGTAACTTGCCCAGTTCCTATGCCGTATCTTTGCGTCTCTTATGAACTGGGGAAAACTTGGGTTTCATTTTTACTAGGTTGCTTTGCACAAGGGAAAACTTTATCGTCACGAACGAAATAGTATCAAATTACGGGCAACTTGTTTTATTAGCGGTACTAATACTTCGTTGTATGCAGACGTACACATCAGCTGAGTCGAGAGGTTGAATTTTGAAAATGATATAGAGAAACAAACATACATTACTGATGGAGACTCAGAATACTTTTGCCTGGTGGCTACTAATGCTCTGTTGGGATACTGCATTGGAAAAACTGCACATCACAGTTAAGAAGCCCATTGTATTTGTAGCAGAATAGTGTGCTGGTGAAGTCAACATTTAGTAAATGTTGATATCTTTGCAGAGTTCAGTAGTAGGTGCCATTGGAAGCTATAACAGGTAGTAGACACTGTTTTTGCCTTACATGGTTGAGTCTGAATTCAGAGAGTACATGTGAAAAATGTACAAAAGAAGGTATACTTTTATAGAGCTTTTTCATACAGGTACTAAGAAGTTGCTGTCTAAAAGAAGAAGTTACTTTGTAAGTGAATGAATAAATGCTGGAACAGTTGAATTAACCAGAGCTAGGTGGGATTGGTTAGGAAAACAGAGAGTTCCTGGAAGAGATGTGGGTGTTTTATAAGGTGGGTGGGGAGACATCATCAATAATTAAGTTTGGATAAATGAGGGCAGAAGCATTTCCAAGCAGAGTAATAATGGTAATAGCTGCTAATATTAGTCCTTTTACTATGTGCCAGGCACACTCCTAAGTAACTTCCATGTATTTTCTGTCTTGCAAGGCTCAGAGAATTTGAGTAACTTGTCTAAGATCACTAGGAAGTAAGTGGAGAGCTGTGTGTTAAACCTAAGCAGGCTGACATTTTTGAGGTGGAATTAAATTGTATTGCTGATCTTGACCAACTAGAGTTCCCTGGCATGTGGAGTGACTACTCTCTGCCTATAAAATTTCTAGGAATGTTTGTTGGTTGGATTATCAGGGTTAAGAAAATCTGAGTCTTTTCATAATGCAGTTTTTAATTGAACTGCTATGCTGAATCAGGTGAAGATACTTTATGCCACTTATCATTTAAGAGATTTCTTTTTAGGCATCAGCAGTCTTTTCTTGATGGTGCTTGTGTTTGGAGGCAGAGCCATAATACAGTAGAGCAGTGATACCAAATGCTTTGTTTTTCAAACCTTCAGACCAATTTCCATGGTAGAGTGAGAAAAAAACTAAGGAGAGTGGAGTGAGTACTGATGATACATTATTTGGTGATTGGTTTTCTTGCTTCCATAATTTTAAAATGCCTGTTCTTTTATGAGTTATGGTGATAGTAAAATAATAATTATGCTTGTTTGTTTGTAAGTTTTTACTTGGTAAAATAGAGTTAACAACCCTATGTTAGTCCCTTCATTCACTGTATTATTTTATTTTTAATTTACTTGTTTGTGATATCTCAGAGTCTGGAAACCACTACTCTACAGCTGCTGCTGCTGCTTTTTGTCTTAGAATTCCATTTTATGTCCATTATTGACTTACAGTTTTTTTAGGTTGTTGCTTTAGGACTTATCGGACGGAAGTTTAACTTCCCACAATTTACCTTCAAGTGGTATCATATCTTTTCATGTATGGTATAAGGACCTTATAACAGTATCCTTCCATTTCCTCTCTCCTTGCCTTTATACTATTGTTATCATATATTATATTTATACATATGTTATAAACCCTGCAATTGATTATTTTTATTTAAAAAGTCAATTATCCTTTTTATTTTATTTTATTAAAATTTTTTTATTGTTTACTTAACATTATAGTTACTTTATTGCTCTAGAAAATTTAGTTTTTAAAACTATCAGATTACATACATAGTGATAATGAGACTACCCCCCCCAACAATCAACTGTATATTGTGAGGCTTCTCTAACTTGGTAGATAACTATTACAAAATTACAAAAATAGCTGGTTACAGTTGAGCTATCAAGTAGGTATCACATTTCTGTAGATTGAAAAGTTGAATAAAAAGAAAACTGATGTTACTGGTAAGTCGCTGAGTGTATTTGAGAAATCCAAGCTACATGCACACAGAAAAAAAACTGGTTACAAAAACCATTACGTTACTCTGTATTAACATTTTGCAATGTTTTAAACATTTCTAATCATGCAACAATAATAAAGATCAGAATGAATTTTATAAAGGAGTTGATGGAAGCTCAACAAACGTATTTAACATATTATACAACTAAAATCACATCATAACACATCCAGTTCTCCCAAATTTATCTATGCATTACAACATTGAAATGCACACTATTTCCTCCACAACTCCTCTGGCCCCATTTCTATTCAATAACCTTATCTATATAAACCTTTCTGTTTAATCTTTTAAATCAGATTTGATGGGTAAGTATGTATAGTCTTCAGTATTTCAGAACAGATACCAAGTTTAGTCACATGCTCAGTCTTCAGTTACATTCCTTTCAGAAAGCATCTGAACTGCTGCAATTGTCTATGAAAATTCAAGCCTAAGAAACCGAGAAAACTGGCAGTCAAGAATCTGATCTAAGTAATTGTGTAAACTACAATAATACTAAAACCTATGTGTGCACATTTCTAGAAGAAGGATTTCCTATTTGAGAAATGTTACTCAATGGGTCTCTGAAAGGAAAACTGTCTGACTACTGCTCTTTTATGTAAAACGCTTAGGTGACCACAAGTATTTAACCCAATTGGCTAACAGTCTTACAGTTGGGCCTTTTAAAATATTCAAAGCCACAGAAGTAATTATGAAAATAAAATTTTGGAAGATCATAGCATAAGATACATATAGAATTCCTATTATAATGGTACATCCAAAATAAATCTGTCCTAACAAAGCAGCACAAAATCAATTTAAAAACAATTTGAAATTAAATAGTGGGAAGTGTTTTTGTTAAAATCATCAACCAAAATTACTGAATGGCAAAAGAATACTGTCTCAAAATATACTGAATTTACATGTTAATATTACCATAATGAACTCATGCCAGATATAAATTCAGGTTACTAATTAGATGAAAACGAGTTTTAGAGCTATTTTTCCAAGAGAAATAAAGGTACTTCATGATAAAGACACAGCAGCGTCTAAAGAATTTTTGGTACATTTATCACAAGATTTAAATTTCCTTAACTATTAACAACACATTACAATAAAGTTTCTCAGAAAGTGTTTAAAAGGCTTGATTTAACATGCCAGGAAAATGATTATTCTTCTTTTGAGATGCATTTATGTAAATTATGTAAATTGCAGTGAGGTCAGTTTTACACCTGGAATTAACCATCCCTAGCAGAAGTACCAGCAGCTAACAGTGCTTATTTAACATCCATAACTTAGCTGGATGTTAAACTATGCAACTGTTGGTGCCAGTCTGCTTATAAAGACAATGCTCTGGAGACGAAGTCTTCTCACAAACAGTGGGCAAGCAGGTTTCATTATTAGATGTTCAACAACAATCCTCCGTTCATTAAACAAGGTCCAATAATATGGATTTCTTCTAGAGGAGTATCGAACAGTAAGGAATCTATGGTATATAAAAGACTGGAGCAAACTTCCTTGACCCCTAAAAAGCATTAAAACTGTGGCAGGCATCAAGAATATTTCATGACAAGCAATGAATTTCAGAATATTGATTAGCACTGAATTTATCCGAGAGGTCTCAGCAGAGGTAAACTATTTGAACCCTTTGCATCAAGGCACCTTTTTCGTGTATGTGGCAGTATGAAGCGAAGAAAATAACAAGACTGGGAAATACTCATTGTAACGGGGTAGGAACTGAGAAAGATGAGTGAACAGAACAGGTAGTGACAGCTGTCCTCTAACAAAGCCTGGGCCAGGAATGCTCTGCTTAACTGGAAGTGTAGTAAGCTTTGGTGCAGCCTCAGAGCACTAGCCAGAGCATTTGCCAGCAAAGCACGTTGGTAAAAGCTTGCTACTTCATGCAACCCAAGAAGAGGCAGAACAAAGAGCAGTAAACTATGAACAAGCGAGAAAGCAACATTGCCGTGGCCAGTTTATTGGCCGTGATGAATTGCACTGCGCCCGCCTCTTGGGGGCCGTTCGGGGCCGTGTCCACCATGGGGGGCTTATTACACACGCGTCTGGGAGGCTGTCCGGCACACCCGAGAGCACAGCTGGGTTTCTAGAAAGACCAGAGTGAAGGCGGAGCTGCGGAGCAAGGCCCAAGACGGCCGACCTAACGCCGCCGGCTCCAGGTTATTGCTGAACCCGGAAGTGCTCCCTTGACTTCCGTCCAATTATCTTTTTAAAAGAGATTTAAACAGTACGAGAAAGGAGTGTTTCACGTGTATCCGTGTAATTGTCATTTCTGGGTTCTCCATTCTTTTGTGTAGATCCAGCTGGTATAATTTCCCATCCTCCTGAAGGGCTTTCTTTAACATTTCTTGTAGTGGAGGTTGGCTGGGAAGGAATTCTTTAAGGTTCTGAATGTCTGAAAAGGTAATTATTTTGCCTTTGCTTTTGAGGTATTTTTGCTGAGTATTTGCTCCACTGTCTTCTGGCTGACATTGTTTCTGCTGAAAAGTCTGCTATCATTCCTATCTTTGCTCCTCTGTAGTTAACGTCTTCTCTTTGTGCTTTTAAGATTTTATTACTGGTTTTAAATAACTTGATTATAATGTGTCTTGGCGTAATTTTTTTTTAAATGTTTCTTGTGCTTAGGATTCATTGAGTTTCTTGGATCTTTGGGTTTAGAGTTTTCATTAAATTTGAAAAAATTTCAGCCATTATTAATTCAAATATTTTCAAGTATTTTGTTAGCTTAATTTACTAATTCTTTCCTCAGTCTTCTTGAACATATGGAATATATTATAATAACTGGTTTAATGGCATTGCCTATGCTATCTGTATCATTTCTGTGTCTGTTTCTGTGAATTGGTTTTTCTCTTCATTATGGGTAATTTTTTCTGCTTCTTTGCCTGTCTGGTAATTTTTATTGGAGGCTGGGCATTATGAATGTTACCTTGTTGGGTACTGGTTATTTTTGTATTTCTTCATATACTCTTGGGCTTTGTTCTAGGACTCGGTTAAGTTACTTGGAAACAATTTGATCTTTTGAGGTTTGCCTTTAAGCTTTTTTAGGTGGGACCAGACCAACCTTTAGTTTAGACTTAATTTCTTCCTTTTGTGTATTCTACCCAGTGCTTCATGTGTTATGAGGTTTTCCCATCGTGGGTCACAGGAACATGAACTACTCCTGGCCTGTGTGAGCTCCAGGGTTTGTGCCTCCTGCTTCCTCCAAGTGGTTTTTTCTTCTGGCCTTGAGTAGTTCCCTCACACATTTTGTAAAACATTGCAAAATGTTAATACAGAGTAACGTAATGGTTTTTGTAACCAGTTTTTTTTCTGTGTGCATGTAGCTTGGATTTCTCAGATACACTCAGCGACTTATCAGTAACATCAGTTTTCTTTTTATTCAGCTTTTCAATCTACAGAAATGTGATACCTACTTGATAGCTCAACTGTAACCAGCTATTTTTGTAATTTTGTAATAGTTATCTACCAAGTTAGAGAAGCCTCATAATATACAGTTGATTGTTGGGGGGGGTAGTCTCATTATCACTATGTATGTAATCTGATAGTTTTAAAAACTAAATTTTCTAGAGCAATAAAGTAACTATAATGTTAAGTAAACAATAAAAAATTTTTAATAAAATAAAAAAGATAATTGACTTTTTAAAGAAAAATAAAAATCAATTGCAGGGTTTGTAACATATGTAGAAATATAAGATAACAATAGTATAAAGGCCAGGGGAGAGGAAATGGAAGGATACTGTTATAAGGTCCTTATACCATACATGAAAAGAGGGGACTACTCAAGGCCAGAAGAAAAAACCACTTGGAAGAAGAGTTCTCTCACACTCATGCTCTGATAAATACTCACTTGAAAACTGGAAGGCGATCTCTTAGTCTCTTTCTATGCAACTCTCTCCTCTCTGTGAAAGTTTCCTTTTCAGTACTCTTCTCTGCAAGTTCTAGTTCTCTTGGTCTCCCTGAATTTTCAACTCTGTCTTCTCAACTTAGGGAGACTTCAGGGCTCTGCTTGGGGTCCTTCTCCCTGGGTTTTGTTGTATAAGTTCTCTAGGCAGGATGCAGTAAGCTGGGGCAATCATAGGATTCACCTAATTTTTTCCCATTTTTGTGATCACTGTTCTACACTCTTAAAAGCTTAATCTTTGTGTGTGTGTGTGTGTGTGTGTGTGTGTGTTTGTGGTTGGATATACATTTGACCCTAGAACAACCCAGGTTTGAACTGCATGGGTCCACTTAAAAGTGGATTTTTTTTCAGTAGTAAGTACTGTAGTACTACACGATTTCCAGTTGCTTGAATCCACGGATATGGTACTGTAGATACAGAACCACAGATATGGAGGAACAGCCTGTATAAAGGGCCAACTGTAAGTTATAAGCGGATTTTTGGCTGGGCAGAGGGTCATGTTGTTCAGGCATCAACTGTATATTTTTTAGATTAATTCAGGATTTTGACTTTACTGAAAGTAAGCATAGCAATTGGCACATAGTGGATAGTCAGTAAATGTTTAAATGAAATAAATGAGAGGATTTGGTCTAGGAGCTTATTATAGGATCTATCAGAGTTGCTTAGGCATTGCTGTTTCTTTTTCTTTCTTCTTTTTAAAAATTAATTTATTTGGCTGTGTTGGGTCTTCATTTCTGTGAGAGGACTTTCTCTAGTTGTGGCGAGCGGGGGCCACTCTTCATCGCGGTGCGCGGGCCTCTCTCACTATCGTGGCCTCTCTTGTTGCGGAGCACAAGCTCCAGACGTGCAGGCTCAGTAGTTGTGGCTCACGGGCCTAGTTGCTCCGTGGCATGTGGGATCTTCCCAGACCAGGGCTCGAACCTGTGTCCCCTGCATTGGCAGGCAGATTCTCAACCACTGCGCCACCAGGGAAGGCCCATTGCTGTTTCTTAATGAAGGTATTGGGATGTCATGTAATTGACTAGTTTTTATCATATATGGGTATTTGTTGAAATTTACTGGTGAACTATAAGTTTCTTAATTCATGGGCAAATGAAATAACTGTTTCATACATTAAATAAGTATAGGTAATTATTTTTATTAAGTCCAAAAATTAGATTGAAAAATCACAAGCAAAACTAGACAAGTTACCTGACATAGTTCTGGCAGGTGTTTTTGGAAAGCAAGGTATGTATGTTGTAGTTATATGCTTAAAGTTTTTTCTCACTTTTTACAAAATAAAATTTTCTTAAAAAAAAATTAAGTGTAGAATTTTTTTGTTTGTTTGTAATCGTTGACTATCCAGTTCTAGTATGATTGGAACAAATATCATTTAAATGAAAGTGCTCTTAATAGTGTTTTGTCTTTGAGATAGCCACTTATTTCTAAATTTCTGAAATGATAGATTTTCAGAAGAAGGCAAAGTTTTCCAGTAAAGTAGTTTTTGATGCTCTGGATGTCAGGTGAATTTATATGAAAGGCCCAGATTTTGGGGGGTTCTTAGACGGAGGAAGTGTAAGTCATCATTTCCGAAACATCATTTAAATATCACATTAATGATCTTTCCCATATTAGTCATTTCTTCTATTTTTTGGCTAATTTTACTTTATATTTTTTCTTAAATTTTTAAAAAAATCATAGATGCATTTGTTTAGAAAAGAAACAAATGGAAAAGCATTCTCATTGCCGTAGAGGGTAACCGTAAAAATGAAAACAGTGAATACAAAACAGTGGTAATAAATTTTAGCTAGATTCTGTTGCCAGTTGAAGTCTCTAAGCTGAAGCCTGCTCTCTGTTAAGAAGGGAGTTTAGCAAGTGTTACAGAAGTGTTAAAGACATGTTAGTGCCAAACTGAGACATTGTCCTTGATATTATCTGTGATAAAAGAATTGAAACGGGACTAGTTTTCTCACTGAGATTCAGTGTTACTTAGTGTCATGTCCAGATTTTTTGAAGCACATTGTAAGAAGGTGTATTCTCGTGAAGAAAAGAAAAGGGACTTGTATTTATTCCTAAAAAGGCAGAAAGAAAGAGAGAAAGTAAGTGTAGGATCTGGAGATATGACATTAAAAGAATGAGATATTATGGTGCCTTCAGAAAATGCTTGAATGAAATTTAGAAATGGGTCTGATTTTATTTTGGCAGAAAGATTTGCAGTTCAATCAGCTTTCTAGTCATTGATTTACCTTTTCTGTTAGTTTTATATTTCCATTAATTTTCGTTTAGCACTCAAAATAATCTAGTTATTTTTAAATATTCATGCATGTTTTTTGAATTCACTAGAGGATAGTAGAAAATGAGAAAATTAATGCAGAAAAGTCATCAAAACAGAAAGTGGATCTCCAGTCTTTGCCAACTCGTGCCTATCTGGATCAGACAGTTGTGCCTATCTTATTACAAGGACTTGCTGTGCTTGCAAAGGAAAGGTAAGATAATAGTGTCTGCAAATGGAGTTACCAGAAAAAGCAAAATAAAAACTTCCCTAGTTGAAATATCATGAGTTATGTATAGTTATTTTTTACTATATAAGGAATTTATAGATACTGAAGTTTTTTTAAAAACAAGTCAGCCATAATCTCAATTAAGACACTTTTTTTTCTACTAGTCTTAGATCATATGCATATTTGTAATCATGGTATACATGTAATTTTATATCTCCTTTTTACTTAAAATTATAAGATAAAACTTCTCCCATATCTTTACAGAGCCTTCATGATTATAAATGAAATTATAACATCACAGTTAACTTAGCCATTTTCTTGTTGTTGACCATTTAGGACCAATTTCCTTTGTTATTATTGATCACCAGGTAGTTTATCTGTTTTTATACCCTTTTACTTTTGTTTAATTACTTTATGATAAATACCCAAGAATTGGTTTGCTATTTCAAATGACATGACTATTTTTATAGTGTTTGACACATAATATCATATTTCTGTCCAAAAGTTTATCCTTAAAATTCTTTAGGTGTCATCATAGCCTCAAGTGCATGCGTGTTATAAACTTTTTTTTGCCAAGTTTTTTTAATTTACATTTCTTTATTAGCACAATTACAGTTTTTCTCTTTTCTGTACATGTTTTCTGTACAAAAATTCTTTTTGTATAAGTAAATCCAATAAGAAAATTTTGTTGTAAGTTACATTAGTCAACATTTATTGGGTGTAAATTATGTTTTTCTCAAAGACTAATAATGAACACTGTAGTAAACTGACATAACTTGATAAGGAACTTGATGGAACATATCTGAGTTATTTAGAATAGGTGTATTACTTAGTTTTATTTTTTAATTAATTTATTTTTATTACTTAGTGTTAAGTTAAAAAATTAAATGAATAAACAATAAGTATTTGTTTTGGATTGTTATATTTATAAAATAGGATTTATTTTTGACTGCAAGATATGTCTTGGCTCTACTACTGACAATTAAAATATGGGCATCTTTTATGCATTTTTGTTCTTTTTCTAGAGAAGGCCAATATATCAGAAATTCTAAATATTACTTTAAATGCTAGAAGAAAAGAATTTGAAGAAGTTTTACAGTAACATTCTATTAGTAAATACAGTTTTTAAGTAAGCATTCTAGCAAAATAATTAATCAAATTAACTGTAAATATTATGTAACAAGTATTGTCTCTGTCTAGTTAGTTCAAAAGGCTGTTTAAAGTGCTAGGAGAATGTTTTGAGATCATTGTAAATCAATTCTAAATACGCCTTTTTTTTTTTTTTTAAATATGCCTTTTTATAGTAGGGTTTAAAGTAGATGTTTCCCCCAACTTTTCATCTTTGGACCTGTTTTATCAGCAACAGCAACATATGTAAAAGCGATAAATATGAAATAACACCTCTTTATTTTATTAAAAATTTTTTTCCAGTTTTGAGAAAAAATTTACATACGTCACTATATAAGTTTAAGGTATACAGCATGATGGTTTGATTTACATATGTTGTGAAATGATTACCACACAGGTTTAGTTAACATCCATGATCTCATATATACAATATATACATATACAATAAAAAGGAAAAAAAGAAAAAAATTTTCTTCTTGTGATGAGAACTCTTAGGATCTACTCTTTTAACAACTTTCCTGTATATCATACAGCAGTGTCAGCTATAGTCGTCATGTCGTACTTTATACCCCTAGTACTTAGAACTGGAATTTTGTACCACCTTCCTCCAACAACCCCTCTCTCTCACCTCCTAATTTTAAAATATGTTTAAGGGACTTCCCTGGCGGTCCAGTGGTTAAGACTCCGTGCTTCCACTGCAGGGGGCACAGGTTTGATCCCTGGTGGGGGAACTAAGATGCCACATGCTGCACGGTGTGGCCAAAAAAACAGAAAAAAAAAGATGTTTTCATTATGGGACAATACATTTAAATTAACACGTCTCGAATATAAATTTCTAAATTTTGGATTTCTTTTCCCTTACAGACCACCAAATCCCATTGAATTTCTAGCATCCTATCTTTTAAAAAACAAGGCACAGTTTGAAGATCGAAACTGACTTATTGGGAAGAACAGAAAAATTTGGTTTCCACTGTAGATTTACATGATTAAGAGGCAACTTTAATTGCCATGATTCCCCCCCCCCCCATTTTGGAAGTATAAGAATCATCAGGACAGCAGAACTTATTTTGGAGTTGCAGAAGAAGACATATCTCCCTTATTGATTTAATCACATACTTATTTAATGAGTGTATTCTGTGCAGTTTTTTCTCAGATTGTCTTTAACTTTGTTTTTAAAATGACCTTCAAAATAAACTGTTAAAACATCATTATCTTACAGTAGTGTTTGTTCTATATGACAAATATTTTATGTGGTTCAGTTGTTTTCATGTATTACTTATTCCTTGTGTCTTAGAATGCTGCAGAGTTTTACAACAGTGTGAAAATACACCAGAGTCAAGTAGAATATAAAAAAATCTCAGCCAGTTTTTCTAGCGTTGTTCCTGGACCTCTTGGAGGGTAGGATTTGGGCATCTTCAGTTTTTAACAAACACCACCAGTGATTCTAATGCACAATAAATTGGTTTTTTTTCACAATAAATTTTGGAGTGCTGTTAAGCATTGCGGAGGGTGTACAATATCCTTCAATGCTATCAACCTTTATGGTATTAATATAATAATAGCTATCATTTATTGCAGTTCTACTATGTGTCAGGCACAGAACTATTTTATTTGTTATCTCTAATGTAGCAATTCTGCAAAGTAGATGTTGTTATTCCCATTTTGCAGATGAGGAAACAGATTTGGAGAGGTTAAGCGACTTGCTCAAGACCACACTGCTGGTAAGTTCTTGAACGGGCATTCAAACCCAGTTCTACCAATGTGCTGCTGATAGCTAAGTGAGAAGTACTTGTGCTAGTTAACATATTGCTTCTTTTCGCAATAAAACACACCAGCTAGTCCTTTTTTTTGGGTCTGCTCACTTTGTCCTGTATGAAGAAATTGAGATAATGCACTAGCTCAGAAAAGAGAAAATTGAAGAGAGCCAGGAAGGATAAACATTCGGTGGAGCAGTGGTTTCTCAGCTGGGAGTGATTTTGTCCCCCCTTGCCCCAAGGGACATTTGGCGATGTCCAGAAGCATTTTGGTTGTCATGACTGGAGTAAGGTGGGATTCTACTGGCATCTAGTGGGTAATGGCCAGTGATGCTGCTAAATATCTTAACGATGCGCAGGACAGCCTGGGTGCCCCACCCATCTCCAAGAATCATCCAGCTCAAAATGTTAGTAGAGCTAAGGTTGAGAAACCCTGCTTTGGAAGCATATATTAAAGACATGTCTCCAAGCTAAACATGTGAAGGCAAAGTTAGAAATTTAATGCTGATGAGGTGTGTCTTATAGTTCTCTTTAATACAGGAAAAACATTTCAGTAGGAGTGACACTTTTGGGGAGGTGATATGATGGTTTTGATATACATCTGCAGATCTATAGGTTTGAATAGGAAAAACCTGGAAATATTGAGCTCTCAATATTTATGCTTATGTAGTAGTTTTCGTAACTATTAATTTCATTAAATTTATTTTGGTGATTTGACTAACTCATAAGTTAATCTGTCTATGTCTTTTAATGATATTTTAATATTCGAGTAAGTACTAACTGGGTAGTCTTTTATTAAAGCATCAATAATTTTATCTTCTTAACAGTTCTTCATCAGCGATTCACATCAGAGCCACTTGTGGAACTTTTCATATATAAATATATATAAAAATATATTAAAAATATATAAATTATATCTCTCTGTGTTATATATCTCTTTTATACATCTATATATCGATGCGTACCTGGATCCTGGAGAGCCTGATTCAACTGGGATAGAGCCTGGACTTCTGAATTTGACAAAAACTCTAAGGCATTCTGATACCACCTTTGGTTAATGACCACTTAGAAGTAATTCAGTACTCTGCCTAACGCTGCATGGCTTCCAGTGTTCTAATGAATTATCTTCAAGATAGGGCTTAAATTAATCGTAAAATCGATACTTTTTTCTGTAAGGGCTGAGAATAGGCATGTCTTGCTGGCAGTGCACATCCTACTTAGCACTTAACCATATGCCAGGCACCATGCTAAATACTTTACATGAATTGTCATTTAACCTCAAAACCCTGTGAGGTAGGTTTAATTTTAATACCTCACTTTTAGAGGAGGAAAGTGAGATTTGGTTAACTTGCTTAAGGCTGCAGGGGAAGTAAGTTTGGGGCAGGGATTCATACCCAGTTTAATGCTATATTACCTCCCTGCCCTGAATGCTGTAGTACTCTCTGCTCTAATGCTCTCAGATGTGCTTAAAAGTTTTCTTTGGGGGAAAAATCAGTCTGCCCTTATGTGTATACAATAGAAGCCCTCTTATCTAGCTGGTAGATGAAAAATAGAAAAATAGGAGTCATAGTAAGGAAACATAAATGACACTGTGAACAATTTTTTGTAAAACTTAGAAAATATTAATCTATATTAACTTGGTAATATTTTGATGTCAGCCTTTGCTCTGAGTATGGGTTCTTTGATTGGAATTCTGTATCTTCCTTCCACAAACCACTCCTATAATGTATGGTTTACAAATTTCAGTTTCAGATTTTTTGACAGTAGCGTAAGATCTTAGACATTTAAGATCTTAATTCTTAAGGCATTAAGTGTATAATGATACACTTTTTCATGGTTTTTTTCCTCCAGCCATCTTATCTGCCTCTAATTTGACAGTTGTTTTTATTGAGTCCAAAGCATTCCACCTAATTTTTGTACTAACACCTTTTGCATTATGTGTTTGTGTTTCATTGGTTTATGTAATATTTTATTAAATTATGTAATGGCAGTACTTTGTACATCTCGTATAAATAGGTTGGAGAACATGATTGACCCTTGTTAGTTATGCACACAAACCTGGGAGAAGAGTGCAACAGTGTGAGTTTCCTAAAAAGTGTAGTCTACCATCTTCAAGAATTCAGCTTGTGGTGGGCATGGTTCAGTGTATTTTACTATGGGGATGGACAGCATCACTTAGTCCAGTAAGTTGCTTAAATAGAAATCAGTTAACAAAGCTTCTACTATACTTTGATGAGGTATTTCATGTGTAGCTGACAATTATACTATAGAAACAATTCCTACCCTTTGACTGCTTAGTCAGGAAGATAATGTTTAATAAATGTATACAGTAATAGAGTAAAAGGTACTGTATCCTGTAGAGTGAATTCTTGAAAAATGTGGACAAGTGGGAGGACCAATAGAGTAAATCAGGAATAGATTCCTAGAGGATATAGAGGCCTTGAATTGAAAAAACAGAAAAATAGGGAATTCCCTGGAGGTCCAGTGGTTAGGACTTAATCCTTTCACTGCCGAGGGCACAGGTTCAATCCCTGGTCGGGGAACTAAGATCCAACAAGCCGTGGCCAAAAAAGAAAGAAAAAGAAAGAACAGGGCTTCCCTGGTGGCACAGTGGTTGAGAGTCCGCCTGCCGATGCAGGGAGCGCGGGTTCGTGACCCGGTCCGGGAAGATCCCACATGCCACGGAGCGGCTGGGCCCGTGAGCCATGGCCGCTGAGCCTGCGCGTCCGGAGCCTGTGCTCCGCAACGGGAGAGGCCACAACAGTGAGAGGCCCGCGTACCACAAAAAAAAAAAAAAAGGAAAAAGAAAGAACAGAAAAATAGTTTGGATAGAAGGAAACTGTTTACCTAATTCTGATGAACCTATGGGGAGAATATTGAACCTTTGTTTAAATCTCTTTGTTTAGGAGAAGGTATAGGAGATTTTAAGATTGATAACTTCCCATTAGCAACATGATAGGATGGCTGTAGGGACAGCATAAAATATTGTAGCCAGGTATTTTCCTGGACTGGATTCCAGAAAGGCAGTAACAAATTGGAGGCCTGATACATATTGTCTAACTGTAGCAACAAGGGACAAAAGATGGAAGGTGTAAATGACTATCACTGAGAATCCACTTGTTTAAAATCTCTGGATTTAAAGAAGGAAAGTAATATAATAGTGGAAAATAGGTCACCAGAGCTAAAGGGGGCAATCAGTAATGAATAAGAATTTTCTTTTTAAGAAAACTCTTGTCAGCCTTTAAAAAAACTTCAAATCTTTTGACTCAGTTGTTTAATTTCTGGGAATCCTAAATAATATTAACAATAAATTTGGAAAAAGCTCTGTGTACAAAATTTACTCCAAAAATTTGGAAATGAACAAGTTTTCATCTTGTAAGAATCATTAACTATGTAAAGTACTTAGCCTAGTGTCAGGTGCATAGTAAGTGTTTAATAAATGTTACTTATTAAGTTTGGTTTCTAAAGAAGAAAAGAGCAAAGTCAACTGATACTAGGTTAGAGTACCAGTGTTAATTGAAATTAAAAGAGCATCTTTATGCTAAACTCCCTTCTCTCAACCTTGACTTTTTCAAAACCCGGTGGTATCATTCTAGAATATTTTTCTGACAAAGGGCTTTTAGCAATTAGGGGGCTCCTCGAGGTGTCAGTTGTGGATAAGTAAAATCTAAAAATGGGCAATTTAATATTGCCATATAGGCTCCCAAAATCAAGCCTAATAAATTATTTAATAAATAATTATTGTTGGGTATAGGTAGTATATGTATATGGCACAAAATTCAAAAGATATACAAAGATGTACATTGACCGTTACCAGTTTGTTTCCTTCTAGAAGTATGCCATGTATATGCAAGTGTGTGAGAATATAAGTACTTGTTTTTACACAAATGGTAGCATACTTTACACATTGTTCTGCAATTTGCCTTTTGCATTTTTTTGGGGTGGGCAGCTCTTTCCATGACAGTATATAGCACCACCTTATTCTTTTTAATGGGTGTATATGTATGGGTATACCCTAATTTAACAAGTCTTATTGACAGACACTGTGGTTGTTTCTAGTCGTTTGCTAGTACAGACTGATGCAGTGACTAGCCAACATGCTATTTCAGAAGGTGTGTTATTAATGTTGGGCTCTGGGTGCCTTATTTGTTGAAGTCTGTGCTTCATAAGGACTCTCTGTTAATGAAGATTTCCTCCTTGCCTTTAACTTGGATGATGTTTATGGAGCGTCAAACCCAAATCCCTGGTGGATATAATGGAAATTTTTTTTTTTTTTTTTTTTGGCCGCACCACGCGGCACGTGGGATCTTAGTTCCCTCACTAGGGATTGAACCCACGCCCCCTTCAGTGGAAGCACGGAGTCTTAACCATCGGACCACCGGGGAAGTCCCTGGAAATTGTTAATAATAACGTGGGAATTGTACAGTATTGCCAAACAGGCTTCTTCTAGGATATGAAGTATTTTGCATTATATGGATCTTCCTTAATTTAGGGGATGTGGGTGAGTAGTTTCAACATTTCTTTCAAGAGTACATCCTTGAGTAAGGTAGCCAGAATAAAATGGACAGGAGGAGTAATGATGGGATATGTTAAGAGCATTCTAGAAATAATAGAAGATCCTCTAACCTTTCACTTTGCTTGGCATTGTGGTTTTGCTGAGTTTGATCGGTAAGAAAAATCCTTTGGGGAAAGAAGCCTCCAACTGAGCATTTTAATAGGGAGGAAGCTTAATTTTAGATTACATTACTAGTTTGGAATGAGACCTAGGATTGTTGCTAGGAGCAGAGGATAATGATAAAACATTTATAAAGAACAGCTTATAAATTGTTTTCATACTTAATGATTCTCACAGCAAGCCTGTGAGTTACATATGACTGCTGTTTGCATTTGACAGATGAGAAAACAGCGTTGAAAAAGTTAAATTACTAGGTATCCATAATCACACAGCTGATGAGTGACAGAGCAATCAACATTCTTACACCGTATCAACCATATCAACTATTTCCTTTTCTTGAAATTTGCAATGAAAAGTTTACCATTTCATCAGGTATCACTGAGTTTTGCTTCTTCAGGAAGAGTACCAGGGAATCAGCTCCAGCCCTCCTTTTTCTGTTATCCCTAAATTGACTACTTGGCATGTCCTTTTTTTTTTTTTTCCTGTGTAATAGCTTAATATTTGGGCAGGTTAGTGGTGAAGTGAGAGGGTTAAAACTTGAGTAAAGAACTATACAGAGTGGAGATTTTTTTTTTCCAGCTTAAAACCAGTGTATAAGAAGGTGTGAAAGTCAGAAGTGTTCCAGTAATTGACCAGGACTGGGATCTCATGCAAGATCCTTGAGCCTTAAAATTGGAAAGGTGAGAGGAGGGGTAGAAACTATATAGTACCTGAAAAAAAAATCTATTATATGACACTAGGAAAACTTGAAAATTAAGCAGTCAGTCGTTTGTTTTGGACTCTACCGGGGATCTGTTTAGTGTGAAATTCAGATATAACAATTTTTATGATTTTAACTCCAAGTCTTTCATTGAAGGTATGCAACTTTCTCTTACTCTCTTCCCAGTTTTGGAATGGTCTACTCCATGACATTTCCTTGGAGGTCCAAGATATTCTACTTTGCTGTGATTCTTGTATAATTTTAACGTAATTCTTTGTTCCTGACACGTGGGATTTAAAAGATAATGGAGGGTTGGAAATAATGTTTGTTGTATGACTACTCTATCAGGCTCTTTACATTTATTAACTCATAATCCTAGGGACACACCTTGAGTATTGTTATACCCATTTTATAGATGAGAATAACTGAGGCTAGCTATATCACACTGTAGTCTAGTTACGGAGTTAAGACATGCAATTACATAAATATAACTTGAAACAAGATAACTGTTTACAGTGTAAGAGCCATGATTAGACGGTAAGAGTGGCCCGGTGAAGCAAAAAGTAGCATTTGCAGGACCACAGGCACACTACCACATGCTTGCTTCTACAAATGAACTTCCCATCGTGGCCACAGACTTGCGTGCCTAGTAGTGAAACCTTGGGGGTGAGCATCCACTAAGGATTCCTGTGTGTGGCTGGGAAGACAGGGGACTTTCCACGTGGAAAGCCGCACCGTCTTGCCCTGGGTGCTCTGCGTTTAAGGAAGTTGGTTGGGGGAGGGGGCTTGCCCTGCGGCTGCGTCCTACTCCCCGCGCCCTCCCCCTCCCAGCCTCTGCTGCCGCTAAACCCCGGAGAGCGGACCGCGCACGTCGAGATTCCTCGGCGGGCCTGGCAGAGGCTGCTGGGCATGCTCAGTGGGCAGGACCCGTTAGAGTGGCGAGTAAGGAAGCGTTGGCTCTTCTCCGGGTCTGCCTTCCCCGGTTCAGGCCCCGGCCCTGGGCTTTTGTGTGCGCGGAGCAGCAGCCGCCGCTGCCTCCCCGCGGGGCCGCCCGACCCCAGATGCCGTGTGGCCTGTTCGGTGTCCGCCGTTAACCTCGCCGCGCGGCCGGAGGAGGAGCGGGGCGGGGCGGGGCCGGCGGGCCGGCAGCCGGGCGGGCAGGAGGGCCCCGCCGGGGGTGGGGGTGGGTGCGGGGAGTCCCGCGGGGGGTGGGGGGAGGGGGCGGGCGCGGAGTCACGGGGGTGGGGTCACCGGCGGTGGCTCCGGGAGGCCGACCGGTAGGGGAGGGGGCCGTGGGGGTGGCTCGGCGGAACCAGCCCCGGCTGGGGAGCAGCGGCGACTTTGGGGGCCGGGGCCAGGGCTTTCCGGGCTTCGGTGAGGCCGCCGCGGGCCCCGTCTTCCGGGCGGCCGCCCGAGTTTGAGGTGATTGTTGCCGCCGCCGCCGCCGCCACCGCCCCGGCTGCCATCTCCTCCTCCTCCCGGGCCGCCGCCTCCTCCTCTTCCTCCTCCTCCTGGGCCGGGCTGATCCCCTCCCCGCTGCCGCCTCCTCCTGGGCTGGGCCCGCGGTGTCTCGTCCCCTCGCGGAGCCGCTCCTGCCGCCGCCGCCGCCGCCTCCTCATTCATCCTCGTGCACCATAGGCGGCACAGGCACCAAGATGTCCAACCGAGTGGTCTGCCGGGAAGCCAGTCACGCCGGGAGCTGGTACACAGCCTCAGGTAGGGCCCCAGGCCGGCCGGCCCTTCCGCCGCCGCTGCCTGGCCCCGCGCCCGGCCGGCCGAGGTCGGCGGCCCGGCCCCGCGCGGCGGCGGGAGAGACGAGGGCGCTGACGGCCGCCGGCCGCTGACCGCGTGGGGAGGGAGCGGGCCGGAGGCTGGCCTCGCCGCCTTCCCACCCGGGCGGCATCCCGCCGGTCAGCCCGGGGTCGGCCTCCCTCACGCTCTGCCGGGAGTTGGGCGAGAGGGAGAGTTGCCGCCTCGGCAGCCTGCGTCCTCCCTCAGGACCAGGCTCGAGGAAAGAATGTGCTCCCCGACCGAGCCTACTTGTCGCCTCCTCCGGCTCCCGGGAAGCGGGCGGCCGGCCGCAGCCACCCCCCGGGGGGACGGTTAGCCCTGCGCCCTAGCCCTGCTTCCTCCGTACGGAGCCGAGCGACCCTCCGCCCTCCAGCCGCGGGAGGGAAGCGCCTTCCTCCTTTCCCCTCCCCTCCCGTCCCTTCCCCTCCCATCTCCTCTCTTCGCCTCTCCTCCCCACGACGCTCCGAGCGGCGCCCGCGACCCGGGGACTTCTTAGTCTCCCGGGGTGCACACGGGCTCTGCTCGCCCGCCTCCTGCCAGGCAGTCTTCTCCCGCTCCCCTTGGCAGTTCAGAACGAGAGGCCGCATTTCCCCCTCACCTTTCAGGTGCTCAGCCGTTTTGAGAGGAGTGAAGGGTAGTACTTTTTGACATTGCCAGGCCAGAGGCAGGGTCTGGGCATGTTAGGTCTGTGAGAGGACGCCCTTTTCTGGGGTTTGCTGCTCTGTCTGTTGGGGGTAGGGTAGAAGTATTGCTAAGCAGAGGCTTGGGGTGGCCTCCTAGCTCTTTTGTCAGTGTTTTCATTGTTACTGTCATTCACGAAAGGGGCAGCTGGAGATGGCATCAGCAGTTTTTCCTGAGCAGCCTCCTCAGTCTCCAGTCGCTTAACACCAAGCAGGTGCTGGAACTACTTAACGCGTTGGGTCAGGTTTTGAGAGAGTTTAGTCTTCTATCGACACTGTCCAAAAATACTTTAGAGCTCTTTAGGTGAGAGAGTGTAGGGACTTTCGCTTTAATAAAGCTCTTGTTAGAACGACTGTTTTCTGGGATTATTTTCAGGAGTCACATTTCTGATAAGTTGACAAAATTCCACTGTGATTCCTGAATTTTCAGTCATTTGGTATTGGCTTATCAATACCTAGACCCAAATCTTTAGTGTGGGTCGGATCATGTTTCCCTTTGCAAATAATTGGGTTGGATAGAGACATGGTTTGTGAGAAAACAAAGATTTGGAAGAAAATTCATTTCTCTGAGGTTGCTAAGCTCTCTCATTAAATACATGCACTTTACTGACTCACTGAAGATTTGCTGTGTTAAGAAGACATAAAGGATTTGCAAGCCTAACAGGTAGCTATAGTTTTGCATTAAGCAGATGACTTTTAATGGTTATAGTGGCTTCCCTCATGGTTCTAAAGTGCTTCGTAAACATTTCATCAGTTCTCACAACCTTAGCATGTCAGTTAAGCCTTTCTTGTTCAGCTTATGGGGATATTCCCAAGATTCTGTACAAACCAGTGGCAAAACAGGAATGGGAGTCCCTGGCTCCTGGTTTTGTCTTCCAATCAATGCATTATTACTATTAAAGTTATCAATGAATAATAGTCTTTTCAGGGTTGTGAGTCACTAAACTTTTTCTTCAATGTGTTTTGAAGAGATAAAAAGTCACAGTTTTCATTTTCATGGCCACTTTTTGGTTAATTTATTTTGTTTTCTATACCTTTCAAAAGTGTTTTAAACTTTTGCACTGAAAATGTGGCAGGAATTTTTATAGATTCTTGAACATTCTTTGCATAGTAAAATTAGGCATAGTTCACACTTCAGACTTGAAAAGACTTCTTCAGTAATCTCAAATATAAGAACCCTTTAATCCAGCTGAAAACATTCTGTGATTAAAACTATTTATCAGTAGTGAACTAAAATGGACAACTTTCTTAAAATTTTAAAATATATTCTTATTTCCCTAAATTCTGAATGAAATCAGTAATGCAATTTTGGTAATGTGAATTGTCATGGAGAACCTTATTGTTAAAAAAAAAAAAATTCAGACCATGTGGTGTGTGTGTGTGTGTGTGTGTGTGAGAGAGAGAGAAAGAGAGAGAGAGAGAGAGAGAGAGAGAGACTTTTAAACTTGAGTAATAATGAGGGTGAATTTAAAGCAATTTTTAGGGGAATTCTCTGGCGGTCCAGTGGTTAGGACTCTGTGCTTTCATTGCTGAGGGCGTGGGTTCAAATCCCTGCTCAGGGAAATGAGATCTCGCAAGCCATGCATCGCTGCCAAATTTAAAAGAAAAAAAAAGGCAATTTAGTTATAAAAGCTGATTTCATATTTTAAAAATGAATAAAAATATACGTAAGTAAATTTTGACTTGATCTAGTGACTTCTAGACCCCATTTTATCTAGATTGATAACATTGACCATTGGAAAAATTTTACTTGTATTATTATTGTTCCCTTAAACTAGGCCTAAAAACATGTAGTAGGAGAGAGACAGATGTGCTTTTGGATTGTCATTCTGTAATTCTGCAGCATTCAGATTGTGTCCATAGAATTAAAGTGCTCAATTACTGATAAAATGGTGAGATAACATTTGCTTCAGTTATATAGCTAGTTCAGAAAAAAAAGTGTATACATACATGTGTTATATATCTACGTACACACCTTCGTTTTTATTTACCCCTTGTTATATGCTAGATCCATTGATAAAAGTATCAAGTATTCCCTGCCCTCCAAGAAGATATTGGAGGATAAATTCACCCTAATTATTACTCAAGTTTAAAAGTCTCTCTCTGAAGTGTAGTAACTCAAGACAAAAAATAAATATCAGATAAATTGAGGCAGTGCTTTTAGGAGTTTGGACGAGGGTGGAATCACTTCAAAGGATTTGAATTATGCTTTGAAGGAAGGGTATTTGAGTAGATTTGAAAAGGGAGAAAGTACATTGGGGAACACCACAAAGATACAGAGGCAGGTAAGCGTAAGTAGGCCAATTTAATAAGAATGGAAGGTTCTCACGGGGTGTAGTTCACGAGCCTGGTTGGAGCTAGAGTGTAGATGCCTGTGAATGCTATGCATCATAGGGATTTAACTTATGCAGTAGGTAATCAGGACCAGTGCAGAAGTTTCTGAGTAGGGGACTGATGTGCAAGTAGCATTTTAGGAAAATTAATCTCATAGGAAGGTTAATCCTTGCTTCTTTATGGGTATACAGCAGGGATCAGCAAACTCACTATGTCTGCAGTCCAAATCTAGCCTGTGGCCTTTTTTTTTTTTTGTGGTAAAGTCCACTAACAGAATGGTTTTTAATTTTTTTAAAAATTTATTTATTTAATTTATTTTATTTTTGGCTGCGTTGGGTCTTCGCTGCTGCGAGTGGGCTTTCCCTAGTTGCGGCGAGCAGGCCTCTCATTGCAGTGGCTTCTCTTGTTGCGGAGCATAGGCTCCAGGCGTGCAGGCTTCAGTAGTTGTGGCACATGGACTTAGTTGCTCCATGGCACGTGAGATCTTCCCAGACCAGGGCTCGAACCCGTGTCCCCTGCATTGGCAGGCGGATTCTTAACCACCACGCCACCAGGGAAGCCCAGTTTTTAATTGTTGAAGGGTTTAAAAAACAAACAAGAACCAAGAAGTGAAATAGAGTCTGTATGTGGCCTGTAAAGTCTAAAATATTTACTATTTATTTGGGCCTTTACAGAAAAAAATTGTCAACCCATAGTATATATTTGTGGTTCTCAAAATGTGGTCTGTAGATCAGCGGCATAATGTGTCTGTACTCTGTATTTTTTCCGGATTTGCTATATCTTTCATTTCATTATTTCAGCCCTTATGATCTTCTGTCTGGACAGTTATAACTGCCTCCTAACTGTCCTTCTTTCTGCCAACTTTATTCCCTTTAAGTCCATCCTCTGCATTGCTCCCTGAATAATCTATCTGACCACATAATTTCTTTGCATAAATCTCACTGACCCATCTTTCCTGTTGGATAAGGTCTAAGTCTCTTCATGACTTGGCATCTTCCTATCTCTTTGGCCACTTCCCCCAACCCCATCCCAGTTCTCCCTTTTACTACGCTTCAGCAACTGTCTAGCAGCTGTTCATTGTTTCTTTAAATATACTGTGCTGTTTCTTATCACTGTGTTTTTATTCAAGCTGTTTCCTGTGTTGGAATGCACTTTGCCAGGATAACTCCTTCTCATCTTTTAAGGACTCAGGTGTTAACACCTCCTAGAAGCCTACCCTGATGCCTTACCTACCCCTGGCTGTTCCTTTGTGTTCCCATAATATCCTGTGTGTATCTCTATATATTTACCTTGTTATCTGTGTATGTGGTCTTCTATAAGATTATGAACTCCTAGAAGACAGGGACTATGTCTTACTAATTTTTTTGTACCCCAAGTTCTCAGCAAGCACAGGTTTTGTACATAAATTTAATAAGTATCTGAACAAGTGAACATTTAAGGGCTTCGCATATAGTACATATGGACAGAGATATTGACATTTAAATCCCTAAGAACATGGCGGGTGATATAAGACCATTGCTAGTTAAGTCTCTGAGCGTAGTATAGGTGAAGAATCTTGGTGGTAGGAAAAGATTAGAAATCATGATTCACTAGTTGGGGACCTTATTTAATGTAAGATTTTTAAAGAAGTACGACATACATATAGAAAAGTGTACAGCTAGATGAAGTTTCACAAAATAGGCGTGTCATTGTAACTAGCACCCAGCTCAATAAACATCAGTAGTGGAATTCCCAACTCACACTGTATTCCTTGTATTCTAACACCATAGAAAAGTTTTGTCTGTTTTTGAACTCTGTATAAGTGGAATCATATAGAATAACTTGTTTGAGCTTCTTTTGCTCAACATTACATTTATGAGATTAATCCATGTTATACTGTGGTTTGTTCTTGTTGTGTTCTATTCTGTGAATAAACCACAGTTTTTCCATTCTACTATTAATGGACATTTTTGTTATTTACAGTTTTGCTGCTTTGAACATTTTTGTACTCTTTTTCCTGATGAATGTATATATGCATTTTTGTTGGGTATGTACCTTAAGTGGAATTATTAGGTCATGGTTATGGCTATGGTATGTTCATTTTTAGTAGATTTTGCTGAAGTTTTGCCAAGTGGTTTTACAAACTTATACTCCCACCAGAAGTATATGAGAGAATTCCAGTTGTTCCACATGTTTGCCAACACTTGGTATTGTCAGTTTTTTTATTTTTAGTTTTTCTTGAAGGGTGTGTAGTGGTATTGCATTGTAGTTTTGATTTTATTTTCTGATGACTAATGAAGTTGAGCACCTTTTCATATTAGGGGCCCCATGTTTATTAGTCATTTGGACTTCTGCTTTTGTGAAGTGTCTGTCAAGTCTTTAGCCCTTTTTATACTAGAGTATTTACTTTTTTCATATTGATTTGTAGTTCTTTATATATTCTGGATATAGTCTTTTTAGGTATATGTATTGCATATATCTTCTACTCTGTAGCTTTTTCAGGATCTTGGTATCTTGGTGAGTCAAGGTTCTTAATTTTAAAGAAGTCCAGTTTATCAGTTGGTTAGTATTCTTCTGTTTTCATTTATGAAATCTCTACCTACTTCAGTGTCATGAAGCTAACTTTCCTATGTTTTCTTTTAAAAGCTTTATTTTTTCACCTTTCATATTAAGATCAATAATTCATCTGGTTGATAGCTGTATCTGTATGGTTGTGGTACATTACATAAATTTATTTTGAAATAAATGTACATATAGAAAAAGTATAAATGGGTGTACAAAATGGGTGTACACTTTGATGAATATCCACAAATATACTCTGTGTAACTATCCCCTAGCTCAAGAAATAGAACGTTTTCACCATCTCAGAGGGATATATCACATTTTAATGTTTTCTGAAATTGGTATGTTTTATATCTTAAGTGTATATTTAATGTGGGAGGTTCCCCCCCCCACTCCCACCCCCCCGGAAAGTGGTTGTTATACCTTATAATTACTAGTGTCATAGAAGTGAGGAAATATATCAGAGTCTAATGATTTCATAAAGCATTCTTGAACTGTTTGTATGGTATATATCTTAGTAGCAGTTTTATTTTTTAAGTTGTTTTAATTCTTTCTGTCATATTTCTAAATATATTTAATAAAATTATATCAGGGTTCTATAATTGGAAAACCACAACTTTTTTTTTTTTGGCATGTACCTTGAGTTCTAGAGTGTCAAAATATATCTTGGTGTGTGAGAAATTAAAAAACTGATACAAATATTCTCCTTTGAAGAGAAAATACTATATAATATTTAGTTTTGAAATGAACTTTTTTAGGTTACTAAATATGGTTTTCTGTGTGATGATGTTTGCGTCTCATCCTATTATTTAACCTTGGAGAAAGGCAAGAAGGAAAGAACAAATTTAATAGGTAAACTGTTGAGTTTATTGCTTGATTACCTCTTTCTCACTTTCCTTCTTATCCTTTCACATGCAATTTCCCAGTCAAAAATCATCTTGCCTACCTCCATAGTGTAGTTTATATTATCTACTTTTGGGTTTTTGTCCATTTTAAAGAAGGTCAAGACAACAAGTAAAAATGTCATTTGTTAAGTGTATTCTGTAGTTACATTACATTTATGTCTGTATACCCTCTAATTTTCAAAAGGCTGCTACAAGGTTGGTATATTCTCCATTTATGGATGTGGAAACAATGACTCAGAGAGGTTGAGTAACTTGCTTAAGGTATAGTAAGTAAGTGGAAGAGCCAGTCTGACTCCAAAACTAGAGTTAAATGTTAGGGGCAGGGAGGTATGATGAGATACGCTGCCCCAAACACTGAACTTTTCTGTTCCATTCAGGTTTTTCCCAAACTACAATATAGACATTTAACTGACACTTATGTATCATTTATGGTTTATAAAGCATTTTCTCATACATTTTTGACTTTCACAATAATCTTATGATTAGGTACAGGATAGGTAAGGCAGGCAGGTCTTTAATCCATCCCCACCTTTCTATTTTATTGATGAGAAACTAAGACTTGAAGGAGGCTAAATTGCCTGAGTCATACTACTAGTAAATGGTAGAGCTAGAATTTGAACCTGGGACTTGTAGCTGAAGCCTAGTGTTCTATTTATAGTGATGCCAGAGTAAGTAAGAAGTTGAACTATTTGGAATCAGTAAGCACCTCTATAACTGTCAGGTTAAATATATTATAAAATAATAAAAGCATAACTAAAAGCACTTAAGAATATTGAATATTATTCTTATGGTATAAATAGACAAAGGAATTGGTATATTTTAATTACTCTAGTCCTAGGATTTGAATTGGGCCTATCAAAACTTGACACTTCTGTAGAGGCTTTATTTAACTTTCAATCATTCAGTATTGGACAAACTCAGTTCTGTGTGAAAGGTACTACTCTAGGGACTAGGTGCATAGCAGGAGATGAAAACAGAAAAAAATCTCTAGAGTTTATATTCTAGTTGGGGGAGACAGACTATAAATACGGTAAGTAAGTAGAACACATAGTATGTTAGATAGAGGAAAATGCTATGGAGAATTATAAAGCAAATAAAGTGGAGCTGGTGCATAAGGAATGTTAAAGAATGGGAGAAATTTTATTTATTTTTATTAAAAATATTTATTTGTTTATTTATTTGGCTGCGCTGGGTCTTAGTTGTGGCATGTGGGACCTGCGTTGCGGCATGTGGGACCTTCGTTGCAGCATGCAGGATCTTCATTTGCAGCATACGGGATCTTCATTTGCAGCGTGCGAACTCTTAGTTGCGGCATGTGGGATCTAGTTACCTGACCAGGGATCGAATCTGGGCCCCCTGCATTGGGAGCGCAGAGTCTTAGCCACTGGACCACCAGGGAAGTCCCCAAGAATGGGAGAAATTTTAAATGGCAAGGACAGGGTAGATGTCACTGAACCGACATTTGAGTGAAGACTTGAAGTAGGTGAAAGAACAAGCCTTGCATTCTAGGTAATTCTAGGGGTTAGGGGCTAGATAGTTTTAGGTCGAGGGTACAGCAAGTTTAAAGGTCCTGTGGCTAGAGCAGGCCTGGAGTATTTGAGGAATGCAAGAAGGTTATTGCAACTGGAATGAAGTGACATGGGGCAGAGTAGTTCGACATGAGGTTAAGAGGAAAATAAATAGCTGGAGCAGAGGCACAAAGGTGTTGTGGTCAGATGACATTAGGTCTGGAAGACCATTGTAAGGACCTTTACTTGAGTGAGATAGCCATTGGAAAGTTTTGAGCAGTCGGTGACATGATCTATTATAGTTTAGACTTACTAGATCCACTTGACTGCCATGTTCAGAGTAGACTACAGTTGGGGAGTGGTGAAGGCAGTGGCAAGGGCTGAACCAACAGTTAAGAGGAAAGTAGCAATCCAAGTTACAGATGATGGCTTGGATTGAGTAATAGCTGTGGAAGTGGGTAAGAAGTGGTTCATTACTGGGTATATTTTGAAGGTAGAGTCCAAAGGATTTGCTGATATACTTGGAGTGGAGTGTGAGAGAAAGAGAGGAGTCATGGATATATTTCTTAAGGTTTATCCCTGAGATTGCAATAATGGAGTTGCTATTATCTGAGAAAGGGAAGACTTAAGAGAAACAGGTTTGGAGGGGGAGGTTAGGAGCTCAATTTTGGTTTGTTAAGTTTGAGATGTTTACTATATAGTTAAGTGGATACATGAGTCTGGAGTTTAGGGGAGAGGCCTAGGGTGGAGCTTTAAAATTGGGAATTATCATTATGTAGATAACATTTAAAGCCAAGTGTCTGGATGAAATCACCATAGGAATCAGAGTAGCCAGAAAAAAGGGGCTTGTGAGTGAGCCTTGGAAATATTTCCAACTTGAAGAGGTTGAAGAGGTGAGGGATATCATGTAAGGAAGATAGATTAAGCTGCTCATGAGGAAGAGAACGAGATGTCCTGGGAGCCAAGTAGGGAAAATGCTTTAAGGCATCTCAACACAATTTATGTAGATTTTTCTGGGCTTTTTTTCTTTGACAAACACATTTAATCTGGTCTAAGCCACTCTGGTCTTAGCCATCTCTTATGCTGCTGCCAGAGCTTCCTAACTGGTTGCCTAGTTTCCATTCTGTTCTTTACACAGCAGCCTCAGAGCTCTTTTAAAAATGTAAATAAGATAATATTCTTTTCTCAAAATCCTATCATACTTAAAATCACACTTAAAAATCCTTGCCAAGGCTTAGAAGGTTTTATATGCTTTGACCTTTGCCTAACTTTCTGATTTCATCTTCTACCACTTGTCCTTTACCTTATGTTGTTCCAGCCATTCTGGCCCCCTTGCTGTTCCCCAAATATGTCAAGCTTATTCCTGCCTTAGGACTTTTGTGTGCACTTCATAACATTGATTAATCCTGGATTGGTAGTCAAGGAAAAGGTATATTTATTGACTCCCTTATTTCCTTAGTCACAACCAGGAGGACAATTAGGGAGAGATGTTGAGAATGAATGGGATAGGTTTTCCCAAAGTGTTCTGAGAAACAGTCCCTGGAGATGCCTTTGCAGAAAGGGTTTATGGTCAAATAAGTTTAGGAAATGTTGCATCTGTTTTTCTCCATTGGGCCCAGACAACTAACAAGAGACTTGTTTTATGGCTTATTACATGGTGTGTCTTGGTGAGTGTTCTGTGTCTGTTTGAAAATAATGTATGTTTTCTGTCATTGTGGGGTAGATTGCTCTCTAAATGTTAATTAGGTTAAATTGGGTTATTTAAATCTCTACATTCCTATTGATTTTCCTTTTTTTCCTGTCAGTTCCTGAGAGCAGTTTTGAAATTTCCAACTGTAATTCTGGATTTGTCTGTTTTTTCTTTTAGTTTTGTTGATTTGTTGTTTCAGGTTTTTTGAATTTCTGTTATTTGATATACCTGTTAGGGATTATATTTTGTTGATGAATTGACTATCACAGTGTATGTTCTTCTTTATATCTGGTAATATTTTTTGCTCTGAAGTGTTCCTTGTTTTGTATTAATGAAGCCAATCCAACTTTCTCATGGTTAATATTTATATGGTATATTCTTTTCCATATGTGTCAGCATCACCAAGACCACCTTCAGGTTTGATGATTTGTTAGAAGGATCAGAGCTGTTATACTTACAGACGGGGTTTATTACAGAGAAAGAATACAGGTTAAAATGAGGAAGAGGTGCATACAGTACAGTGGAGTGCAGGAGAGACCAAGTGTGAGAGTCCAGTTGTTCTCTTAGTGACGCGTGACAAGTGTGCAGTATTGCCAACCAGGGAAGCTCAGCTGGGCCTTGGTACCCAGGGTTTTATTGGGAGCTGGTCATGTAGGCATGGAGCAAGCTTGTGACTGACCTTAGCTACTCAGTCTCCAGCCCTCCTCTCTCCTGCAGAGGTCACAGTGTGGCCCAGGGTAGCAGGAGAACAAAAAGAGGAGTTCACCATAAATCACATTGTAGCATAAACTATCTGGCAAGGCCCCAGATATACAAAGACACTTAAAAAAATTGTGGTAGAATATATATAACAAAATTTACTGTTTTACCAATTTCTAAATGTACACTTCTCTGGCATGAGTACACTTGTATTATTTTTTGGGGTGGCCAAAAAGTTCATTTGGGTTTTTTCCGTAAGATGTTACAGAATGAACTTTTTGGCCAATCCAATACAACCGTCTCCAGCATCCATCTCTAGAGTGTTTTCATCTGTTCCAACTGAAACTTTGTACCCATTAAACACTTAACTCCCTACTGACTCCTTCCTCCAGCTTTGGCAACCACTCTTCTCCTTTCTTTATCTATGATTTCACCTATCTTAGGTACCGCATTTAGGTGGATTCATACAATATTTGTCCTTTTATGTCTGGCTTATTTCACTTAGCATGTTTTCAGAGTTCATTTATGTTGTAGCATGTATCAGAATTCCTTTTTAAAGCTGAATAATATCCATTGTATGATATACCATAGTTTGTTTATTCATTTATCTGTTGATAGACATTTGGGTTGTTACTACCTTTTGACTTTTGTGAATAATAGTGCTATGAATGTTGGTGTACAAGTATCCGCTTGAGTCTTGCTTTCCGTACTTTTGGATATCTAAGAGTATAATTGCTGGGTCATATAGTAATTCTGTGTTTCACTTTTTGAGAAACCACCAAACTGATTGCCACAGTAGTTGCACCATTTTACATTCCTACCAGCAATGCTTGGGGGTTCCATTTTTTTTGCAGCCTTGACAACACTTGTTATTTTCCTTTTTTTGGATAATCATCCTAATGAGTGTGAATTTGTATCGTTACGGTTTTGATTTGTATTTCTCTAATGACTAATTATGTTGAACACCTTTTCATGTGTTTATTGGCCATTTGTATATCATCTTTGGAGAAGTGTGTTTTCAGGTCCTTTGCCTACTTTTGAAAGCACAGGTTCCTAACCACTGGACCGCCAGGGAATTCCCACTACCATACTCTTGATTTCTGTAGCTTTTTTACTCCATTTTTGAAAGGTAGTTTGGTAGGTATTGAATTCAGTGGGTATGTTGTCATTACTTCTTTTAGCATTTTATAAATGTTCTGTTGTATTTTGGCTTGCACAGATTCTGAGAATTCTGTGATTTTTAAATATTTGTTCCTCTGAATATAGGGTGTCTTTTTTCCTCC
Source organism: Monodon monoceros (assembly GCF_005190385.1). Lineage (NCBI taxonomy): Eukaryota > Metazoa > Chordata > Mammalia > Artiodactyla > Monodontidae > Monodon > Monodon monoceros. The sequence goes on from NW_021703775.1 coordinate 63,154,622, forward strand.
AGTTGCTTTAAGATTTTAAAAAATTATTAACATTTTCCTGCTAGTCTATTATCATGTGCCTTTGAATAATTTTCTTTGAATTTAATCCTGTTTGGAATTTGTCAAGTTTCTCAGATGTGTGGGTTGTAGTTTGCAGCAAATTTGGAAAAGCAGTCATCATTATCATCTCAGATATTTTTCTTTTTCACTTCCTTTGTTTTCTAGACTCCAAATAAAAAAAAGTACGTTAGATATCTTAATATTGTCCCACAGTTCACTGAGAATTATTTTTTTCCTTTTTTTCCTCTCTGCTTCCTTTTGGATAATTTCTTTTGCTTTATATTCAGGTTCACTGATTTTTTTCTTGTCCAGTATCTAATTTTGCTTTTAATTCTGTCAATGACATCTTTTAAGTATAAAAGAATTAAAATAACTGCTGATTTCATGGTTTTACCTGAATCTTTTCTTTTTTTTTTTTGCCGCATTGTGTGGCTTGCGGGATCTCAGTTCCCTGACCAGGGGTTGAAACCAGACCACGGCAGTGAAAGTGCCAAATCCTAACCACTAGACCACCAGGAAACTCCTAATATTTTCTTTATAATTACTTTATTCATTACTATTTTTTTTCAGATGATGGATTTATTTATAGGTTTAAAAAAACATTTCTCTCTTGTGTTTTAGAAATGAGATACTTATTCTTCTGGCATGAGTATTTAGTTGCTAGTGATACTGTTTTGCCTCGGAGCTGAAAAAAAGAGTAAAATTTTTTGTTTTTCTGAGATCAGAGCAACATAAAAATTGAAAATACATTTGAATTATGGCTTAATATTGGTTTAGGATTACGTTGTTTAAATTAAATTATAAATTAAAAAATTTTGAATACATTTGTATGTTTTAAAAATTAAAGATATTCATTGAGAAGTCTCATTCCTGTACCCTTCTGTGTATTCCATATTCCCCTTCCCTTATAGGTATTGCCTTTACCGGTTTCTTCAGTGCCTGGTGTTTCTTTATGCATATACAAGCACGTATGGACACGTCATCATTTTCTCCCTCTTTTCAGCAAATGGAAGCTGAAGTGTAATAAATGTCAATATCTCATATTTTGTCTTATCCTTTGCCTTTTTGTACTTAACAAATTTAACAATTGAAGATCTTTTCATATTACAACAGAGAGTTATTATTCTACCTATCATACCTCCTTTTTTTCTCAGTGTTTATTCTGGTTCTTCAAAGGAAGATAGTTATGATGCATTCAGTAAGGTTATCCAGAGGTGAATAGCTAAATAAAGTATCATCAGATCTCCAGCAGTTGTTTTCAAATTTTTCAGTCTCAGAATTCTTTTATACTTCTCAAAATTACTGATAACCTCAAAGAACTTTTATGTGGATTATGTCTATTAATACCTATCAAATTAGAAACTAATACTGAGAAACATTAGAAGTATTTAAAATAACAGTAATAAACCCATTCCATATTAATAACATAAGCAGCATTTAAAAAATTTTTTATTGGAGTATAGTTGATTTACAGTGTTGTGTTAGCTTCTGCTGTACAGCAAAGTGAATCAGTTATACATATACATATATCAGCTCTTTTTTTTAGATTCTTTCCCCAGATAGGTCATTACAGAGTATTGAGAAGAGTTCCCTGTGCTATACAGTAGGTCCTTATTAGTTATCTATTTTATATATAGTAGTGTGTATATGTCAAGCCCAATCTCCCAATTTATCCCTCCCCCCCAGTAGCATTTTTAATGAAAATAACTTTATTTTCCAAAACAGGGAATATATAAGAGATTCGCTTTTACAAAAATTATTTATTTATTTAGGCTGCATTGTGCAGCATGTGGGATCCTAGTTCCCTGACCAGGGATCAAACCCGTGACCCCTGCAATGGAAGCGTGGAGTCTTAACCACTGGACCGCCAGGAAAGTCCAGCTTTTTTTTTTTTTAATTGAATTATAGTTGATTTACAATATTATGCTAGTTTCAGGTGTAAGGAGATTGGCATTTATTAACATTTTTGCAAATATATTTAATGTCTAGCTTAATAGAAAACAGCTGAATTCTCATATCTGTAGCTGTATTCACTGTCTTGTGATATGTTATTTTACTTGAAGCATATGAGGAAATTATGGTCTCATACGGATATGTAATTAGAAAAGGGCAGAGTATTTTAATAGACCTTTCAGATAATTGTGAATATTCTTCTTTGATGCCATATGAAAACTCAAGTGGTAGTTTCTTACTTTTTAAACTTTTACTGACATTTAGTTGACATACAGTAAGTTACACATTTTTAATATACCTGTGAAGCTATCAATGAAATCAAGATGGTGTACTCCTAAAGGCAGTTTTGGAAATATTTAATTGCAATGTGGAATTTGAAATCATAGCAATGAAATGAAGTTTTCATACTCTGTTTTCATTAAGATCAGTTGGTCTGTCTTCCACTTTGAATGTGTCTTTTATCCATGCAGGATTTCTTAACCCCATGCATTGATCATCTGGAAAATATTTGTTCCTTGGGTTATGCAGATCTTCCGAATGTTTACACATTTCATTATTCGTTGTCAAAGAATCACATTTGTTAATTTCACATTCTCATCAGAAAAGTCTTTCTGATGTAGGAAGCTTTTAAGTCCACACTGGTAGAAATGAGTTTGCAAAATTCTATTTTTCTCAAAGCTTGAATTTTGTAGTTAGCAATAGATGTTGACAGTTGTTTTCCTTGATGTTATAGGCTCACAGTTGATTTTCTTTTTTTTAAAAATATTTGTTTATTTTCTTTATTTTTTTGGCTGCATCGGGTCTTACTTGCAGCACACAAGATCTTCGTTGAGGCACGCGGGATCTTTTTGTTGCGCTGCACGGGTTCTTTGTTGCTGCGCATGGGTTTCTCTAGTTGTGGTGTGTGCACTACAGGGTGCCTGGGCTTTGTGGTTTTTGTGGCATGTGGCCTCAGTAGTTGTGGTGCGCAGGCTTAGTTGCCCCGTGGCATGTGGGATCTTAGTTCCCCGACCAGGGATAGAACCTGCATCCCCTGCATTGGAAGGCGGATTCTTTATCACTGGACCTCTAGGGAAGTCCCTAGGCTCACTGTTGATTTTCAAGGAAATATTTGCTAAATACCCAAGATTAAGTAACCATCATTTGTCTATCAGTCGTTCTTTCAAGAAAAATGATGTTCTATAGAAAAGTGGCTAGTTCAGCTTGCAATGCAGTCATGTAAGTGCCTGAGACAACCATTATACTTCCCATTTCAACACACAGAATATTAAAAGGTGTGTACTCAAGGGTTGAGATTTTATAAAATGTGTTAAATTTATAGCTACAGCTACATCAAAGACATTCTTGAATGAAACTGGGTGTTTTTTTTTTCTTTTTTAAATAGAGTGTGGTGAGTGTAGTGGCAAAGAATGTAATGACTACTAGTACAGTGTGCTGCTACTGCTAAGATACCAGCATTTTTACCTGCTGTTACTTTTGAGCCATCAATAAATGCTAATGAGTGAAATGCAATGAGTGCCAATACAGTGAAAGAAGCCAATAATGGTTTTAGTATTTTGAAAATGATTTTGACCTGATGGACCTTCTGAAAGGGTCTTGGGGATCCCAGGGATCTGTACATGTTACTTTGAGAATCTCTGGTTTGTAGAAATTCTTACTTCTTCCTTGGCAATTATAATTAACAGCCCTCCTGCCCCGCCCCCCCACCAAGAACTCTTTATTGTAGTGGTTATCAATCTTAATGTCTGTCTTCACACGCACACACAGCCCAGTACACCCTATGCCATATTACATACTCCTTCTACTAATTACAGTGGCTCGAGGAAAATGGGGACATGTAATTTATAAGTCATAAGTGGTTTTGATAAGCTTCCTCCCTCACCTCTGTTTCTCAAAAGCATGGTGAGGGACTATCATAAACTTTTGAATTAGATTTGCTGATAGGTGGGACCCAGGTGTCTTCATTTTTACCACACTGTTTTGAGTCTTTAGGAAGAAAACGGGGTTGCTCAAAGTAGAAGATGACATCACATTATCAGTTTTGTTTTTACTGTTCAGAGTGGAAGGTGACATCACCACTATCATCTTTGTATTTCTAGCACTGAGAGAAGTGTCTGACACAGAGCAGGAGCTCACTAAATGCTTTATGAGTGATTGAATGACCAATCTGACTAGGTTATTATGGTATTTGTCTGACACCAACTTGCCAAATATATGATGACAAAGTTAGCCTTAAATTATGTATTTCATTATATTTTGTATTGTGCTTACTTTACAAGTATATTTTTTAATTAATTTATTTTTTTAAAAATTTTATTTATTCATTTTTGGCTGCGTTGGGTCTTCGTTGCTGTGCACGGGCTTTCTCTAGTTGTCGCGAGCAGGGGCTGCTCTTCGTTGCGGTGCGCGGGCTTCTCACTGTGGTGGCTTCTCTTGTTGTGGAGCATGGGCTCTAGGCGCTCGGGCTTCAGTAGTTGCAGCACGCAGGCTCAGTAGTTGTGGCTTGCAGCCTCTAGAGCACAGGCTCAGTAGTTGTGGTGCACGGGCTTAGTTGCTCTGTGGCATGTGGGATCTTCCTGGACCAGGGCTTCAACCCGTGTCCCCTGCATTCTTAACCACGAATTCTTAACCACCGCGCCACCAGAGAAGCCCTACAAGTATATTTTAGAACTTAAAAATATTTAAGTCAGATAATGTGGCTGTACTGCTTAATGATTGCTGCTTCAGTGGTTTCCTCTTGTGTGTTATGCTTCTGATTTTAGATAACCTAACATGATTTGGCTTATGCCTGCCTATCCTACCTCATCTTTTGTCAGTCTCTCCCTTTTCACTATATTTTAGGATTCATGAAACTGGTCATTCCTTTTTCCTCCTGGTTCCTTTAATATGTTAATAAGCTCCTTACCTTAGGACCATTGTACTTGCTGTTCTTTCTTCCCAGAAGTCTCTTCCCCCAGCTCTTTTCTTGCCTCTTTCTTCTTATTCTTCAGGTCTCAATTCAGATGTCACATGCTTTTGAGGTGCTTTTCCTGTCTTTGTTTTTACTCCCTTTACTGCACATAAAATGTCAATGAAATAGTCTGTTTATTTCTTTCATAGCATTTATCACAATTTGAAGTTATTTGTTTACTTATTTACTCTCTGCCTCTCTCCTCTAGAATATATGCTCCATGAGAACATAGATCTGCCTGTCTTGTTTATTGTTGTCTCCACAGTACCAGAAACAGTCTTGGCATGTAATAGGCATTTTATAAGATTTATTGAATAAACAGATGAATGAATGAATGAAAAGATTGTATGGAAGAAAATTATTTGATCACTCAACAAATAACTTTAACTTAATGAATAAAGGTAATGGTTATATTTATTAATAATTAAGGACTTTACATGAATAACTTTGTTCTACTAGTTATTAAGTGTCACAGATTATGGTTTCTGGTTTATAAAATTGCCTGTGGAATAGACATTTCTCTTTATAAATAAGTGTGATTTAAACAGTTGTTAAAACTAATATAAGAGGGAGCAACAGTAATTTCTGATGTAAAATAAGTATGTAAATAAAATAAAGCCATTGCTATTTATAACCAAGAAGTCATTTTGGATTAGGTATATTAGGTAAATTACTGCTTTCAGCATTATAGCTTTTATTTTATTTTAGGGAGTTTAGAAAAGTACATGGCATATCTTTTTCCCCCCAGCTTTATTGAGATATAATATTTTAAAAATTTTTTTACTTATGCTGCACCGAGTCTTAGTTGTGGCACTTGGGATCTTTGTTGTGGCATGTGGGATCTTTTAGTTGTGACATGAGGGCTTAGTTGCAGCATGTGAACTCTTAGTCGTGGCATGCATGTGAGATCTAGTTCCCCGACCAGGGATCGAACCCAGGCCCCCTGCATTGGGAGCGCAGAGTCTTACCCACTGGACCACCAGGGAAGTCCCTTGAGGTATAATTGACATATAACATCGTGTAAGGTTAAGGTGTACAGCGTGATGATTTGATGCCCTTATATATTGCGAAACGATTACCACAGAAGGGTAACACTTCCATCATCTCACGTAATTACCATGTCGTTTTTTTGGTGAGAACATTTAAGATCTACTCTTTCAGCATTTTCAAGTATACGATATAGTATTGTTAACTATAGCTGTGCATTAGATCGCTGGAACTTATTTATCTTATAACTGGAAGCTTTTATCCTTTCACTGACCTCTTCCAAATTTCCCCCACCCGCTAGCCCCTGTCAACCACTATTATACTTTCTGTTTCTATGAGTTTGATTCTTTTAGATTCCACATGTAAGTGAGATCATACAGTGTCTGTTTCATTGTCTGACTTATTCACTTAGCACAGTGATCTCAAGGCCCATTCACATTGTTGGAAATGGCAGGATTTTTTCTTTCTCATGGCTGAATAATATTGCATTGTATATATACATACTACATTTTCTTTATTTGTTCATCCATCAGTGGACACTTAGGTTGTTTCCATGTCTTGCCTGTTGTGAATAATGGTACACGGGGACATGGGCCTCTCTGGTAGAATCCTGCACAGCTAGGGAAGCTGGATGCTCACTTACATCCTTTCATTTTCCCTCATGGGAGAAATCACAGGCTGAGAAGGTTTCTTTTGGCACTGAGCTAAGTTGCCTTAGGGTATAAGTGACATGGATGAAGTCAAACTGTTTCTCTTACTGTCTCTAGTATGTCCAAACTCATATTTTTTTGCTCCAGTGGTATGCTGGAACTTCTCCACTGAACTCCTAGACTGCTACAAAATCTCTCTCATTGTGGGTGATTGTCTAAGACAGTGTTCTCCAGGGGCTCCTGTGCCACACTGGAGAGAGGCTGGAGCCACTTAATGGGTCACTGATGGGTCCACAGCCAGGACTGAGATCTGTATGCCTATTACTTGACCCATGGATGGGTAGACTCCTCCTGGGTCCCTTGGCATATTGTGCAGGATCCCACAGCTCCTACAAAGGAACTTCTGTTGATGCATGCATGCCAAATCGTTGCTGAGTGGGGATACAGGCAAGGGACTTCTTATTCGGCCATCTTACTGATGTCACTCCTCTTCTGTTTTTTTTTTTTTTTAATTAATTAATTAATTTTTGGCTGCGTTGGGTCTTTGTTGCTGCGTGCAGGCTTTCTCTAGTTGCAGTGAGCGGGGGCTACTCTTCGTTGCGGTGCGTGGGCTTCTCATTGTGGCGGCTTCTTTGTGGCGGAGCATGGGCTCTAGGCGCGTGGGCTTCAGTAGTTGTGGCATGCGGGCTCAGTAGTTGTGGCTCATGGGCTCCAGAGTGCAAGCTCAGTAGTTGTGGCACACGGGCTTAGTTGCTCCGTGGCATATGACAGCTTCCCGGACCAGGGCTCGAACCCACGTCCCCTGCATTGGCAGGCGGATTCTTAACCGCTGCACCAACAGGGAAGTCCCATCTCCTGTTTTCTTAAACAACCAGTGACACTCAGGATTTAGTCAGGAGCCTGGTGATATTTGTCTCTACTCTCAATGTGTTTACTGCTGTCCCCAGTTTCTGTGCTATTTGTGTTGGTTTGTTATTATTATTAATAACCTTTTAACTTTGGAATAAGTTTAGATTTTCTGCAAAATTGTAAAGGTAATACAGAGTTTCTATATATCTCTCGCCCAGCTTCCCCTAATAGTAACATCTTAAATTACCATGATAGGACTTCCCTGGTGGCGCAGTGGTTGAGAGTCTGCCTTCCAATGCATGGGACATGGGTTCAATCCCTGGTCGGGGAACTAGATCCCAAATGCATGCTGCAACTAAGAGTTCACATGCCACAAATAAGGAGCCCGCCGGCCGCAACTAAGGAGCACACATGCCACAACTAAGGAGCCAGTGAGCCACAACTAAGAAGCACACATGCAGCAACTAAGGAGCCTGCCTGCCACAACAAAGACCTGGTACAACCAGAAAAAAACAATTAAAAAAAAAGAAAAAAGATTACCATGATACATTTGTTAAAACTAAGAACAGAAATTGGTCGATACTATTAACTGAAGTCTAGACTTCAATTTCACCAGTTTTTACCCAAATATCCTTTTTTTTTTTTTTTTTTTTTTTTGCGGTACGTGGGCCTCTCACTGTTGTGGCCTCTGCCGTTGCGGAGCACAGGCTCCGGACGTGCAGGCTCAGCGGCCATGGCTCACGGGCCCAGCCACTCCGCGGCATGTGGGATCTTCCCGGACCGGGGCATGAACCCGTGTCCCCTGCATCGGCAGGCGGACTCTCAACCACTGCACCACCAGGGAAGCCTTCTCATTGTAGTTTTGATTTGCATTTCTCTAATGATTAGTGATGTTGAGCATCCTTTCATGTGTTTGTTGGCAATCTGTATATTTTCTTTGGAGAAATGTCTGTTTAGGTCTTCTGCCCATTTTTGGATTTGTTTGTTTGTTTTTTTTGATATTGAACTGCATGAGCTGCTTGTATATTTTAGAGATTAATCCTTACTCAGTTGCTTTGTTTGCAAATATTTTCTCCCATTCTGAGGGTTGTCCTTTTGTCTTGTTTATGGTTTCCTTTGCTGTGCAAAAGCTTTGAAGTTTCATTAGGTCCCATTTGTTTATTTTTGTTTTTATCTCCATTTCTCTAGGAGGTGGGTCAAAAAGGATCTTGCTGTGATTTATGTCATAGAGTGTTCTGCCTGTTTTCCTCTAAGGGTTTTATAGTGTCTGGCCTTACATTGAGGTCTTTCATCCATTTTGAATTTTTTTGTGTGTATGGTGTTAGGGAGTGTTCCAATTTCATTCTTTTACATGTAGCTGTCCAGTGTTCCCAGCACCACTTATTGAAGAGGCTGTCTTTTCTCCATTGTATATTCTTGCCTCCTATGTCAAAAATAAGGTGACCATGTGTGCGTGGGCTTATCTCTGGGTTTTCTATCCTGTTCCATTGATCTATATATTTTTTTCATGCTAGTACCATGCTGTCTTGATTACTGTAACTTTGTAGTATAGTCTGAAGTCCGGTAGCCTGATTTCTCCGGCTCCATTTTTCTTCCTCTAGATTGCTTTGACTATTTGGGGTCTTTTGTGTTTCCATACAAATTGTGAAATTTTTTGTCCTAGTTCTGTGAAAAATGCCATTGATAGTTTGATAGGGATTGCATTGAATCTGTAGATTGCTTTGAGTAGTATAGTCGTTTTCACAATGTTGATTCTTCCAATCCAAGAACATGGTATATCTCTCCATCTGTTTGTATTACCTTTAATTTCTTTCATCAGTGTCTTATAGTTTTCTGCATACAGGTCTTTTGTCCCCTTAGGTAGGTTTATTCCTAGATATTTTATTCTTTTTGTTGCAGTGGTAAATGGGAGTGTTTCCTTAATTTCTCTTGCAGATTTTTCATCATTATCTCCACTGTAAATTTACTATCTTCCCCTTTTCATGTTTTGTTTTTTGGATGTGAGTCACTGAAGTCTAGCCCACACTTTTGGAGGGGTATGTATCTACATATAATACTTTGGGCTCTTCTCTAAGGAAGATTTGTTCCATTTTCCCATTTATTTATTCAGTCATTTGTATTAGTATGGACACATGTATATTTACTTCATACTTTGGAGGGTAATCCTGCCCCACACTAGTTTTTTGGTTGCTCACATATTTCCACCTTTGGTCATTGGGAGCACATGCAAGTTGGCTCCTGCATTCCCTTTACATGCCCCATGCTTTTGCTTTTTGAGCACTTCCTTTCTTTCTACAAGATACTCCTCACTTATGTTGTATTTTCACTGCCCTAGTCATAGAATGTGACATTTCTGCAAGGATTCTTGCTTTCTTTTATGGTAATTGTATTTAGGAGCTAAGACCTGGGCACTGGGATGTATTTACTGCTACTGGGTGTTACTGCTTCTAGGTTTTGTTTTTGGATAAAGCTAGGAAATACATTTATTTTTACTCACTCATATACCTATATCTCTATTTTTATATCTATCCATCTCTTTCTTTATTAAGCGAAGCATGAGTTCACACTCATTTCTCCAACTCTAATTCATCATTTTTACTCTTTTCCCCTTGCTTATCTGTAACTTCCCTCTTCAGTAGTGAGAAACCTGGCTCCTAACCACCATCCACCATCCGTGTACTCATTTGCTCAACCCCAGTTTATATATATATAAAGCAGGCTTAGAATTGTTAACCCATATCTCTCTGTGAAACACATTTACCAACTAAAGTGTGTATGTACAGTTCCTTTTGTCTTTAGCCTTACAATTTCTAATGAAAACATCATTTTCCAAAGTTAAGTGGTTTTGGAAAGTTACTACATTTTACAGCTGCTTTTCCTCTTACCCCCTTGGGTGAGGTGGTGTCATAAATTATAAATAAATACAGTTAGATTTATTTGTCACCATTTCTGTTCCATCTTGGGATATCCTGGCATGCTGGTACATTTCTTTTGTTTGTTTAATTTGCATACATTTAAGTTCATTCTTTATGATTTCAGTTCTCTGGGTTTGGCAAATGCATAAAATCTGTTTATTTAGAAACGTGTTTGTGTGTATGTCTCATTTCTTGTAGATGTTGTCAGGCCAATTTGTAGCAGTCAGTCTCTTTTTTCCTTCTAAAAACAAACTTATCATTACATCTGTCGGGTGTCTGGTATTAGCATACATTTATTAGAATTGAGTGAAATAAGTCTTGAATTCTAGGGAACTTTTCTGGGGATAAAGTGCATGAATTTCATATGTAGACTTAGATACCGGTTTTGTCAATGAAATGCTTTTGTCTTTGGTTCTCGTTTTTGTTATCAGTTGGTAAAAATATTTGAAGTTTGAGTACAAGATTCATAGATATCACAGTGATTTGGAAAATTAGACCAAATGTGGTAAGGAAGAACATCTATCTATCTGATGATTATTCTTAACATCTGGATTATTTGGTCTTCACAGGAAAAGTGGGATACTGTGTTGTTTAGGTTATAAGCCAGAGATATAGTTTTCGATTACCTTAAGTGATGGAGATTTATTATGGGAAAGTAAAGGACACAGAAATCTCAACTGTTGCATGGCAAGGTATAAGTAAGACTGAGAGTGGCTGAGGGAATGAGCAGTCATTTAGGAAACCAGGGAGCTCTCGGTTATTTTGTTGCCCTCTTAGCAACAAGTGTCCTTGGCTCAGTCCCTGCTACAGAGGTTCTCAACCAGAGGTTGTATATAAGAATTGTCCGTGCTGCCCTATACCAGATCTGTTGAGTCAGTTAGACTCTTCTAGGAATGAGGATTCTGGCTTTGTTTATTATTATTATTATTTTTTAAAAAAGCTTTACAGGTGATTCTGATGAATACTTTTGCTCTAGTGCTTTGCTGTTAGGTAAGTCAGGGTCTGTTTCTTCTGAATTAATGCTATTTGACTTACTTGTTTTATTTATTTATATTTTTTGGCTGTGCCACACGGCTTGCGGGATCTCAGTTCCCTGACCAGGGATTGAACCTGGGCCATGGCAGTGAAAGCCTGGAATTCCACTAGGCCACCAGGGAGCTCCCTCTGATTAATTTAAACCGTGAGAACATTGGGGTACATGTATCTTTTCAAATTAGAGTTTTTGTCTTTTCCAGGTATATGTGCAGGAGTGGGATTGCTGTATTGTATGGTAGATCAATTTTTAATTTTAAGTAACTTCCATACTGTGTTCCGTAGTGGCTGCACCAATTTACACTCCCACCAACAGTGTAGGAGGGTTCCCTTTTCTCCACACCCTCTCTAGCATTTATTATTTGTAGACTTCTGTGGCCTCTCCTGTTGCGCAGCACAGGCTCCGGACGCGCAGGCTCAGCGGCTATGGCTCACGGGCCCAGCCACTCTGCGGCACGTGGGATCCTCGCGGACCGGGGTATGAACCCGTGTCCCCTGCATCGGCAGGCGGACTCTCAACCACTGCGCCACCAGGGAAGCCCTATTTGTAGACTTTTTGATGATAGCCATTCTGACTGGTGTGAGGTGATATCTTATTGTGGTTTTGATTTGCATTTCTCTAAATAATTAGCAGTATGAGCATCTTTTCATGTGTCTGTTGGCCATCTGTATGTCTGCTTTGGAGAAATGTCTGTTTAGGTCTTCTGCCTATTTCTTGATTGGGTTGTTTGTTTTTTTGATATTGAGTTGTATGAGCTCTTTGTATATTTTGGAAATTAAGCCCTTGTTGGGCCCTTCGTTTGCAAATACTTTTTCTCATTTCATAGGTTGTCTTGATGTTTTGTTGATGGTTTCCTTTGCAGTGCAAAAGCTTTTAAGTTTGATTAGGTCCCATTTGTTTAGTTTTGCTTTTATTTCTTTTGCCTTGAGAGACTGATCTAATAAAATATTGCTGCGATTTATGTCCAAGAATGTTTTGCTTACGAGTTTTATGGTGTTAACTATAATTCGAACAGATACATGCACCCCAATGTTTATAGCAGCACTAGTTACAGTAGCTAAGACATGTAAACAACTCAAATGCCCGTGTGTGTGTGTGTGTGTGTGTGTGTGTGTAAGATGGAATATATTACTCAGCCATAAAAAAGAATGAAGTATTGCAGTTTGCAGCAACGTGGATGGACCTAGAGAATGTTATTCTAAGTGAAGTCAGACATAGAAAGACAAATTTATATGATGTCATTTATATGTGGAACCTAAAAAGTAATACAGATGAATCTATATACAAAGCAGGCAGACTCACAGACGTAAAAAACAAACTTATCATTACCAAAGGACAAGTGAGGGAAGGGATAAATTAGGAGTATGGGATTAACAGATACAAACTACTATACATAAAGTAGACAAGCAACAAGGATTTACTGTAAAATACAGGGAACAATATTCAATATCTTATAGTAACCTATAATGGAAAATAATCTGAAAAAAAGTATAACTGAATCACTTTGCTGCATACCTGAAACTAACACAATATTTTAAATCATCTATACTTCAATGCTAAATAAATAAACAAACAAACAAACTATAAGAAGTAGAAGCCAAGGAACTGACTGTTTAGTTACCTGGTCTCCCTGTCTGCTTTGTGTAGAATTCTTTGACCCCTGAGGCTACTTTCTCGGCTGTTGGCCAGCCTATAAATGGGCTCTTCTTGGGTTTAGACCCCCATTCCTGTTCTAGTCAGCTGTGACCAGATTGTAAGGGTTATTTAATATTATGCCTTATATAACCGTACTTGGTACTACTTGTCTCTGCATTTGACTGTGGTGAAGAGGTAATACAGAAGTAAGTAGGGGAGGGGGCTTCCCTGGTGGCGCAGTGGTTGGGAGTCCGCCTGCCGATGCAGGGGACACGGGTTCGTGCCTCGGGTCCGGGAGGATCCCACGTGCTGCGGAGCGGCTGGGCCCGTGAGCCAGGGCTGTTGAGCCTGCGCGTCCAGAGCCTGTGCTCCGCAATGGGAGAGGCCACGACAGTGAGAGGCCCACATACCGCAAAAAAAAAAAAAAAAAAAAAGAAGTGAGTAGGGGAGAAATAACTATGGATGGGGATTAGAAGAGACCTTTCTGTAGAGGTAGAAGTAAGTTGAAGTGCAGAATGCTGTGAAGTTCTTGGGGAGAGAGATTTCTAGTTAGAGAGAATACATGGCTGAAAATATAGTCGAGAACGTTGGAGAAGGAGGCTAGGGTTACATCATATAGACTCTTGGAGGGCTGGTAAAATGGTTTGGGTCTTATTCTAATTATAGTGGGAATACATGTGAAATGGCAGAGAGAACTCAAAAAATTTTGACCCAAAATTAAAATGTTTGTAATAAACATTGAATGAAGAGCCATGATTTAAATTTATTTATTTGTTTTTGTCTGCATTGGGTCTTTGTTGCTGCATGCGGGCTTTCTCTAGTTGTGGGGAGCGGGGTTCAGTAGTTGTGGCTTGCAGACTTTCGAGTGCAGGCTCAGTAGTTGTGGCGCATGGGCTTAGTTGCTCAGCGGCATGTGGGATCTTCCCGGACCAGGGCTCGAACCCGTGTCCCTTGCATTGGCAGGTGGATTCTTAACCACTGCGCCACCAGGGAAGTCCCTCCCAGCATTTTTCCTTCTTCAGAACTCTTTAATCCCTCATTAGGCATTGTGTATATCCTCCTTGTTTTGTTTAGCTGTTTTCCCAACTAGATAAGCCTCTAGATGCAAGTGGCTGTCACCAATACCTTTTTGTAGTGTCTTATATACACAGGGAGCTCAATAATTGCTTGCTAGTGAAAAACAGGATAAAAAGCTATATATGGCAATATCAGTAATGTTTTTTTAATAAATGTTTACATTTTATCCTTTCTCATTATAAATCTTAAGTTTACAATCTGAAAATTTATATTCTTGTGGAAGATTTTGGTGTTTAATTTCATCAGGAAATGAAAGGTTGGAAATCTGAAAGGAAAAAAAGATTATTTTGTGTTGGTTTGTATAAATAGCAAGAATACGATCATAGGAATTAATATTGTGAGTATTTAGAAATGGGTATTTGATATATTTAATTATTTATACTTCAAAACGGTTTCTTGAATACCTTATATTAATTTTAAATATATAGCCTTTATAGGTTTGACTTATACTTTCTAAATCTGGAATGTACTTGAGGAAAGCTTCGACTTCAGCTTGTTTGCACTGTTCATTAATGTTTTTTCTACTTTGAACTCTTACATAAAATTTTTAAAGCAAATTGAGAATTTGCTTCCTCAGTTGCCACTTTATCATTCTCCTATTTAGTGTTTAGTTGAGGGAGCACTAATCTTAGGAGAAATATTTATTAAAAGTAATTGAAATTATCTATATTAAGAGTCTACATGGAGGGAGTTACCTGGTGGTCCAGTGGTTATTGGTTGGGACTCGGTGCTTTCACTGCTGTGGCCCCAGGTTCAATCCCTGGTTGGGGAACTAAGATGCTGCGTGGTGTGGCCAAAAAAAAAAAAAAAAGAACAAAAGAAAAAGAGAAAGGAAAAAAAAAAGAGTCCAGATGGTAGTTAAACTTAACCTTGTTCTCAATTTATGGGCCACTTAAAGAGAATGTGGTTTGCATGCACAATTCAACTTTTTGGATGTTGTGGGTTCTTTTTTTAAATTGTCTCTTCATAATTTTAGTATGTGAGTATATATGTTTAGTAATTTTTAGAAATGTGACCACTAATGCTAGGTCATTATAATGTATTTGTTTGACATTATTTTCAGCATCTTTAATTTCTGTTACATTTAAATGTGTTTTGGAGTATAGACTCGTTTCTCAGCTCATCATTGCATTGTACTTGCTTCCTTTCCTTTTCTTTCAGTCTCTCTAGAGACAGTTTGTTTCTAGGCAAAACCACTTTGTTTTTTAGTACTCAGCCCACATAGGGGGTGGGGAAGAAATGGAACTAGGGCACTATTGCCTTTTTCTAGATAACCAGTAAAGGATGTGTAAGCTAAGTGTTCTTTAAATCTAGGTGGCATCTCCTGTATGTCTATGTGGTAGGGCATGGGTTTAGGTGTTTCGGCTTTCCCTGAACTGACCCGATAAAACCCTATTGTATATGCATTAACTGCTGACTCCTCTCTCTGTCACACAGATCTGGACAGAGAATTTTCCTCAAACACCAGCTTTGTCTGGTTGAAGGAGCGTTGTCCCAGGGGAATGCATAATTTAGGAGTCATTATACTTGCCAAATGTGTTGGTGTTTATTTTTTTACATTAGTTTTACTTTCCTACTGCAGACTGTTTAAATGGGAGAAACCTTATGTTTTTATGGTGTTCCTATTCTGGCTTAAGAAAAATCAGTGTAGCCCTTGGTACTTTTATGATTTCACTACCTATTTCTATTACTCATGACCATTGTTTTATTTTTCTCTGTGGCATGTGGTTATAAACACAAGATTGAGTTGATTTAGATTTTGGTATTCTGTATCTGTCCATAGATTTTTTTATAAGTTTGCTGGTGTTTTGTAGTTTGAAATGCTGGATTTCTAGAGATGTTGAAGCCATGAGAAAACAAACGTGTATGCATGTGCATGTGTTTTAACTTTTACTTAGAAGCCAATTTGAGTCATTAGAAAGGTACATAACGCTTTTAATATCCATTACACAAATTATCTTTTTAGGTACATGTCACGTTTTTCTTAACAATCATGTTTTGAATATGAAAACTGAAAGTATGGTTTTCTAACCAATATTATGTTAATTGAAATTAATTTTCACATAGTTAAATTGTTAACTGCAAATGATGTGGTACACTGACCTTGCTTCTTTGTTGAGTGTCAGGTAAAAACTTGGTGAGTAGGGGCTTTCCTGGCAGTCCAGTGGTTAAGACTTCACGCTTCCACTCTTGGGGGGCATGGGTTCAATCCCTGGTCAGGGAGCGAAGATCCTGCATGATGTGCGGTACGGCAGACAAACAAAAACCAACGAAGTGAGTAAATAAATTGCCCTTATTTAGTGTTACGGAGCAAGGCAGTATATTTTATGGCTCTCCATGATATTAAGCAGGTACAAAAGATTGGAGGTAGAGGGAGAGAATAATTGGCACTTTCTGATTTACTGACTTTTCATTTTTATCATACTATGAATGAAGATTTGTCTAAATTGTCTTTGTTTTATTGAGGTAAAGTTCAGATAATATAAAATTAACCATTTAAAAATGTATATTTCATTGGCATTTAATGCATTCATGATGTTGTGCAACTATCACCTATATCGAGTTCCAGAACATCCTCGTAATCCCAAAAGAAAATGCCATACCTATTAAGCAATTACTCCCATTCCTGCCTACCTTCAATCACTGTCAGCTACCAATCTGCTCTCTGTCTCTATCTCTTTGGGGTATTTCATATAAATTGAACCATACAATTTGTGACCTTTTGTGTCTGGTGTTTTCATGGTTCATCCACTCTATAGCATGTATTGGTACATGATTCTTTTTTATGGTGAAATAATATTCTATTGTATGTATATCACACCTTGCTTATCCATTCATTCATTGATAGACATTTGAATTGTTTCCATCTTTTGGCATTTGTGAATAGTGCTGCTATGACCATTTATGCACAGCTATTTGTTTGAATACCTGTTTACAGTGCTTTTGGGTTTTTACCTAGGAGTGGAATTGCTGGGTCATATGGTAGATCTATGTTTAATTTCTTTAGGAAATGGCAAAATGCTTTCCACAGTGGCTGCACCATTTTACAGCCCCAACCACATATGAAGATTCTAGTTTCTCCACATCTTCTTTGATCACTTGTTATTTTCTTCTTTTTATTTTTTTATTTTATTCATTTTTAAAAATAAATTTATTTATTTTTGGCAGCCTTGGGTCTTCGTTGCTGCATGTGGGCTTTCTCTAGTTGCAGCGATGGGGAACTACTCTTCATTGTGGCCTGCGGGCTTCTCATTGCAGTGGCTTCTCTTATTGCGGAGCACGGGCTCTAGGTGCGCGGGCTTCAGTAGTTGTGGCTCGCGGGCTCTAGAGCGCAGGCTCAGTAGTTGTGGCGCACGGGCTTAGTTGCTCTGCGGCATGTGAGATCTTCCTGGACTAGGACTCCAACCTGTGTCCCCTGCATTGGCAGGCGGATTCTTAACCACTGCGCCACCAGGGAAGTCCCCTTTTAATTTTTTTAAATAGCCATTTTAATGAGTGTGAAGTGGTATCTCACTGTGGTTTGACTTACGTTTCCAAATCACAAATGATGTTGAGCATCTTTTTATGTACTTATTGGCCATTTGTATATCGTCTTTGGAGAAATGTTTTTTCAGGTCTTGCATGTTTTCAAAATTGGGTTGTTTGTCTTTTTATTGTTGAATTGTTGAATTCTTTATGTATTTTAGCTATTAATTCTTTGTCAGATACACGACTTGCAAATATTTTCTCCCATTCTGTAGGTTGTATTTTCACATTCTTGACAATATCTTTTCATGTACATAAGTTTTTAAAAATTTATTTATTTATTTGGTTGTGTTGGGTCTTAGTTGCAGTACGCGAACTTTTAGTTGCGGTATGTGGGATCTAGTTCCCTGACCAGGGATCAAACCCAGTCCCCCTGCATTGGGAGCGTGGAGTCTTAGCCACTGGACCACCAGGGAAGTCCCCCCCCAAAAGTTTTTAATTTTGATAAATTCATGATAAAGAATCCACATTAAAACCATCAGGGCTAATAAAGGATACAAGAGCAAGAAGCAAAAAGCAACCTGCAACTAACACAACATTGTTAATGAACTATACTGCAATATAAAATAAAAATTAAAAAAAAGAAACAACAAACAGTTGTATTTCTATTTATTAACAATGAACAATCCAAAAAGGAAATTAAGAAAACAGTTTCATTCATGATAGAATCAAAATGAATACTTAGCAGTAATTTTTTAAATTGGAGTATAGTTGATTTACAATGTTGTGTTAATTTCTGATGTACAGCAGAGTGATTCAGTTATGCATATATATATTCTTTTTCATATTCTTTTCCATTGTGGTTTATCCCAGGATATTGAATATAGTTCCCTGTGCTACACAGTAGGACCTTGTTGTTTATCTGTTCTATATATAATAGTTTGCATCTGCTAATGCAAACTCCCAATCCATCCTTTTCCCACCCTGTCTGTTCTCTATGTCTGTGAGTCTGTTTCTGTTTCATAGATAAGTTTGTGTCATATTTTAGATTCCACATATAAGTGATATATGTGCTATATGTCTTTCTCTGTCTGATTTACTTCACTTAGTATGCTAATCTTCAGGTCCATTCATGTTGCTGCAAATGGCATTATTTCATTCTTTTTTATGGCTGAGTAGTATTCCATTGTATATATGTACCACATCTTCTTTATCCATTCATCTGTTGATGGACATTTAGGTTGTTTCCATGTTTTGGTTATTGTGAATAGTGCTGCAGTGAACATTGGGGTGCATGTAATTAAGAAGAGTTTGGTTGTGCGTCTACAGTGTTTTTTTTACTTGATCCTGATGAGCATGATAGCACATTCTGAGTGTGACTGAGGATTATACTATTTGGTCAAGAAAGGTGTTAACAGACAGATTCCCTAAGACTTATTAGGAAACCAGGCTATATAACAGTGTCTGGCATTGAATGGCTATTTAATAAATGTTTGGTTAAATGGATGAATCAGTAAAAACAAACTTAACTATAAAACTGCTTGAGCAGTGGTCTAAAATATGAAAGAGGCTGGGATCAGCTAAACTAATGTTAACTCTTTAAAACAAACTACATTTTCAAGTACAGTAATAGGACTAATATACTGAATGTAAAAATGTTGTGAGGGCCCAGGAAGAGAATTGTTCCTTCTGTTGAAAATTATGAAAAAGAAAAACAAACTTGTATTATTTTTATTACAAAGGGAATTCAGGTACATTAAAGAAAATTAAGAAAATATAAATATGAAGCAGAAATAAATAACCTGTCATCCTAAAAGAACCTTTCTTAGTTTTTTTCTATGCCTGTGTATAAAAATGGGATCATTTAAGTTTTTATATATATATAAATTTTATATATATTTCATATATATATATATATATATGGCTTTGTATCCTGCTGTATTCCCTTAACCATAAGTCTAACATGTACAAAACTTTCTGTTGAAATATTGGGTATCAGGAATCCTGCCAGAAAGTTTCCTGTGTAATTAGTACAGTTTTAAATGGCTAACTGGATGTAATAACTAGCTTTTCCATATATAAAAGATAGATGGTATTGAATTGTTTATAACATTTATGTAAAGTAAACATTATTAGTAAATATTAATAAAAGTATGTCGTGTATGTAAGAGCAAATCAAATTGTTCAGTATTTTACATTTTTTAGTAGTTTATGAACCCATATTTTTCCATTTTTTTTAGTTTAAAATTTAAAATTTTGTTATTATGAATATACTCTACTAAACTGAACCAGGACTCTAGTATATTCTAGATTATGAGAAAGGGTTAAAAACTTGGAATGGAAATGTCCTGTTTAGGGAGAAAATGTATTTACCATCTAAAATTCTATCTATTATGGACATTGACAATAAAATTAGGATGAAAACAAAAAGCACAAATAGAGATTAAATTATGAAACAAAACAGTTTATATGTCAGTAATTTGGGGGGAAGCATGGAGTTTGGAATGTAAGAATATGAAGTTGAGGGTAGTTTTGTAATCAAGAAGATAAAAAGTGAAAGAGGAGGAGGCCTCCTTTGTAATTAATCTGAGGCACTTGGAGGATTTATCATGCTACGATTGGTCCCTAACAGAGCAGAACCAAATAACTGGAAGCTTTGCTACCAGAAGATGGAAATCTGCTGATACCGATAGGGTAGCAGGCAGTGCAAGATTCAGAGACTTCCAGGTCAGGAGATCAGCATGAGAGTTCCTGAGCAGAGTTGGTGATCCCAGGGTAGAAGCTGTATGCAGTCAGCCCTGCTTGGGTGTAGGCAGCCCTGGGCCCCTTGGTGTTAACTGAAGCCACGCAGAGCTCAGGTCTGCAGATGCATCCTATTGCCAAGTGAGGCAGAATCAGGTACTTCACAAGATGCGATACCTGGAACTGTTTAAATGAGGTGAGATGGTTTCATGGGTTGGCTGGGGGGAAAGATATTTAAGGATTATAGGAAGAAATAGAATAATCTTCAATGAAGTGCTTTTATTTGCCAGATTTAGGCTTGATACTTTGCTGTATACTCTGATTCAGTCTTTTTGAGTTAGGCTTTGTTGTGCGGGGGGGTCTGAATTTTTATTAAGTACATCAGCAGTTCTCTTGAATGTGGCTCTTGGACCAGAGATTGAGACACAGAGGCAGGAGTCTTGACTGTTGACTGGCACTTGTGAGTTTGATTCCTATTACCTTATCATCCTGGTCAATCCCTCATTGTTCTGAGGCCTCAGATGGCTCTCCAAGATAATACTTGAGAACAGAGGTCAGAACAGTAATTTCATAATAACTGTTTTCAGAACATACATAAACAGCAAATCAAAAATTTAAAACCCTCTGCTAAACATTAACAGATTAAAAACCCGTTAAGTTTTATTAAGAAATTATATTTTTATTAGAAATAATTACTATTGATTGCCAAATGATTGGGACCTGTTATATTAACATTTTAAAAAATATTTATTTCTTTTTGTTTTTGACTGCATTGGGTCTTCATTGCTGCACATGAGCTTTCTCTAGTTGCAGTGAGCAGGGGCTACTCTTTGTTGCGGTGTGCGGGCTTCTCATTGTGGTGGCTTCTCTTGTTGCGGAGCATGGGCTCTAGGCATGAGGACTTCAGTAGCTGTGGCACGCGGGCTCGGTAGTTGTGGCTCGTGAGCTCTAGAGTGCAGACTCAGTGTGGCTCATGGCTTAGTTGCTCCGCGGCATGTGGGATCTTCCCGGACCAGGGCTCAAACCTCTGTCCCCTACATTGGCAGGTGGATTCTTAACCACTGCACCACCAGGGAAACCCATATTAATATTTTTTACGTAGCAGTTTCATTTAATGAAATCATGCTGATAACTATAAAACAATTTAGTATTCATTATTTTTCTTCTTCCTTTATAGAATGAAGTCCTGCATTATCCTATATTTATACAAAGCTTTTTTCCAATTATAAAAATACTTAGTTACTGAAGAAAAAGGTACTTCCCTGGTGGCGTAGTGGTTAGGAATCTGCCTGCCAATGAAGCGTACACAGGTTTGATCCCTGGTCTGGGAAGATCCCACATGCTGTGGAGCAACTAAGCCCATGTGCCCCAACTACTGAGCCTGTACTCTAGAGCCCGTGAGCCACAGTTACAGAGCCTGTGTGCCACAACTACTGAAGCCCACGCACCTAGAGCCAGTGCTTCGCAACAAGAGAAGCCACCAGAGTGAGAAGCCCGCAAATCGCAACGAAGAGTAGCCCCCACTGGCTGCAACTAGAGAAAGCCCATGCCCAGCAACGAAGACCCAACGCAGCCAAAAAATAAATAACTTACTTACTTAAAAGAAAATAAAGTTTAAAAAAAAGAACCAAACCTTTAAAAAAGAAAAAGTTAGAATGTATAGAGATGACCAAAGTAAGTAACCATAATTTGACACCCAGAAATAACTGCTGACAAAATATTGGTTTTATAGCATTTACATGTGGCAGCATTTACTAAGTTAGGTTGTTTTGCATAAATGTAATATTCTTTCCAAAGATTTTTAACTTAAATCTTTAATAAATTTTAGCTAAAACAATATAAGTGAGATTCTTGAAATGCATGTAGAGCTAGCAACAAGTGGTTTAGCTTTCTTTGGGATATGAATATTAGGCCTAGTTGTTGCTGCTGCTGCTGTTGTTGGATTTTTTAAAAGTTGAAGTGTAGTTGATTTACAATATTGTGTTAGTTTTAATGGCAAACAGTTATGAGAGAAGAAGGTTGTAAATATCATCCATTATTCAAAAGAAGGGTGTTTGTTTTGAACTCTAAAGATAATCACCAAATAACCAGTAGCAGTAACTATCACTGTCTGGTGACCAGCAAGTTTGTATTAAAATAAGTCTGCATTTAAGCAAGAGGGTACACAGAGCATAGATACTCTGTATAAACTGGGAATGAAGGGATGGTATTAGGAAAGAGGAGCTAACTGCATGTGGAGTTTGGAGATTTTCTTTATTTTCTCACTTTTTAAATAAGATTGGGCCAGTTGAGCTAGTGTTTGTTTAGTACTTTAGGAAAGGGTTAAAAGAGTTGGTTTTAAGGAAACATATGTTTTTATATGTGTTATTCCAGTTAATGTTAAACCACCCCATGTAAGGCAAGTGTTTTATCCTCATCTTTATGGAAGAGGAAACAAGGGAAATCCCTGGCGGTACGGTGGTTAGGACTCCGCACTTCCACTGCAGGGGGCACGGGTTCCATCCCTGGTTGGGGAACTAAGATCTCGCATGTGTGCAGCTTGGCTGATTAAAGAAAAAAAAGAAAAAGTGGAAACAAAGTCAGAAAGTTTTTTGTTCAAGTCACACACTCAGGTATTTCTGGCTTTGTCTCCATTTCTTTCCCTCATGTTTATGGTGTTCTGATTTCTAAAGTTCTTTCCAACTCTAAAAATCTGTGACTTTAATGAAGTGGAGAGAACAGTATAATGAATTTCCATTTACCTAACATGGAACTACAAAATTATTAGCCCATTACCTGTGTGTTTCGTCTATACCATTTATGGTTGCCCCCACATCGTATTCCCCCCACATTACTTTAACACACGTCCCAGCATAACATTTCATATGCACACATTTCAGTATATACCTCTAAAAGAGAGAAACTATTTTTAAAAAATTGAAAACATCACCATAGTAATATTATCACTGTTAAAAAACCATTAATTCCCTCATTTCCAGTTAATGCTCACATTTTCCTGATTGTCATAATTTCTTTTAAAACTGTTTTTAAGGTGGGATATAAGTAAGGGCTATGTACATTGCAATTGGTTGATACATCTCTTATTAAAAATTATTATTTTATTATTGTTATTTTAAAAACAGATTTTGTTTTGAACAGTTTTATCTTCGTAGCAGAATTGAGCAGAAGGCACAGAGCTTTACGATATAACTCCTGGATGTCCACTTGTTCCACCACCATTTGTTGAAAAGATTATCTTTTCTTCACTGTATTGCCTCCGTTCTTTTGTTGAAGATCAGGTGACTGTACTTATGTGGATTCTTTCCTGGGTTCTGCATTCTATTCCATTACTTGATTTGTCTGTTCTTTCACCAATACCACACTTGATTATTGCAACTTTATATTAACTCTTGAAGTTGGGTAGTGTCAGTTCTCAGTCCTCCAACTTTGTTCTTTTCCTTCAGTATTGTACTGGCTCTTCTGTGTCTTTTGCCTCTTCATATAATCTTCAGAATCAGTTTGTTGATATCCACAAAATAACTTGCTGGAATTTTGATTGGGATTGCATTGAATCTATAGGTCAAGTTGGGAAAAACTGACATCTTGACAATATTGAGTCTTCTTATCAGTTTTGTAGTTTTTCTCATATAGATCTTATACATATTTTGCTGGATATATACCTAAGTATTTCTTTTTGTGGGGTGGTACTGTAAATAGTATTGTGTTTTAATTTCAGATTCCACTTGTTCATTGCTGGTATGTAGAAAGGCAATTGACTTTTTAATTTTAGCCTGTCCTGCAGCCTTGCTATAATCGTTTTTTATTTTTTATTTATTTATTTTATTTATTTATTACTTTTTAAAATTAATTAATTTATTGGCTGTGTTGGGTCTTCGTTGCTTCACGCGGACTTTCTCTAGTTTTGGTGAGCGGGGTCTACTCTTCGTTGTGGTGCGCAGGCTTCTCATCGCAGTGGCTTCTCTTGTTGTGGAGCATGGGTTCTAGGTGCGTGGGCTTCAGTAGTTGTGGCGTGTGCGCTCAGTAGTTGTAGCTCGCGGACTCTGGAGTGCAGGCTCAGTAGTTGTGGCGCACAGGCTTAGTTGCCCTGTGGCATGTGGGATATTCCCAGACCAGGGCTTGAACCTATGTTCCCTGTGTTGGCAGGTGGACTCTTCACCACTGAGCCACCAGGGAAGTCCCCCGCTTTTTAATTTCAGGAATTTTTTGGTTGACTCTTGGATTTTCTCCATAGGTGATCATGTCATTTGCTTAGAAGAACAATTTTTATTCTTTTTTCCCAATCTGTATACTTTTATTTCCTTTTCTTGTCTTAATGTATTAGGTAAAATTTCTTGTACAGTGTTGAAAAGCAGTGATGAGAGAGGGGCATCCTTGTCATGTTCCTGACATTGTCTTTTTAAATCTACATATTCCTCCTCTATCTTACTCATTCTTTCTTTCCCCCTCCTTGCAGTTTTGTTACTGTGTTGTTGAAGAAACTGGATATTGTGATTTTTAGTGATTCCCATAGACTGGATTTTGGTAATTGCATCTCTGTGGTGGTGTTCAACATATATTTCTCTCCCAGTATTATATAAATTTTGGTAATTAGATCTAGAGCAACACTGTCCAATATAAATATAATGAAAGCCATAAATTTTAGCCACATATCGGTTATTTGAAATTTTTATGGTATACACTTCAAAAAAAGTAAAAAAAAGAAACAGGTGAAATTGGTTTTAACATATTTTTTTACTCCATTATATCCAAAATGTTATCATTTCAATGCATAGCCTATTTAATTATTGAGATATTTCACATTGTTTTGATATTAAATCTTAGAAATCTGGTTTGTATTTTACACTTATATCACATCTCAATCAGGATTAGCCACCTTGCAAGTGCACGATAGCCACATGTGGCTAGTGACTCCTGTATTGAGTAGCACAGATCTAGAGACTTCATCAGGTTTACTTTTTTTTTTTTTTTGTCAGGAAATAAGGCATGTCTGGTTGTCTGTTTTGGTGATGTTGGTAGTCATTCATGATCATTGTTTAGATCTATTAATTCGTTAAGGCTTATAAAGTGGTGATATTTTTATTATTCTACCTTCATTTATTATCTGTAATACTTCTTTAAAGGGATATTTTCTATCCTCAGTTGTTTTGGCTACCCAAAGGAAAAATTAATATAGAAAAAGTGAGATGAGTAATGCTTGATTCTTTTTCTTTATTTACCAGTTATCAAAATAATGAGTTGGATCCCTAGCAGTATCCAAAGGTAGCCAGCAAATTTCTTTCTTCAAGTGTCATTGTAAACTCATAGAATTAAAAGATTCTCGAGACTTCCCTGATGGCTCAGTGGTTGAGAATTTGCCTGCCAATGCAGGGGACACAGGTTCAATCCCTGGTCCGGGAAGATTCCACATGCTGCGGAGCAACTGAGCCCCTGAGCCACAACTACTGAATCCCGTGTGCGACAACTGCTGAAGCCGGCACACCTAGAGCCTGTGTTCCACAACAAGAGAAACCACCACAGTGAAAAGCCTGCACACCGCAAGGAAGACCCAACACAGCCAAAAAAAAAAAAAAGAATAAATAAAAAAAATAGAAGATACTCAGGTTGTCTCACCTTTAGCCAGTGGGAGCCTCATTAAGCTGGCTCTTATGTCCTTTTGACATGGCCCTAATAGTGTTTGACGGCTTTCTTGCTTTCTGGTGTATTAGTCTGTATTCTCCAGAGAAACGCAACCAATAGGACATAGGATATATATATCTGTAGATGTATCTATATATATTTATATAAATATATAAATGTATATAAAGAGACTTATTATAATGAATTTGTTTATGCAGTTTTGGAGGCTGACAAGTCCCAAGATCTGCAGTTGGCAAGCTGGAGGCCCAGGAAGGATGATGATGTAGTTCCAGTCAAGAATCCAGTAAGCTTGAGACCCAAGGGGAGCAATTGTTTTAGTTTGAGTCTGAAAGGAGGGGAAAAACCAGGGTGCAGCTTGAAGGCTTTATGCAGAATTCCCTCTTACTTGTGGGAGGGTCAGCCTTTATCTTCTGTTCAACTGTTTGGGGAAGGCAATCTGCTTTACTTGTTTCTTTTTTTTTTTTTTTTTTAAATGAATTTATTTATTTATTTATGGCTGTGTTGGGTCTTCGTTGCTGCCACGGGCTTTCTCTAGTTGGGGCGAGCAGGGGCTACTCTTCGTTGCAGTGCTTCTCATCGCGGTGGCTTCTCTCGTTGTGGAGCACGGCCTCTAGGCGTGCGGGCTCAGTAGTTGAGGCTTGCGGGCTCCAGAGCACAGGCTTAGTAGTTGTGGTATGGGGCCTTAGTTGCTCCGTGACATGTGGGATCTTCCTGGACCAGGGCTCGAACCTGTGTCCCCTGCATTGGCAGGCGGATTCTTAACCACTGTGCCACCAGTAAAGTCCTGCTTTACTTGTTTACAGATTCAAATGTTAATCTCATCTAGAAAAACCCTCTGGGTGCACCCAGAATAATGTTTGACCAAACATTTGGCACCCCATGATTCAGTCAAGTTGACATATTAAATTAACCACTGCAACTGGTATAACATGTTCCAGGCTTAATTTTACATTTCCTTCCCCAGATGTGGAATCCACCATTTTCCTAAGGAGCCCAGATCTTTACTCTCTTAAACAAAATCAGAGTAGCAAAATCTTCTAAATAATGTTGGCAGTTAGTAAGTGCCATCTGATGGTTCTTTTTTTCTTTTATTGGAGTACAATTGCTTTGCAATGTTGTGTTAGTTTCTGCTGTACAATGAAGATCAGCTCTATGTATGTATAATCCCCTCCCTCTTGGACCTCCCTCCCCACCACATCCCACCCATCTAGGTCATCACAGAGCACCGAGCTGAGCTCCCTGTGCTATACAGCAGGTTCCCACTAGCTATCTATTTTACACATGGTAGTATATTTATGTCAAACCTAATCTCCCCATTCATCCCACCCTCCCCTTCCCCCGCTGCACCCACACATCCATTCTCTACGTCTGTGTCTCTATTCCTGCCCTGCAGATAGGTTCATCTGTACCGTTTTTCTAGATTACACATATATTTGTTTTTCTCTTTCTGACTTACTTCAACCTGTATGACAGACTCTGGGTCCATCCACATCACTACAGATGACCCAATTTTGTTCCTTTTTATGGCTGAGTAATATTCCGTGATATATATGTACCATATCTTCTTTATCCATTTATCTGTTGATGGACATTTAGATTGTTTCCGTGTCCTGGCTATTGTAAATAGTGCTGCAGTGAACATTGTGGTACATGACTCTTTGAATTTTGGTTTTCTCAGGGTATATGCTCAGTAGTGGGATTGCTGGGTCATATGATAGTTCTATCTTTAGTTTTTTAGGGAACCTCCATACTGTTGTCTACGGTGGCTGTATCAATTTACATTCCCACCAGCAGTGCAAGAGGGTCCCTTTTCTCCATACCCTCTCCAGCATTTATTGTTTGTAGATTTTTTGATGATGGCCACTCTGACTGGTGTGAGATGATATCTCATTGTAGTTTTGATTTGCATTTCTCTAATAATTAGTGATGTTGAGTATCTTTTCATGTGTTTGTTGGCCATCTGTATGTCTTCTTTGGAGAAATGTCTATTTAGGTCTTCTGCCCATTTTTTGATTGGGTTGTTTGTTTTTTTGATATTGAGCTGCATGAGCTATTTGTATATTTTGGAAATTAATCCTTTGTCCATTGTTTTGCTTGCAAATATTTTCTCCCATTCTGAGGGTTGTTTTTTCATCTTGTTTATGGTTTCCTTTCCAGTGCAAAATCTTTTAAGTTTAATTAAGTCCCATTTGCTTATTTTTCTTTTCATTACTCTAGGAGGTGGGTTAAAAAAGATCTTGCTGTGATTTATGTTAAAGAGTGTTTTTCCTATGTTTTTCTCTAAGAGCTTTATAGTGTCTGGTCTTACATTTAAGTCTTTAATCCATTTTGAGTTTATTTTTGTGTATGGTGTTAGTGTTCTAATTTCATTCTTTTACATGTAGCTGTCCAGTTTTCCCAGCACCACTTATTGAAGAGGCTGTCTTTTCTCCATTGTATATTCTTGCCTCCTTTGTTATAGATTAGGTGATCATAGGTACGTGGGTTTATATCTGGGCTTTCTGTTCTGTACCATTGATCTATATTTGTTTTTGTGCCAGTACCATACTGTCTCGATTACTGTAGCTTTGTAGTGTAGTCTGAAGTTGGGGAGCCTGATTCCTCCGGCTCCATTTTTCTTTCCCAAGATTGCTTTGGCTATTTGGGGTCTTTTGTATTTCCATACAAATTGTAAAGTTTTTTGTTCTAATTCTGTGAAAAATGCCATTGGTAATTTGATAGGGATTGCATTGAATCTGTAGATTGCTTTGGGAAGTATAGTCATTTTCACAATATTGATTCTTCCAATCCAAGAACATGGTATATCTCTCCATCTGTTTGTGTCATTCTTGATTTCTTTTATCAGTGTTTTATAGTTTTCTGAGTACAGATCTTTTGCCTCCTTAGGTTGGTTTATTCCTAGGTATTTTATTCTTTTTATTGCAATGGTAAATGGGATTGTTTCCTTAATTTCTCTTTCTGATCTTTCGTTGTTAGTGTATAGGAAGTCCTAGCCATGGCAATCAGAGAAGAAAAAGAAATAAAAGGAATACAAATTGGAAAAGAAGAAGTTAAACTGTCACTGTTTGCAGATGACATGATGCTATACAGAGAAAATCCTAAAGATGCCACCAGAAAACTACTAGAACTAATCAATGAATTTGTTAAAGTTGATGATTCTTTTAATGATGAAAGTACATTGAGATTCATACTTCGCAAAGCTTTACTTTAAAAGGCTTTGTTGGGAATTCCCTGGTGTTCCAGTGGTTAGGACTTGGCGCTTTCACTGTGGTGGCCTGGGTTCAGTCCCTTGTCAGGGAACTAAGATCCCACAATCTGTGCAGCCAAAAAAAAAAAAAAAGTCTCTGTTTCAGGATTTTTATCAAGAAAGGTGTAATTTCTTAAGAGTAATTAAATTCTCTTTTATGTTACTTAATTTTGTTCTTTTCTTACTTTTGGGAAAGAGGTTCTTGATGTCTGCTCAGTCATTCCTACCTTGATCTTTCTTAGTTTCTGATATAACATTTGAGGAAAGCATAGAATGAAAGCTGATGGCATGGAGTCATACCTAGTAAAATGCATATAAAATGATTGATAATTATCTTCTTTAAGCATCAACCTAAACAATTCTACCTCTTAGTATGTTACAGTAACCTGGAATTACAGACATAATTGAGTTTACCCTCTTCATTTTACAGGAAAGGAAATTGAGGCCTGGATCTGTAGGAAAGCTAGGATTGTCACCTGGATCACTTGCATCTCAGAGTTGGCATTGTGCTGTGAAGTAGCACAACCTCACAGTTCAGAGACAGACCGATTTGGCTCAGAGATCTTGACATTGCCGTTTATTAGCTGTATGAACTTGAGGAAAGTTTGTTTTTTTTTTTTGGCTGCGCCATGTGGTGTGCAGGTTTTTCGTTCCCCAACCAGGAATCGAACCCGTGCCCCCTGCGGTGGAAGTGTGGAGTCTTAACCCCTGGACCACCAGGGAATTCCCAAGGAAACTTTGTTTTTTAAATGTATTTGTAAGCTAGAGATAATAACTATGTCATATGATTACTATGACAGTTAATCAAGAGTAACATTTTAAGGAACCCGGTACTATGCCTGTCACATTGCAGATACACTATAAATTCTGTTTTTTCCTGTCCCTCTTGTTTGCAGTTTCTTTTCTTGCCTCCTGTTTGAACTGAACATCAGATATACCTAAAGTAGATGAAAACAGCATGCTTTTGTTGCATGTATTACCTTGTTCATGGTATTTACTTAACAAATTTTTTCTTTATTGGAATAAAAAATTTGGTCTGCTCCTTTTCTGAACTTTCTGGATGACAGTTACTGAAGTTCAAATTGAGAAGATTTACTTTTATTCTGAAGTACTTTAAAATAATTTTGGTTGTTATATCCCCATTTATTGTAATTATTGACTATTAATCAAAAATATTTTAAGTTATATTTTATGTGTCATCAGGGTAAACTGTAATCATGTTCATGCTTGTATTCTGCTCCAGCAAACAGGATTGTTAGAAAGGCCATTATTAATAGATATTGAAAGGTTGCTTTTATGTCCTTAGTTGAAAGCTATACTACCAATACCAAATGCTAATATGTTTAATTATCCCTCTCCTTTTTAACACGAAATGTTGGCTTACGTTTCTGTAGAACTAGCTACAGGATTGTTAACCTATAATACCTGTTTATTTTTATTTATTTATTTTTAAAATAAATTTACTTATTAATTTTAAAATATTTGGCTGCATTGGGTCTTCATTTTTGCACACGGGCTTTCTCTACTTTTGGTAAGGGGGGGCTACTCTTCGTTGCGGTGCACAGGCTTCTCATTGCTGTGGCTTCTTTTGTTGCGGAACATGGGCTCTAGGCGCATGGGCTTCAGTAGTTGTGGTGCACGGGCTCAGTAGTTGTGGCTTGTGGGCTCTAGAGCACAGGCTCAGTTGTCGTGGTGCATAGGCTTAGTTGCTCCGCGGCATGTGGGATCTTCCTGGACCAGGGCTCGAACCCGCATTCCCTGCATTGGCAGGCGGATTCTTAACCACTGCGCCACCAGGGAAGCCCAGCAGGCAGATTCTTAACCACTGCACCACCAGGGAAGTCCCTGTAATACATGTTTAAATGTGGATGTGTAGAGAAAATCTTAGAAGGTGTTTATCTTCCAATAAGTACACTCTCAGATTCAGGTTGTTTGCTACCTATTTGGATAAAATTCCAAAAGCATACCCGAATGTTGATTTTCCCATGACATTAATAGATGGCTTTCTTTATTGAGAGGTATAAAAATATGATTACTAATGCCTAAGGTTATATTTCATAAAGTGAGTAAATTGATGTATTTGAAGTGTTGGAGACCTCAGATTGGGAGGCCTAGCGGTGATGAAAAAGAAGGCAATGATAGTTGCTTTCAATTCTTCTTGGATTGGTTTTCATTTGATGACTCCATTTTCTTGTAACTCATCTTGTCTGTAACTACTTGTAAATGCAAGTTTTACCCCCAGGCACTGAACACTAATTGCTCCAAGGTTACTGATTTCTCATAATCAGCAAATACTACATTGATTGGCATTTTTTCTGTTCTCATCATGCTCATTCATTAGAGACCATTGGATTCTGCTAATCTTCCTGAAGATCTTACCTCTTTGCTTTCCTTGTACTGTATTTTCCCTCCATTTCTTGTGCTGCACCTCTTTCCCCTCCTTCACTAGCTCAACTTCTTACTCATATCTGTATCCTAAGCCTCAGATTTTTAACATTTGTGTTGTCAACATCACTCTGTACACATTTAGGCAGTTCCTATCCATTCTTGTCTTTCACCACCTTAATTAAATGACTCTGAATTCTTTGTTTCTGTCCTTGATCCTTTTTTTTTCTGTACTTAAGACTCTTATTCTTTACCAATTGCATATCTTTACCTGGTTGCCTTATTGTCTGCTAAAACTTTCAGTGTGTCTAAGTCAAAGTCTTCATCTTGGAACAAACTTCCTGGTCTTAATTCTGTCACTGATAGTGGTACTGTCACTTATCCAGCTCCCAAGTTTAGTCATCATTGATTCTTTCACTCACCCCTTTCCAATTTATTTAGGCACAAAATTCTATATTCTCATTTTGCTAACACAATTTGGGAAATGTTGGCTTATAGAATTAAGATTGGTTGTGTAGTTATCTATATTTCTTTTGAATTGGCATAAGTGTAGAGGAATTTGGGAGGGAGTTTTTATTTCTTTAATAGAATTTTTGTGGTGGCTTTGGTTTAAAAGAAAGTTCCAGTGGTATTGTCTAAGGCCTCTTAAAGGTGCTAGTGCCTGAGTATGGCTGAGCCTGTCAAAACTTTTCTGGTATGATCTTCTGGGAATGGGAGAGGTACCACTTGGGTTTAAACCCAGGTATTCTTCAATCTGGGCAGCTTTTACATTAACACATTTGTTTCAGTGTTAGACAGTTTGATGAAAACAGTACAAAGGGGCTTCCCTGGTGGCGCAGCGGTTGAGAGTCTGCCTGCCGATGCGGGGGACACGGGTTCGTGCCCTGGTCTGGGAAGATTCCACATGCCGCGGAGCGGCTGGGCCCGTGAGCCATGGCCGCTGAGCCTGCACGTCCGGAGCCCGTGCTCCGCAACTGGAGAGGCCACAACAGTGAGAGGCCCACGTACCGCAAAAAAAAAACAAAAAACAAAAAACAAAAAACAGTACAAAGGATATGGAAAGGGTTTGGCAGAGTGGATGCACACGCACATACCTCAACTTCCATGTTGAACCATATCCTTTTGTTTCCAAACTTAATTTTCTCCCTAAATCATCCATCTCAGAACTTGGAAATCCTTTTATCTTGATGGCTGTTATGACCGACTATCTTTTTCTTTTCTGCATATCTGATACCTGGTATGCCCATCTCTCAGTCCACATTAGGCATGTTTTCTTGGTTAGTTGTCAAGTAAAAACTTGCTGAGATTCTTTTTGTTTGCATCTTATGGTTGCAAAATCAGAAACATAATTCTTTAGATGGATGATCTGGCATATGCAGTACCAACGCTTAGTGAAAGAAGGAAACAGGCCTCAAACATGCCACAAGAGTACAAAAACAAAAATTGCATTAGATTATAGTTAATTACTTCAAAAAGTAATTTGACTTTTCTAAATTATCTGGTACATGATTGCTGAGGAACTCAGAGTGGAGAGTAACTCTAGTCCTTGATAGACAAATTAAAAAAAAAAAACAACTGTTGAAAGTATTGCATTTTCAATGGAGAAGAATTATGAAGAAAGATATTAATAATCAACTATACTTCAATAAAAATAAATAAACTAAAATAATATTAATAATGTGTTTAACGTTATCTTTTCTGGACCATTCTTTTCTAGAATGTTTCTGTATTCACTGATTCTATCTACCAGAAATTTGGTGATGAATGTCAAACCTAGGGAAGTGAAGTAAAAGGGGAAATCCCTTCTTGGTAACAGGGAAGTCTTGTCAGATTGGTCCATATGTATTCCAGTACTCTGATACATATTTTATTGGTCAAATAGCAATTCTCAACCGTTTGGCTTTATTTATTTTAACCTAGATTATTAAGTAGGTATTGTCTTAGGTCTAACAATGATTTGTTGTTAGTTGGGTTTAGTTTTTTTTTTTTTTTTTAATGTTTATTTATTTATTTGGCTACGCCAGGTCTTTAGTTGCAGCACTTGGGATTGTCGTTGCTGTGTGCAGGATCTTCATTGTGGTGTGCGGGCTTTGTAGTGGCAGTATGTGAACTCTTAGTTGTGGCACGTGGGATCTATTTCCCTGACCAGGGATCGAACCCGGGCCCCCTGCATTGGGAGCACGAAGTCTTAGCCACTGGACCACCAGGGAAGTCCCTGGGTTTAGTGTTTATAAGTTTTTTTCCATGTCAGTAAACGTGTCTGCAGCATCATTATTATTTAATGTTATATGACTGCACTGTTTTTTTTTATACTTAATTTTTGGGTAGGTAGTATATGTGTATAGTGCAAAATACAAGAGATAGAAAAAGGTATACAGTGAAAAGTAAAGTTTCCCTCTACTCTTGGTCCTCTTCTCAGGATTCAGTCATTGTTATCCATTTCTTTTGTATTTGCCTAGCCTAGAGGAATTCCACATGAATAAAAATCAGTACATAATCATGTATGGTATATATGCACACACAAAAATGGCAGCATAGGGCTTCCCTGGTGGCACTGTGGTTGAGAGTCCGCCTGCCGATGCAGGGGACGCGGGTTCGTGCCCCGGTCCGGGAAGATCCCACGTGCCGCGGGGCGGCTGGGCCCGTGAGTCATGGCCGCTGAGCCTGCGCGTCCGGAGCCTGTGCTCCGCAACGGGAGAGGCCACAACAGTGAGAGGCCCGCGTACCGCAAAAAAAAAAAAAAAAAAAAAAAAAAAGGCAGCATATTGTATCCTTCTGTACCATGCTTCTTTTTACCCTCAATTAAAAGATCTTTCATAGAGGTTCATAAAATTTGCCTCTTTGTTTTCCAGTTGCTGAATATTCTATTTTATGGATCTACCATGATTAGTTTAACTAATTTCTTTTTTGGTAGGTGCTTAGATTGTTTCAGATCTTTTGTTATAGCAGTTTACACATGTGCAGTCTTATTATAAGTTAGATTTGGTCTAGTCCACTGGGCCTGATACACTTTTTCTGATCAAACTCTGTAAGTGAAAACTCTTAGAGAAGAAAATCTGTATTACACAGAATAGGGTGAGAATGTGATAATATCTACAGATCTGTTTTGTGGTAGAAATATATGAAAAGTGAAAATTCTAATTTTTCCTTTTACCTTAAGAAACTTTTATTTTTTAGCAATTGCCCGAGAATTGTTTCCTTGTGTGGGAAGTGTTATCCTATTCCTGATTCTTTCCGCTAAAGCAGACTTGTTTTATTTTTCCATAAATTATGTTTTTGCATTTGGGACCAAATTATCCGGATTCACTAGTATCAACTGGCTGGTTGTAACCTAAAGAAACATTAAAAAAAAAAAAAAGTTGCAATTGGAAGAAAATAATGATTCCTGGTTAGATATGCATTAAGGAAGTATTGTGGACCCAACTTTAAGCATTTGTACCACTTCAGCTCATTTAGCTTGTTGCTTTTTATGATCCAGGTTCGTGTTTCCTAACTAGAGTACTTGACCCTGTGTTAGAGGATAAATGTGGTGTATCTTCTTGAAGCCTCCAGTTAAATTGCAGATAGGAGCATGGGAATTTTGAAATTACTATGGATATTGTCATTTAGTTTATTACATTCACATGAATTTTTTTAAACATTTATTTATTTTATTTTTGGCTGCATTGGGTCTTCGTTGCTGTGCGCGGGCTTTCTCTAGTTACGGAGAGCAGGGGCTACTCTGTTGGGGTGCGCGGGCCTCTCATTGCGGTGGCTTCTCGTTGCGGAGCACGGGCGGGCTCTAGAGTGCAGGCTCAGTAGTTGTGGCACATGGGTTCAGTAGTTGTGGCTCACGGGCTCTAGAGCGCAGGCTCAGTAGTTGTGGCACACGGGCTTAGTTGATCCGTGGCATGTGGGATCTTCCTGGACCAGGGCTCGAACCCACGTCCCCTGCATTGGCAGGCGGATTCTTAACCACTACGCCACCAGGGAAGCCCCTCACATGAATTTTTGGACTAAAACAGAAGATTTAAAAGAATTTGTTTGCATATCACCCAGTTTCTATGAATCTGAGTTTATTTTCCTTTTTCATTTGTTATTTGAGTGGAAAAGCTGGAGAGGCATTGATTGAAGTGAGAGGCTAGAAACACTATTAAAAATAAACTTATGTAAATTTTAAGAAACAGTGGATCACTTATGGATTCAAAGTAGTTTAGAGGTAAAACTTCATGCATTTATATATTGCTAACTTAAAGATTATGTGATTTATTTATGTAATGAAAACAGTTTATAACTAATATAAACTGTCCAAGAGTCTGTTAGCTGCATTCATTCATGTATTCATTCATATAGCATGTGTACATGAATGCCCTTATGGCAGGGCCCCCACACTTTAGTGTGTATCACAGCCACCTGAGAGCTTGTTAAAAACTCCAGATAACCATCCCCAGAGATTGTGATGACATAGTGATCTCTTTTTAAAATAAACACATTATTGGATGATTCTCGTCTGTAGACCACTTTTTGACTATTATAGGAGAAAGAATTATTGTAACTAAAAGGTTAAAAAAATACCCCATTACTTAAAAAGATTTAATGGCAGGAGAATATAAAAGTCTTAAGGATTGTGAGCGATTTAAAACAGTAGCATAACGCAGCATAATAGGCTTGGTTTTGAATTTGACCTGCCTACTGTGAAGGCCAATAGATAGTAGTTGTTTGCTAAACATTAGTAATGGATAACTTGTGACTGGCAGCAACAATTATGTTGCTATTTCATGGTCCAAGTAGAAAATACATATCTTAAGAGTCAAAATGTATTTTTTCTAGGCATTTAAATTACTTTGAAGAAATAAATTCATTTATTCTGAAATGTCAAATATAATTGAGGTCAGGCATTAAATTTTCATTAGATAAGGGATGAGTTAAATTAATCTTTTAAAATACTGTTTTGAGGAGAATGGTGAGGGTATGGTGAAACAGGTATTGTTCATGCATGTTGCATGATTATGAATGGATGCAATTTTGGATAACATTTTGAATATATGTATTGAAATCTTAAGACTCATTGATTTACATAGTAATTCCATTCTGAGAATCTCAAAAGGAGATAATTTAAAATATGGAAATAGAGATACATATTACAGAATTGTTTATAGTAGCACAAAAAATTGGAAAGAAAGAACCTAAACATCTTATATTAATGTTTAAGGAAACAGTGATCCATTTACACAAAGAAATCTTATTTAGCCATAAAATGTCTATAAAGAGTTCATAATACAGGGAAATACCTATGTATAATGTTATGTAAATAAAATCAGGTTACAGAATTGTATATCATTTTAAAGACTAGAAGGAAATTTGGAAAATATTAATTTTGGTGGGTTTTAAAAAATAATTATGGGATTTTTGTTTTTCCCTCTTATTAATATGTATTCCCCACAATTTCCATACTGAACATATATATATATATATATATATATATATATTTTATAATGAAGAAATAGCAGACAAAAATCAATATCCTGATCTTAAAAAGGAGTTTAGGTAAGATACTATAACCAGGCACTCTCAAGGAACTTAGTGCCATCATTTGATAGGGATAGGAAATTTGTTTATAAACAGAATAAGAGTAAGAATAGGGAGTCCAAATTAATAGACTGTTAAAGGGATCAGTGCTGAACCTATTTTCAGATTATGGTTTTGTAAATCACCTCAAGGGAGAAATGCACTGTGATCCTTCAAATCTGAAGCCCTTTTACATATGAAGTGCCAGTGGAATTGGTATTAACTATATGAAAATTTTGAGAGACTGTATATGAGTGGGCAGAAAAGTGGTAAGTGATATCCACTTGGCCAGATATGGGTTAGTTGGTATGCACTAAAGATTGTTCATTTGGATAGTTATTTGCCGCTATGGATTCTATTCGGAACTACAGAGTTTAGCAAAAAATATAAACAGATTCTTAAAATGTTTATAATTTTAGTGGGTAATAAGGAATCCAAGATATTTGGTTAGATTTGGTCTAACCCTTTGAGGTTTGTATCAAGGAGAACAATAGTGTTCTTCATAGCAAGGTTTTTTTTATTTTTGTGTTTTTGGTTTGATACAGCACTGCTCTGGATGGGTTTTGGGTCAGATTCAGTGAGACAGTTCTTGTGTTGTACTCCTAAGGGCATATTCTTTTCTATATGAGAATTCCTGTCATATGATACATAAAAACAAACAGCATCCCTTGCAATGTATCTAAAAATAGGATACTTAGTTTTGTAAATAGCATAGCAATAAATTATAAGTATATGGTCACAGTAAGACATCAGTAATGAGGGAAAGGATTTAGGGAGAACTGCTGAAATGTTATTTTTTTAATTAAATGAGGTCATTATAGTCAGTAAGCCTTCTGAGAAATACTTTTCATTGTAGTGAGAAGTGGTTCCCAAATGCTGTTTTTTGATGAATTTTTTCACTGTTTTGCATTGAAATAAAAAAAATGGGAGAACATTGTGGAGAGTGTGGTTTTCATAGTGCTACTATATTTCATTGATTTTAAGATGTACGTTTTCCCACATTTTAACGTTTCTGAAATTGAGATGTGTTTTACAATCAATGGCATCTTTACATCATTGTCAGTTGTGAAATAGTTGTCACTGCCTACATATACTCGAACTCAATAATTAATCCTGTTGGTATGACTAGACAACTGCAACCCATTGGTGTTTCTGGTAACATACCATTTAAGGACCATTTATGAAAGAGATGAACATGCCTGGGTTGTCTTCTGAAACCTGTTGGTTGCACCTTCTGGTGATACCTTTTGGTAAGATCAGAAAAGATATAGCATCAAGACTTGGACAATGTATGTCAGTTTCTTGGACTAGAGTCCCGAGGCAATAGAGGAACATCTTTAAAAGGAATATCACATCACTAATTCCTTTGGTACAGAGGATGATATTATGGACAAACAGGGTCACTGATGACTGAGTTAAAAAGCAATTTAGGTATTAGATTTTGAATGTGAAGAAAATTTTAAGAGTATCTTGAATTCATTTTGCTTTTCTTTTTTACATAAACTTGTGTTATGAGAATTCATATCTAAATAAGTTTAAGAACTTTTCCAATAAATATAAAAATTCAAAGTGATAAGAAACCATCTGTCTTATTTTAATTGGAAGGTTTTTTATTTTCTTTCTTTCTTAGTGATACATAAAACACAGGTGCACCTTCTTGGAATCAATGAAATGTGGTTATTCAGTTTAAAGGACTGAGGTTATCTTAAAATTGTGCATTTATTACTTTTTGGTGTTACAGTATTTATTTTAAGAAATCATGGTGATCATAGATAAATGGTTGATGTGTTTTAAATGTCCTTTCTTGAGAAAATAAAAAATTTGCACAGCCACTATGGAAAACAGTATGGAGGCTTCTTAAAAAACTAAAAATAGAGTTACAATAGCAGTCCCACTCCTGGCCATGTATCTGGAAAAGATGAAAACTCTTAATTTGAAAAGACACATGCACCACAGTGTTCGCAGCAGCACTATTTACAATAGCCAAGACATGGAAGCAACCAAAGTGTCCATCGACAGATGAATGGATAAAGAAGATATGGTATATGTACAATATATAGTGGGATATTACTCAGCCACAAAAAAGAATTAAATGATGCCATTTGCAGCAACATGGATGAACCTAGAGATTATCATACTAAATAAAGTCAGACAGAGAAAGACAAATATCATATGGTATCACTTATATGTGGAATCTAAAAAAATGATACAAATGAACTTATTTAAAAAACAGAAATAGACTCACAGACATAGAAAACAAACTTACGGTTACCAAAGGGAAAAGGCAGGAGCTAGGGATAAATTAGGAATTTGAGATTAACAGATAGACACTACTATATATAAAATAGAGAAAAAACAAGGACTTACTGTATAGCA